>NC_143555.1:69000500-69324000 GCF_054136105.1 Typopeltis vanoorti | reverse complement strand
TAAAAAAAAATATGTTCTACTATCATTATGATATCAGGACTGTCAGACCATATACTGCATATAGGATTCAGTGGAAGAATGATACAGCAAACTGCACAGAAGCCATCAAAGAAAGATGAAATTTTTGAAACTTCAAGATGTATGGTCAATTTTAATTTATTAAAAATTTGGAAGATGAATATTATTATTATATGACACCTCCAGGGAGTCCAAGGACTCATCATAGGAGGGCACACTACTCTACTTTGCTAAATACATCTCATCCTCTCCACTACTAATTAATTCTTCAACTACAACACTACTACCATCAAAACCATATATTGTCCATCATCACCAACAACAGTATTTTTTGTCTGTAAATTGCGTGTGTTCTGAAGGCTGATTTGTCTGTACCTGGATGAAAAACCCAAGTTTCCAGGAGGGAAAAAAAACTCTGCTACCACCGTATGAGATCAGTTAACTCACCTTCAACTGAAAAAGCCCATATAAGGATTCCCCTCATCACGATGAGAATCGAACCCAGGTCTTTTCCAATCGAAAGGTGCAATGTTCTGCTGTTCTTCCAACTGCACTACAGCAGCTTACGTGATCATGTTATGACTACCTTCAGCCCAACCATTGTAACTTTAAATTTAGTTTAGTGGGTATCATTATAGGACAGTAGTTCTTTTATCATTTACAATTTTGAATTGTTTGTACAATTGCTTGATTATTAGTTTTTCGTGTTCTATGAATGTTGTTTGTTCATGGATGCTGGGATATTCACAATACTAGTTTGAAATACAGTAAAATATCAGTAACTTAATAAATTCCATCCATTTCATTTGCCATCAAGAAATGCCATGTGGTCACTCAGATGCTCGGTGATGTGCCACACCAGTCCTTGCCATGTGGTCCTGTTGTATACTTTTCTGGAAGCTTTAATTCTTAAGCCTCCAGCCCAACTGCCAAGGTTACCCAACAACACCCATAGAGGGTGGTGTTATAATCTGTTATTTATTAGTTAGTGTTATTTATTCTATTATCATTTGTTAGTGTTATTTATTCTTGTGATGTTGTGAGTTAATACTATTCGGTAATTATGAAGTTAATTTGATGTTAATTACCATGGCAAGCATTCCTGAACATTTCACTTCTGCACATGTTGTCTGTCTTTTTAGTTACTACATTGGTGGTATCAGTTCTTCCCCAATATCATTTCAAACTGAACTCAGAAATCCAAATGCAGAAGAATAAAATTGTAGAAAATGTTAGCTACCATGGCAACCTGATGACTATAAAGTGTGTATTTATTCAGAAAGCATGGTGTGCAGTTTATAGACCTATGGGCTTAATTTGTTGGACAAAGGATTATATAATGCTGTTGAATTGCACTTAAATGGATTTGGAGTCTCAAGAATGCATTGTTCACTGAGAATGTCACAGTGCAAAGTAAGTAAAACCAGAACTATTGGGTGGGGATGCAGGTGTGTGTGTGTGTGTGTGTGTGATGCCCTAGGGCAAGTGAGTGTGAGAATAACCAAAAAATGTGGGGTCTCTCAAGTGACAAAATTGAATGGGGAAGTCATTATAAAGTGTAAAGGTATAATGCCAAACATATCAGGTATAATACGGGTTTTGGATTGGTGCAGCCTTATCAAATAGGTATCAGCAAATACCAGTAACTTTCCTTTCTTTTGAGGAATGAATCATTTTGAGAATGGGCATTAATCTAATCAATGCCCATTTTAAGTAGTGGGCAGTCATTTTGGGAGATAAGAACAACTAGAAAAAATAAATTTATATGATGCTATTGATATATTTATCATTTGATAAAAAAGAAAATTGAAATTACAAGTAAATTTATTTATTTTCACCTTCACATCTTTGTGGCACTTGTTTGTTACTGTTGAATGCGATCAGAATAGAATAAGGTGGTTTGTCCTGTGCATGCATTTGCCTGCTGTTCAATGGTCATTGGCCTGTTTTTCAGGAAGGACTCCTGCCAAGTGAAATTCTTACTGTCTTCATCTGAGACCATTTAACTTAATATAACAGACAAGCTTAGGCATTGAATATTATTCATAACTTATTTTAACAGTATTACAACACTAAACTAACTAAATTATAAAAAAGATGTTTATTAGCTGGCTTATATTTCACTGGATTTCAAACAGTATCTTCAGAGCACATTATAGTTAACATGCAAAAATGAGTAGGTGAAACAATTCAAATTGTAACAGACAAAAGATCTTAGACCTAATTTGGCACCCTCTAATGTTGTAAAACTGAAGCTATGTTTCTTTTGATGTATTACACTAAACTTTCAGTTTACTTATTCTTTCCTAAAACTGGAGTATGATTACAAGATGCCCTCTTTGTACTTATGTGAAAGTGTTATTGCAACGACATGGTTAGTTGTATTATACACATTGTTAATAGTACAATAAATTATCAGTAATCACTGCACTTCATCATCATGAAACTTTAATAGCTATAAGCTAAAATTGAATCTAGTTGTGAAGTGGAAAATTGTATGAAATGTGTACACCTCTCCCCCTTACAGAATTTGATGGTTTTTGCAAGTAAAATAAATTAGGTATTCTATAGAATTACCGAAGCCTGCATACTACCTTTTGTTACAGTGAGTATAATGCAAGAAAAAGTAGAGAGAGAATTATAAGCAAGAATTTATAAGTCATTTATTGAGTGTGCAAGTATGTTCTGAATACTCTGTGTCTCGTATAGAATATTTCCATAAAAGCTAAAATAGAATTTAGACCTTCAGGTAGTCTGTTATGCTGGCAACATATTTTAATTTGTTTAAATTTCTTAACAGTTCATTATTACAGTTACTTCTCTCTATAGCATTCTCATGGGAACCAAATGAATAATTTGATATAGAGAAGATTCTCTGTAGTCAATTTTCTTTAATGTAGAATTGCCCCCCCCCCCCACACACACAGCAGCAATTCTGTTTTAAAGGACTTGCGACTGTAATAACTTGACACTTTCTTGAAGTTTATCTTGAGTGAATCCATTGTAATGATCTTTGCTATAGTGAGTGTTCACTGCATATGGATTCCATGAAATCATTGACTTTCAGCCATATTTTTCTTTTAGGTGTATAGATTTGCTTGAAGCTGATGATATATCTTGTAAAGATATTAATCAGTCTGTTTGTGCATTAAACCTTCTTGATTGCCCATTTTGCAGAAAGCACTTCACAACTTCAGAGGTAAGTAATATGATATTTATTAAGATGCCATCTGTTTCATACTTTCAATGCTAAATTACTTCAGTAATACTATTTTTTAAAATACAATTTTATGAATTGCTTGTAAAGAGTTTTTAATTTTGAACATGATTCTACAGAATTGTGGATATGCATGTTCGATCAGGATATCACCTTTTGAATTCCATTAAAGCAGGTAGCTTTTAATAGTGGATTCAGCTCAGAGTTACCACTTCATATTTTTTCATCACTAAGAGAGAATTGCTGATATTTTAGTGTGTGTGTGTGCGCGCATGTGTGCACACACTGAAAAATTAAAGTTTGCATGGTGAGATCTAGGTGCACTTAATCAGGAGAAATTATCCAAAAATAAACAGTTTATAAACTCTCATACTACAGAGAAACCACTGCACTCAGTTACGAATGTACATTGTATGATATCTACTATTTAGGGATATTAGATTTACTTATGTGTTTTAAATTTAGTGATGATGATTTTTTATTTAAAAAAAAATTCTATCATGTTATATAATTTTAAATTGATGGTACAACATGATGGAATTTTGATGGGGGGAAAATTGTGAAAGGAAAACTGTAACTTAGAAAAGAGCAAGCTGAATTCAGGCTAAATAGAGATTGTCAAGATCAGATTTTCACCTTTAAGGCAATTAGAGAAATCATGGGAATATGACAAGGATCTGCATCTAAGTTTGCCAAGATTCTGGAGTATTTCCAGTTTACATTATTTTTGATTTGTCCATATTTATTTGTAGTCCTATTTCCAGACGTACTGCATTTAATTCAATAATCATGTGTTGTAGTTCTTTTGGTGATGTTGCTATTAGAATAATAGCATCAACAAATCCCAGATTGCTAGAATAACAGCAGGATGGAAAGTTTTTAACCATTACAGAGAAATATTTAAAAGCAAATTACCAAACTGCCTAAAATGAAAGATGTGCAACCAGTGTGTGCTCTCAACAATGACCTGTGGTAGTGAAATCTGGAGTTTGACTAAAAAACACCTAGAGAAACTGAAAAACAACACAAAGAAACATAGAAAGAGCCATTTTGGGAATAACCCAATTAGATAAGAAGAATAATACTTGGATAAGGAAGCAAACATTTAGTAATAAAAGGAAACAAATGATGCTGACGTGATGAGAATGTCTGACAACAGATGGACAAAGAGAACAACAGAATGGGTACCAAGAATAAGTTATTGGAAACCAGGTAGGCCAGTGGTAAGATTGGACAAAAAGATTACAAGATGTTATGGGCATTTATGGTGGAGAGATGCACAAGACCGGCCAAAATGGATGAAGCATGGAGATGCATTCATCCAGCAGTGGACTGAAGAAAGCTGTTGATGATGCTGATGAAGGGACCAAGAGAAATGCTGTTTGATATGCTTCAATTATGTGGTGTAAATGGTATGTTATATTGAGTAATAGGTAGTCTATTTTTGAGTTTCAGGTCAGCAGTGTACCTCCTTCAAATTGAAGGAGATACATGGAGATGGTTTGATGTTAAATTAGGTGTGAGAAGGGCAAACATTTTCTCAACTGTTGTCATCTTTGTGGATCACATTATGAAGGAACATGTCATTAAACAATATATTAAAATTAGAGATGTTAATCTAAGCTTTTACTGTATGCAGATAATGTTATACTCCTAAATCAATCCATTTCAAATTCTGCAGGATTCCCTAATTAAATTGAATCCATCCATTCATCAGTGGTTCTAACAGGCACTCAAACACCCATGGCCTTTCAATTATTTTTGGATTTCTTAACCATAATTCAAAGATAAGGTGGATAGCCCTATGTCTCCCAGAGTATAATCTGCCTGCAGATGCATGTTTTCATGAAGCTGGTTTGCCTGTTCTGGGGGACGAAAAACTTGAGTTTCAGGGTGAAAAAAAACCGATACCTCTGTATGAGACCGGCTAACTCACCTTTTGTTGAAAGAGACCAGATAAAGGTCTCATGTCATTCAATTCCGGGGTTCAATTCTTCACGTCACAGACAGGGATTGAACCTGTCTTTCCAACCAAAGGGCTTTGTCAATACCAACTGAGCTACAGAGATTCTAACTAAATTGAATAACTGCTGTATCAGTTATGAAAATGCAATAAAAAGACAAAGACTATGAAAATAGAAAGGAACATTGAAAACATTAACTTCATCTCGAATGTTGAACTTCTGTATTCCTTTTATTATCTTGAGTAATCAATGTTCCAAGATATTTGAAAGAAGGGGCATTTTTAAATTTCAAATTATCAGTGGCATACTGTTCATTTTCTCATTTGTAGTTGCTTCTACATACTTTTAAATATTCAGTTTTATCCTGGTTGATTTGTAATCGTAGTTTTTCAGCAGAATTTTTACAACAGCTTTCAGAAAGGTTTTCTAAAGGTTATTTTAATATTGTCAGCATTTTCTCCAACTAGGCATATATCATCTGCATATCCTAGTATTACTTTTCTGCTTATTTTATCTTTTACAGTTTTTTTAAATAAATTTTTATGAAGCTTAAGTTAAGTAGAATGACATAGTATCTCTTTACTTCACAATCCTGTTGTTATATTCTCTCTCTCTCTCTCTCTCGTTTGCCTTTTATTGTCTTTGCTACCTTTATTGTTGACTGCGCTGGTGTTAAATTAATAATTGCTTCTAGTATTATTCTTTATCACTTTACTTAAACCAACTCTGCCTTAATTTTTACCCTCTTTTATCCTTTTTTTTTACTCTATCCCTAGTTCCTGCTGCATGCAAAGCAGACCTTAAAGACTCTAATGTGTCCAACTTGCAATTAGCAGTTTGCAGAAATTCTCATTCTTCTCAATTAGACAAATTTGTTTGATTATCGACTGCACCAGTCTAATTGAATTAATATAGTTCTCAGAACTTTAGGAAAAGGAACATAGGCAAATCTTATAACTGAATTACGTCTACTCATGCAGTTAGTCATAGCAATTCTCTATCAATTTGCACACAGGTTCGCAATGTTTTTGAGACAGTGCATTGGCAAAAGATCAGGCAAGGTCATTAAACAAATACAACACATTTATTGCTAACTAGTAAGATGTTACAAATTAATACATTCATGGTGATTACTTCTCTTAATCATTACTATACTGAAACAGCTTAACATTCTTATAATTGTTAAACACATAGCTTCTTGTAACCTTGGCAATTTATAATGTAAGAGCAGTTATTTCTAATCTAATTTAGCTCCTTCCAATCTTTGTACATGATCATAACCTAGTATATTTACAACACTATGCATAATTTCACACCAACTCCTTTCTATTATCACAGTTATCACTTACACTAATACTAATCCTATGCATCTACAATTAAAAAGAACTTTGACAAAGTGTTCCTACTACTCACAATAACCTTTATTCAGTGTCCAGTTGCATGTTTAAAATTTCAGTCCAGACTTTCTTGCTTCTGTTCCTTTGCTTCGAGGTATCATAGTCATGTAGGCACTCCATAGATAACTGTAGTGCTCTCAACTAGAGTTGTGGCTGATATCCTTTCTTCATACTTCCTACAATGACAGCTGTTTCTACCCTCCTGGTTAGTCACTTGGTCTGTATCAGGGAAAACTCACATCCACGTGGTGGAACTCATCCTGGAAACAGTCTGATAATATCGGGGAGATATCCCATTGACACATTCACTATGATATTCCATCAGGTTGTTAGGAAAGAACTGTCGAAGTCCCCATCTCGTCCTCGGGTAATAGCCTTCTCCTCATCCTTCCATGCATTGAAGCAGGAACCCCACAGGTACAGCCTCGTCTCCTCACAGTCGGAACTCAATTCTCCAAGAAGGGAAGTGAAAAAAAAGGAGAGCTTCTGTTCCCTCTCAGACCCCTTAAATATCTTTCTAATCTTTTGCTTCAGTACTCAAGTTTCCATGATTTCCCTGTGGTGTGATGACGTCACTTCGACTCTCTCTCCCATCGAATGTCTATAATGTGGGTGCCTATTTTTGTTCACAAGACCTTGCGAACTTTTACTTTTGCCGATTCATTTTCCTAATCTTGTTTAATCCCCTCTCTTTAATTTTTCATACATCTTTCAACGGAAATATTTTATGTACTTTACAAGAATATAAGCTATTATTTAAATATCATTTTAACTCCACATTTTACATTATATATACATGTGTTAGAAACCTCTGTAAAATCGAGCTCGATCAAGTTAACTAACTTGACTTGTCATGCGAGATTTTGCATTGTCTTACTAGCAAAAGATTCAGACCTAATTTCTTTAGCCTATACTATGCTTTGGCTGAATTTGCACCACTCAGTCAGTGGTGCAAATTCTGATTAAATTTATTATCTTATGAGGTATTCCAAGTTCATTTAATACTCCCCAAAGGCATTCTCTATGAATGCTGTCATAAAATCTATAAATAAAACATGGACTGCTGATTATATTCTAATTTTTTGTGATAAGCTGTGGGCCTATTTCTTCAGAGTCCTGCTTGATATTCACCTATGCTTTCATCAGCATATGGTAAGATTTTTTTTTATAGTAAAATGTTAGATAAAATTTTGTAGCTTGTAGACAAGAGCAATATCCCTCCATAATTTTCACATTCATTTTTGTTTCCTTTTTTTATATATATATTTGATAACATTAAAAGTGGCTACAATAGTTCACAGATTGACTACATTTTGACTAGAAGAAAACATCTTAAGGCAGTAACAAATTGTAAAGTAATCCCAACAGATCAAGTGGCACAGCAACACCAGCTGCTGTGTGCAGACTTTGAAATAAAGTCGAAGATAAGAACCTTTGGAAGCCATGGGAGAAAGAAAATTAAGTGGTTTCCCCTAAAAGAAGAGAGTGTTAGGGAGTATTTTAGGGAGAAGGTGTTAGATAGGATTTTGGATGGACTAGAAAGTGTACAAGACTGGTGGAGACATAATTCAAAAGTAATTCTAAGCTGCAATTGTGAGGTGCTTGGTGAAACATCCGGAAAGATTACAGAGCAGAAGGAGGGGTGGTGGCAGAATAATGATGTACAAGAAGCAGTGACAGCTAAGAAGAAGGCAAAGCAGAAGTGGGACAAATCGAGAGTGGAAGAGGACAGAGAGAAAAAGTGAGAAGCCAAGAGAATTGTTGCACAGGCGAAGGCCATGGCATATCAAGACCTTTATGATCAATTAGAAACAAAGGAAGGATAGAGAAAGATTTATCAATTGGCAAAATGTAGAAATAAGGTTTCAAAGGACATCATACATGTGAGGCAGATCAAAGACGCTGAAGGACGAATATTATGGAGGGATGTGGACATAAGAAACAGATGGAGAATATACTTTTGAATGAGGAAAATGCGAGAACTCACAGAGAAGATGGACAGCCTTCTGAGGGGATGGTGCAGAACATCAGTAGAGTGGAAGTGAAGGAGGCCATGAAGAGGATGAAGAATGGAAAATCGGTGTGCTCAGACAGAATTCCAGTGGAGACATGGAAGACTCGGGGGGGGGGGGGGGGATTGACCTGCTGTGGGATGCCAACAGGAAAATATACCTGAGGAATGGAGAAACAGTACTCTTGTCCCCATCTACAAGGGTAAAGGGGATACACAAGACTGTAAGAATTACAGAGGAATAAAGTTGATGTCCCACACAATGAAAATCCTAGAAAGGGTTCTTGATGGAAGACTGAGGAAGGAGGTGGAGATTGCAAAGGAGCAATTTGGCTTCATGCCTGGTCGATCGGCCACAGATGCTATCTTTGGGGGTACGACAGATGATGGAAAACTTTCGAGAAACAACAGGAGCTACATGTGGTATTTATTGATCTGGAGAAAGCGTATGATAGAATGCCAAGGCAAGAAGTCTGGAGGTGTCTGAGGGAGAAGAAGGTACCAGATAAATATGTCAGGTTGGTGCAGGAGATGTACAGAAATGTGAAGACAAGTGTTCGAACCTGCCTGGAAGCGACAGAAAGTTTTCCAGTGACAGTTGGCTTGCATCAAGGGTCTGCATTAAGTGTGTTCCTGTTTAATATTGTGATGACAGAGGAAGTGAGAGAAGACGCTCCTTAGACTATGTTGTATGCAGATGACATCATGCTGTGTGCAGAATCAAGAGAAGTGGCAGCCAAAATGGAAAGTTGGAGGAAAGTACTGGAAGAGAGAGAGGTATGAGACTGAGCAGAAGTAAGACCAAGTATATGTGTTTCAAAGTGGATGGCAGCCAGGAGACAGATCTGTAGCTGGAAAGAAATGTCATCAGGAAGGTCAGTGACTTTAGATACTTAGGTTCAACAATGAAAGAGGATGGTGAGGCTGAGAAGGAAGTGGGATGCAGAATACAAGCAGGATGGAGGAACTGGAGAGAGCTGACTGGAGTGCTATGTGATAAGAGGGTGCCGATCAATCTAAAAGGCAAAATTTACAGGACAGTAGTGAGACTAACTATGATATATGCTTTGGAAACTGTGGCCCTGAGGAAAAATAACATCAGCAGGATGGACGTAGCAGAGACGAGAATGCTTAGGTGGATGTGTGGTGTGACCAGAAAGGATTGTCTGAGAAATGACTTTGTAAGGGGAACAGTGAAAGTTATGAACTTAGGAGCAAAGATACAGGAGGCAGGGTTGAGATGGTTTGGTCATGTGATGAGGAGAGAGGAAGATTATGTGGGAAGAAAGGTCATGCAGATGGATGTGCAGGGGAAGAGGAAGCGCGGACGGCCAAAGAAGAGATGGAGGGAGATCTTGATGTTATACTAATTATACTAACTTGAGGCGGAGGAGGACTTGAGGATGGAGACAGGAAGTTGGAGACTCACCACAAACAGCGACTCTACTTAAGTGAGAAAAGCTGCAGAAGAAGAAGAAGATTGATATTATTAGTGCTGCCTTCTATTCTGAGGGTATCTCTTGTGGACCTGTTTTTTGGTTTCTGATTTCATAGAAAATTTTTCTTTGGTTATTTAACATATATTGTTTCTGTTTTTCTTCATCTATTCATGTGAAAATGATACTTTCTGTTGTCTGATTATTTTATTGGCTTCCTTGCTACTCTTCTTTGTATCTATGAGCAACATGAATATCAGATGAGTTATTAAGCCAATTACAGTAGTGAACAAATTAATCTGAACAAGTCGAAGTTTCATCAAGTTTTGGTCTTGATTTGGTTTTAGTTCGCTGTTTGGGTTGAGTGCTGCCTCAACCCAAATTTAACTATCTCTAAAATGTTTATTAATAGTGTAAAAAAAGTTGACATTCCTAGTGCTTTGTTCATTTTGTGTAACTATAAAATGGATGCATCTCCAAGAAAGCATTCAAAAATATGTACTGTTTCTCAGTGCACACACACAACCATGACTCAGAGACAAATTGCCAATGAGTGAGTGTGGTGTTGGTGTGGGTACTGTTAATGCAATTTAAAAGAGGTTTAGGGGGAAGGTGCCTTTTCTCCTGACAGAAAATGTGGGTGAAGAAGGAAAACTACACTTAAGATCATTTACTAGTTAGGAAAAGCAAATGAATCCAAGATTGTCTGCTGTCGACTTAAATAGAGACAGTAGCTAGAGGGATTAATGTTTCTGACATAACAATCTGTCAAAGATTGTTGGAAGCACGGAGGAGTGCCCACAGACCCAAAAACAGAAACAACTGAAGGCTATGCAGAAAAAGAGGCTCCAGTGGGCAAAAGTGTACAAAGATTGGATGTTGAGAAGTGGAACTCTCAGTTCAGACCCATTGCTTTTTTCAGTGGTGCACTCAGGATTTAACCTTGGGGAGGGGGTTGCCTAGCACTCGAGATTTAATCTGTGTGTGTGTGTGTGGGGGTAGACAATTTGAGAATACACACTACATATGACTATGACTGAGCATATACAGTGACCGCCAATACATGGTGAGATGATGGCCCGGCTCGGGCAAACGAAGTAACACTTGGTCCCCCCCCCGAGCACTACTTCGTTCGCCTTGTTCACAGCAGCTGTGATTCCCGAGAGCTATAGGGGTATTCTCACCTTATGTGACTGCTAATTCATAAGTAGTATAGAAATAGAAGACACTACACAACATAAATAAAAAAATGAATTTTAATTAGGAAAAGATTTTTGAACAATTTTCTAGTGTTTTTTCCCTTTTTCTTTTGGGGAGGCAGGGCCCCCCTCCCAGGTGCGCCACTGTCTTTGTCCAAGAAGAGTGAGGGAGCGAGTACCCTATGTTCACAAATCAGTGGCTGAGAAGACTTCTCCTGCACACTTTCAACAAGCTCCTAAACACCCAGTTAAAAAGATGTTCTGGGTTGTTTTGCACATGACATGACAGTTCAGGATCACTTGTGCCTGTTGACAGTATGATGAAAATGACCAATACATAAAAATATTGGAGAAAAGAATGGTCCCACAGATCCAGAAAAACAAACAGTTCATCTTCCAACAGGGTCTTGCTCCATGCCACACTTCAAAAAAAAAAAAAAAAAAAGTAAAGAGTTCTTCAAGAATCAGAACATCCAGTTGCTTCAGTGGCCAGGTAACATTAACCCAATAAAAAAAAAATTGTGGGCCATTGTACAAGTTATGCTTTTGAGATGCAGAAATAAGAAAAACATGTTCTACGTTGGTACAGTCCATGCCTAAGCAAATTAATGAACTTATTAGGAACAGAGGGACACATATAAATTAGTAGGTCAAGTTGGAGTTTAATTTTTGTACTTATTTTCTTGCAAAATTAAATTTTTTTCTAAAATAAAGAGCTTCACTTCAGCAATGCAAAATTATATAAATTAAGTAGATATTAAATCCAACATTATTTCAAAGCCAAATACAGAAACTATAAAAGTTTCGGCAAAGTTTGACCAGAGAGCTTATAGCAGCAAGTGTATTCCCATAAGCTCTCTGATCAAACTTCACCAAAACTTTTATAGTTTCTAACTATATTTGGCACGAAACTTTTATAGTTTCTGTATTTGGCTTTGAAATAATGTTGGATTTAATATCCACTTAATTTATATTATTAAATTTTTTTCTTTAAAATCTGATTGTTTGGATTAATTTGTTTGCTACTGTATGTCTGTCCTTTCTCTTTACTGCCAGTCTGCATCTTTTATTAAACCATTTTTTTTTTTTTTTTTTTTCATCACTGTATTTTACTTTGAATTCTGTTTGAATTTTCTGCTATCCTTGATATGGTTTGTTTATTTTCATTAGTTTCAATTTTTGTTATAATTCAATCTCATGTTGAAAAGAATTATAATATTCTACCTAAAAGGATATCTGAACAAATAGTATAGATTTGTCACAAATTCAATCTGCCTACTTCCTCTGAACTAGTTCAGAAATTGTCTATCGAGTACTCTGTTCATGTCATCTTTGCTACTTTGGACAGACATCAAGCCTATATTGCATTTTTTTGAATTGGACAGTCGTTCCTTGCTTTTCATGCTGTTCACATTAGCCACAGAGTTCTTTGGAACCAGACAAAGATTCTTCATTCCAGCAGATTCAATTTCATCATATTTTCCTTGAAAGATGTGAAACACTACAAAATCGCCTCAGCCTTAACTGCTTTGAACTAATGCCAGGATTCATGGGAAGCAATTGCTATTAACTGTTCATAATTTTTCTGAATGATATTAAAAATGAAAGAGCTTAAAAATGGAGGAAAAAGTACTGTAAAAGGAATCACAGATGATAAAGGCAACATGAAAACTGAAGATAACAGGGTATTCTAGATGTCTGGAGTAATCTTTAGCAATCTTTGAAAGATTGCTAAATGAAACAAGCAGTAACATCATGGTGGTAGTAAACACTTAGCAGGAATGCAGTGAGGAATATATATCAGTACTTGACGTAGAAAAAAAAGTCATCAAAAATCAGGAATGTGGAAAGGCAGCCGGAATGGATGATATTCAACCAGAAATGCTCAAATATGTAGGTATAAAAGTTTTACAGTGGCTGTATTGCATAATTCAGAAGATCTGATCTGAGGGTCAAATTCTGGATGATTGGAGTAGAACTCTCATAGTACTCATCGATAAAAAAGGAAAATAAAACTGAATGTGAGAATTACAGAGGTATTTCTGTACTGAGTGTTCCTGGTAAGATTATGCAAGTGTATTTCAGGAATTGCTGAGAAAAATTGTGGAAGTGAAGCTTGTACGAAGGATGTACATTATCTCTGCTGGTGAACAGCAAGCTGGATCAGGCCAAATACAGGTTGTCAGGATCAAATTTTCACTTTAAGATAAATAGTTGAGAAATCATGTAAATATAACAAGGATCTGTATTTAAGTTTCATAGATCTGGAAAAGGCATATAACAAGATACCAAGAGGAAAGCAGTTCAAAGTGCTACAGTTATATGGTGTAAATGGGACAGTATGTAAAGTAATATTTAGTCTATATTTTAGTTGTAAGTCAGCTGTTAGAATTGATAATTTGATGTTAAATGAGGTGTGAAACAATGATGTACATTATCTCTACTGCTAATCATCATCTGTATGGATCACATTATGAAGAGATCAAACTTAGAGATGTTAATCTCAACTCTTTATGCAAATGATGTTATTTTTCTATATAAATCCAGTATAAGTTTGCAAAATTCCCTGACTAAATTGAATAACTGCTTTAACAAATTTGGTGTGAAAATTAGCAATAAAAAAGACAATCATCATCATCATCAAATTCCTGCCATGTACCCTCAAGGGGTGTACAGGATATGACAGTACTACATGAAAAAATTACATCATTACTAACTTCCTATCTACAATTTTCCTCCAAATCAGTCTGTTACTTGTCAAGACTCCAACATTATCAGATCTTATATTTCTATCGTCTAAGGCACTTTGTACCGTATCAATCCACCTATATCTTGGTCTTCCTCTGGGTCGTTTTCCTGCCAACCTGGCAGAGAACACTTGTTTTGCTAATCTTTCCTCTCCCATTCTATTTAAATGACCATACCACCGGAGATTAGCTCTGCTAACGCATTCCTGGATGCTGACAATGTCAAGTTCTTTCCTAATATCCTCATTTTTAATATGATATTGCCATTGATGCCATCTGTTCACGCCTCTAATCTTTCTCAGGACTCTCATATCTGCGGTCTCTAGTCTTTGGTCAAGTGTTTTACTTCTGATAAGCTCTCAGATCCATAAGTTAAAACTGGTTTGAACACTGTCTTGTATACAGCTAATTTAGTGTTCCGACTAATTTCTCTCTTATTCCATATGAATTTATTCAATTGACTTCCCACCATACCAGCTTTGCTGATTCTGTTGTCTATTTCTATATTTAACTTACCATCTTCAGTAAAAATCGTGCCTAAGTAGCTGAAATGTTTTACTTGTTCCACAGGTTCTCCATTCACAACACAGTTGACATTTTCAATGATTCTGCCTATTTTCATTGTCTTTGTCTTTTTATTGCTGACCTTCATACCATATCTATTACAACAGCTATTCAATTTAGTCAGAGAATCTTGCAGACTTGTAGCGGATTTATTTAGAAGTATAACATCATCCGCATAAAGCAAAGAGCTGACATTAACATCTCCAATTTTGATATCAGGTTTAATACCACTTTCCTTCATAATGTGATCCATATAGATAATGAATAACAGAGGGGATAATGTACATCCTTGTCTCACACCAGATTTAACATTAAACCATCTTCCTGTACTTCCTTCAATTCTAACTGCTGACTTACAACTCAAATAAAGACTAAGTATTGCTTGATATAATGCCCCATTGACACCATATAACTGCAGCGTATTGAATAGCTTCTCTCTTGGCACCTTGTCATATGCCTTTTCCAAATCGACAAAACTTAAATACAGATCTTTGTTATATTCCCATGCTTTCTCGATTATTTGTCGTAAAGTGAAGATCTGATCCTGACAGCCTCTATTTGAACTGAATCCAGCTTGTTCTTCACCAAGCTTTTCTTCCACAATTCTTCTCAACCGTTTCTCAAGTATACTTGCATAGATCTTGCCAGGAACACTCAGTAGGGAAATACCTCTGTAATTCTCACATTGAGTTTTATTTCCCTTTTTATATATGGATACTACGAGAGCTCTACTCCAATCATCGGGAATTCGTCCCTCTGTCCAGGCTTTCTGAACTATGCAGTGCAGCCACTGTAAGACTTTCATACCACCATACTTCAGCATTTCTGGTCGAATATCATCTACTCCTGCTGCCTTTCCACATTTCAAGCCTTTGATGGCTTTTCCTACTTCGAGTATGGATATGTATTCCTGACTGCATGCCTGGTCAGTGTTTTTTATCACTGTGCTGTCATTACTGCTTGTTTCATTTAGCAGTTTTTCAAAGTATTTACTCCATACTTCAAGGATATCTTTTTCTCCCATTTTCATTATTATTATTATTATTATTATTATTATTACGGGTATCTCCATGGAGTCAGTAGACTCATCGCGGGAGACCCAAACTAGCAAAACAATATCTGTCATATCTCTTCTTGAATTCATTTACAGATGTAGAGCTCACAACAAAGTCAGGCAATGAATTCCACTCATTCACCACCCTCCAGGCAAAAAACCTTGTTCTGACACCTTTGTTAACCACACTCTTCTTTAATTTCCAGAGATGACCTCTTGTTCTTCCATCACTATCACACAGCTGAAACATTTCCCCTGCATCAATCCTATAAAAACCTTTTAGTAATTTGAATGTTTCTATCATATCCCCTCTTCTTCGCCTATCAGCCAATCTCTGCAATCCACAAGCTCTCAATCTATCAATGTAGGGAGCATTTTTTATATCACTCACCAACTTGGTCACTCTTCTCTGAACCCTCTCCACAGCCTCCTCATCTCCAAGGAATCCAGGTGACCAGACCTGAGCACAGTAATCCAAATGTGGAAGTATCAATGCTTTATAAAGGGGAATAATAACCTCTTTATCTCTGGATGTCAGTGTGTTCCTCAACAACCAAGTAATCCTATGTGCAATCTTGGACACCTTAGCAATGTGTCCTCTGAACTTCATCTCCTTATCTACCAATACCCCTAAGTCCCTAGCCTCATCAATCTCTTGGAGTACCTTTCCATCTATGTAGTACACAGCTGGTAATCTTTTAATCCCAAAATGCAAGACTTTACACTTTTCCACATTGAACTGACATCCATTTTCTTTTGCCCATTTTACCAGCTTATTTAAATCCTCCTGCAAACTTTCAACATCAGCTTGATTTTTTATTGCACTACACAACTTTGCATCATCAGCAAACAACTGAATATCTCCCTTTAAGCCGTTTCCTATATCATTTATATACAAATTAAACAACATTGGCCCAAGCACAGAGCCCTGAGGCACACCACTGGTCACCTGCCTCATTCTGGACTCGGCTCCTCCATACACCACCTTATGGTATCTCTCCCTGAGCCATTCTCCTATCCATATCACCAATTTAATATCCATTCCCATCTGCTCCAATTTGCGTAACAGTGTTCTATGGGGTATCCTGTCAAAAGCCTTAGCAAAATCCAGAAGTACCACTGTGTAGCCAGTTCCTTTGTCCAACTCTGATGTTATTCTATTATGGATAGTTAATAGATTGCTAAGGCAGGATCTACCTTTAACAGGATCTACCTTTCATGTCACCTTTATCATCTCTAACTCCTTTTACAGCACTCTTTCCTCCATTCCTAAGCTTCTTCAACAACCTCCAGAATATTTTGCCACCTTCTTGATATTTATTTTCTATATTCTTGCCAAAGTCCTCCCATGACTTTTGTTTAGCTAGTTTTATACAGTGTTTAGCATTCTTGCATTTGTCTCTATATTCTCTAAGAGCACAAGCTGACTTATTTGACAGGAACTTTTGGTATGCTTTCTTCTTTTCCTTCACTGCCTCTTTAACTTCCTGTGTCCACCAGGGAGTTCTGATTTTTTTATCCTTGCACACAACCTCACCACATGCCTCTCTGGCAGAATCAATCAATGTTTTCTTCAGAGTTTGCCGCTGAATCTCCAAGGTTTGATTCCTGTTCTCAACCTCTTTCATTTTCTTTTCAATAATCTTTCTGTATTTTAGTCTACAGTTCACATCTGAGAGCTGCTCAACTTTTATTCGCTTTAAAACTTTCTTACATGTTATTCTTTTCAATATGAAATTCAATTTTATCCTGCTCAAGACTAAATAGTGATCACTTCCAATTTCAAATCCTCTGTACACTCTGGTGTCCTGCACCAGGGAGAAAACATCACTATCAACAATAACATAGTCAATGAGACTTTTCTTATTCCTAGCCTCTTGTCTCCATGTGAATTTGTGCACATTTCTATGTTGGAACATGGTGTTAGTAATAACCAGTCCATGTCCTGAGCAGAAATCCAACAGATATTTGCCATTATTATTAGCTTTGCTATTTTCTCCAAATTTTCCCAAAATATTTTTGTATGTCTCACAATCATTTCCTACTCTGCTATTTAGATCCCCAACAAGGACCAACTTTTCCTTTTTCATTGTGTCAGTTGCTTTTTCTAAAGTCAAAAAATTCCTCCACTTCTACCTTAGTAGAACCTTCTGTGGGACCATAAGCACAAATAAGTCTCATTGTCCAGTTCCCCATTCTCATATTCGCCCACATGACTCTACTTGAGACTGACTGCCATTCAAGAAGATTAGCCTCGTATTTTGTGTTGAACACTATGGCTACTCCTTCTTTTCCTTGATTGTCATTGCCTGAATATAACATTTTGTATTTATTGCTCAGAAAGATCTCACCAGTTTTGGTCTTTTTTGTTTCAGTCACCCCTATTATGTCAATCTGGTACTTATCTAATTCCTCGGCTAGCTCCATTTCTTTGCCATTCAGGCTTCTTACAAAAGACAAAGAGATCCCAAATAGAGAATATAGAACAAGTAAAGCTTTTCAACTATTTAGGTTCAATTTTTACTGAAAATGTCCAGTCAAATATGGACATACACAACAAAATTAGGAAAGCTGGTTGGTAGAAGTCAACTAACTAAATTTATATGGACTAAGAACGAAATTAGTCAAACACTAAACTAGCTGTATTTAAGAAGTATTCAGGCATTTTAACGTATGGATCTGAGAGCTGGATTAGAAATAAACTAAACACACACACACACATTTATGAGAGTTCTGAGAAATATTAGGGGTGTGAAGAGATGACATCGTTGGCAGTATCAAATTAAAAATTAGGATTAGGAAGGAACTTAATATTGTTGGCATTCAGGAGTGTGTCAGCAGAGCTGACTGCAGGTGGTATTTTAAATTGAATGGGAGAGGAAAGATTAGCAAAAATAAATATTTTTTGTCAAAATGTCAGGAAAAAAGAACTAGAAAACCAAGACTTACAGGCGACGATTTAATTTCAAAAAAGCTAATTGGAAGGGTTTCATGGAAGATCTTCACCCGCTTCATAGAACCAATATTTTCAAATCCTTGAGAGTATCCTCAGTTCATAAAAATACTGAGGAAAATCTCTACCAAACAGATCCCCCAAGGATGCCGCACAAACTACATTCCAGGCCTTTCCAGCGACATACAAGCCCAGTGTGCTAATTACTTACAACTCTACAACACCAACCTCTACTCAGAGGAGAGTATCCATGCAGGAGAAAAATTATGCTTCAAGATGGCAGAATCAAGGCATTCCTCATGGAAAAAAGAAATATCAATCCACCTTGATACAGTAGGAAGTGTCTTGATAGATAACAGAATAATTTGGAGGAAAATTGCCTATAAGAAGATTAATAATGTAATATCTTGTTACCCCTTCAACACACATGCACACTCTTCTAGAGTAAGATGTTGAAATTTTTTTCACTTGGTTATACTATAAATTAAAGATGCCAAGAAATTATATTCTTGGTTTCATCCTTTATCCAAGTATAGGAAATGAAGTTTGCAAGTGAAGTCCCTTCACGACTGGGCTACTTGTATATACAGGCTAATAACTTCACATCAGTTGCCTTAGTATCCCATAATGTAATGCACATATCCTTACGAACATGTATAATGCTATGCATTATGGGAAGTGCCACCTATCCCAACCAGTTTTGACCTTTATTGAGGTCTCATCAGTGGGAGCCAGACCTAGAAGTGATGCCAAGGTTGAAGTAATGCAGAAGTCATATTTCCATATACAAGTAGCCAAAAGATGTCACACCTTATTACTAAAATACTCTAGGATCTCATTCCTGCACCTTGTTAGTACCCATTAGGGGAAGCTAAAACTGCTATTAACCAAACACAAGCGATTGAACTAAAATGCTCCCAAATTCTTGCCCTAAAGGATCCCACCTGGGGCCAGGCCTAAAAATAATATCATTTAAGGTTTCTCCAGTGTCAAGCAAGATCTCATCGCAAATATTTGCAGAGATAATGGCTGCGATGTGCTCTGTCTGCAAGAAACTCATAGAAGGGAAGGTGCCGCAAGACCTTTCATCAATGACATGAAACTCATCAAAGAGATACCCCATGATAAATATGGTAGTGCAATATTTACAAAAGAAAACTTAATTCCATTGTCCATTGTCTCAACAAACAACAGAAGCATTGAGATTATTGCAGTCACATTTAAATATATCTCAATCACCTCAGTTTATAAACCGCCAGAAGAAGCTTTCTCCTTCCCCGACATTCTCCTCAACAATAGTGCATACATGACTAATGTTGTATTAGGTGACTTTAACAGCCACAGTATTAACTGGGATTAACTGGGGTTACACAAAGTCCAATGAAGATGGAGAACTTGTTGACAAATGGATGGGCTGAAAACCTTTCTCTAAACCTGATACATAATCCAAAACTTCCTGCATCTTTCAATAGTGGCAGATGGAAGCAAAGATATAATCCTGACCTCATATTTGTTAGCTCAAAAATATCCAACATTTGTGTTAAAAGGGTTTTAAATCCCATTTCACAATACATACTCAACATAGACCTATAATGCTTCAATTCAACCCAGCCATTATGCCTAACATAGTCCCTTACAGACAACGATTTAATTTCAGAAAAGCTAATTGGAATTTATAAACTGAGGTGATTGAGATATTTTTAAATGTGACTGCAATAATCTTAATGCTTCTGTTGTTCGTTGAGTCAATGGATGATGGAATTAAGTTTTCATTTGTAAATATTGTACTACCATATTTACTATGAGGTATCTCTTTGAGTTTCATGCCATGGATGAAAGGTCTTGCGGCACCTTCCCATCTATGAGTTTCTTGCTTGACACTGGAGAAACCTTCAATATTAATTGCTCACCAGCTGCTGCTGAATGGAAAATTCTCTACAAAAGCACCCAAAAAAAAGACACTTAGAACCCCAAGTGAGGAACAAAATATGATTAACTCAGACTTCACCATCACTGAACTCAGTGCTGTCATAAACCTATTAAAACCTAGAAAATCTGCAGGCCTTGATTATATCTGTAACGAAATTAAGCCTTTTGACCCAGGACTAAAGAGTGGTTATTAAACCTATACAACACTTGCCTCGGAACCCCAAGGATACCAACTATCTGGAAGCATACTAAAGTGGTAGCCTTTCTGAAACCAGGGAAAACTCAAACCGAAGCAAAAAATTACAGATGTATATCACTACTCAGCAACTTCTTTAAACTTTATGAATGATTAATTTTGAACATGCTACAACCCCTAATTGAATCACATCTTATTGCTGAGCAGGCTGGTTTTAGGCCAGGCAAATCCTATACATCACAAATTCTCAACCTCACTCAATATATAGAAAATAGTTATGAGCAAAAACTAGCCACAGGGGACAGTCTTTGTAGACCTAACTGCAGCATATGATCCCATAAACCATCTCACACTCAGAAATAAAATATACAGAATAACTAGAGACTATCACCTTGTTCTCCTGATCCAATCATTCTTGGAAAACAGATGCTTTTTTGTGGACCTGGGGAGGAAGGGGGGGTAGAAAGAGCTGCTGGCATCCCCAAGAAAACAGCCTTCCCCAGGGAAGTTTGTGTTATCACCATTATTTTTCAACATCTATGTCAATAATCTCCCCATCTTTTCAGGAACTAGAAATTTTATCTATGCTGATGACCTTGCCATAGCTACTCAATCAAAAAAATTTAAAGTCCATTGAAACTACTCTATCACTTGCCTTAAATAGTCTAACCACATATTATAGCAGTAACCAATTAAAACCAAACCCCTTGAAAACCCAGACTGGCCTTTTCCACCTTAACAATAAGGAAGCCAACCGAAAGCTACAGATTTCTTGGGAAGGCTCTAATATAGAACATTCCTGGTCTACATCGGTGTGACTCTCGATTGCACTCTTTCATGTAAAACACACATAGAAAAAACAAAGGCAAAAGTGAATGCAAGAAACAGTATACTAAGAAAGCTTGCCTCCTCCAAATGGGGTACAGACCCAAACATAGTGAGATCTTCCTTGGCCCTTTGCTATTCTTCTGCTGAATATGCCTGCCCGGTTTTGATAAAAGAAGAAAATATTGAACTTTCAGACTAAAAGTTTTAACACCATTAAATAAGTGTAGCCTTGTCTATATAACTAGTGATGATTTTGTTTTCGTTTTCACCACCATGTTGTTTTGCCATGACTGGCAGTAGTACATTGTGAGAACTATACTTCTGAAAAGGAAGTTTCATATAGAGTGAAATAAAAAAAGCTGTTGATTAGAACAGAATACATTCTGGAAGTTGGGCATTTTGGGGAAAAATGTAGTATAAAAGAATGTAATAAGCATATAATTTTAGAAAGAAAGGATCCACAAACTTTATATCAAAAAATTGTGACATAATCTCATGAAAAATATCTTTGTTTCTTTTCTTCAAGATCACAATTGATGAGGACAAACAAACCCAGTTAACTCTGAACTTAATAAGCACTGTTTCTTCCTCTCTCAACAGTGGTCATTGAAATCTCATTAGATAATTCATACTGTTTTCCTTAGAAATAAAAAGATAATTATGCACAGCATTTCTTTCATGACAGTACAGTATGATGGAATTATATGCAGTAGGTATATCTCATGGTCAAAACAAGGCCTCCCCTTGCTTTTGTCAGGGAACCAGGACCAACAACAAAAAAGTCCTCTACTGGAACAGAACCCAACTCAACGTCAGAAGACTTCAAGATTAGTATCATCAACATAAAGAAGCATCAACAGAAAAGAAATGGAGCTAGCAGGGGAAATTGGATTAGTATTGGATCGACAAAATAGGGGTTACCAAAACAAAAAAGATAAAAAGAGGTGAGATTTTTCTAAACAATACATGATGTATTTTCAGGCAGTAGTGATCAAAGAAAAGAAAGAGTAGCTATTGTATAGTATTCAATAGCAAATAAGAGAATAATTTTCTTGAATGGCAGGCAGTATCAGGAAGAGTGATCTAGGCAAATATCAGAATAGGGAACAGGACAGCGAGCTTTATTTGTGCCTATGGTGCCACAGGAGGTTCTACTAAGGAAGTATTAGAAAATGCTCCTGACACGATGAAAAAGGAAAAGTTCGTGGAAATGTAAACAGCAGAGTAAGAAATTAACACCAGACATATTGAAATGTTTTGGAGAAAATATACAAGAAATAATAAAGGTTTTGTCTGCTATGTTATTGTTGATAGTGATATCTTCATGGTTCAGAAAAAAGAGAGAGAGAAAAGTATGTAAAGGATGAAATTGGAAGCAATCCTGGTTTAGTTTTGAGCAGGATAATGAATATTGCATTTGAAAATAGTGTGTGTAAGAAAGTTTTAAAATGAATCAAAGTTAAGCAGCTTTCAGAGATGAACTTGCAGAATCAAATATACAAATATTATTATTTAAGAAACAATAAAAAAAAAAGTTTCACAACTAGAACTAAAGCCTGAAGATTCACTGACAGACCCTAAATATAACATTGACTCAGCCAGAGAGACATGTTTGAAGTTGCCTGCAAGAATGGAAAACTCAGAACTCTGTGGTAGACTCAGGAATTAATGATGCAGCTGGGTGTGGGGGGGGAGAAAATATATCGAAAGTTCCTAGCAGATGTCAGTTTTGTGCTTATAAGAATATGCAGAGAAAAATGTAAGAAATTGAAGCATCTCAACTTTTAACTTTATGCAGATAGTGTTATTTGCTGAAATAAATCCAGTACAGGTTTTCAAGATTTCTGTAACTAAATTGAATGACTGCAGTAATAAATTTGGTATGAATATAAGCAATAAAAAGACAACTATGAAAATAGGCAGGATGGAAATATCAACTGCATGTTTTCATAGTTGAAAACAGTTATATCATTTCAGCTATTTAGGTACAATTTTTAGTGAAGACAGCAAATTAAATTTGGAAATATTCAGCATAATTAGTAAACTGGTATTGTAGAAAGTCAGCTGAATAAATATATATGGAATAAAAAAAGAAATTAGTCAAAACACTAAACTACCTTTATAAAAGACAGTATTCATACCAATTTTAACTCGCAGATCTCAGAGCTGGGTTAGAAATAAAACATTTGATCAAAGACTAGAGACCATAGATATGATAGTTCTAAGAAAGAATAACCAGTGGTAGTATAATATTAAAAACAGGAATAAATAACTTGACATTGTTAGCATTCAGGAATGAGTTAGCAAAGCTAATTTCTGGTGGTATGGTCGCTTAAACAGAATGATAGAGCCGTAGAAAACCAAAATATGAGATCTGATAATATTGGATTCTTGATAGATAACAGGTTAATTTGGTGGAAAATTAGTAACGATAGGAACAATAGGAAGTTAGTAACGATATAACCTTTTCATGTAGTACTGTCATAATATCCCAAAGGTACATATCAGCAATTCGATGATGATTTATTAAAGACCATGTTTCTTTTATATCTCCTTTAAAATGGGAGAGGATGAGGATCTAGAGAAAGAACAAGATTTAGGTGGATTGATTCAGTAAGAAGTGCATAGAAGACTCAAATATCAGATCTGATAATATTGGATCTTGATAGATAACAGGTTAATTTAGAGGAAAATTGTTGATGGGAAGTTAGTAATGATGTAATCTTTTCAGCTGGTACTATTCATAATATCCTATACTTCCTGAAGCTGCATATCAGCAAACCAAACTAGTCCAAAAACCAAGTAACGCCACTAGTAGCCACCAAGGAGACCAGTATGCAGGAACTGCATAGGAAACGTGCAAGACCTTTATGGTCAAATCCATGCCTCAGAATTTTGCATATCCCAACATCCGTGATCTCAACTCCAACTTAATAGTGTCTACTGTCATCCACAGTCCACCAAACCCCACCTACTCTTTCTAACAGAAACTCAAATCTCACTTTCCCCCAGCACTACCCATCTCAACCTTCCAAACTATACACTATTTAACTCCTATCGACCCAAGGTCTGCACATATATCTTCTCTGACATACCCTGCCAGAGAGCACCTAACCTAGAATTTCCCAATTTCGACCTTCTTTGACTGAAAATATCCCTCCCCACTTAGTCAAATTCATCTGCTGTGTCTATTGTTCTCCTAATATCACCAACTACTCTAGGCTCTTTCATTTCCTCTCTTTAAAAGTAGATTTCTCCAGTCCCACTCTCCTAACAGTGAAATCATTCTCCTGGGTGATTTCAATGTCCATAACACCAATTTGCTTTCCTTTTCCAGTTGTACAGATCCTGCAGGCAGAGATGCTGAAACATTTGCCATCATAACGACCTTACACAAACAGTTCACAAGCTGACAGATAACCTGAATCACTCCCCAAATACCCTAGATCTCTTCCTTACCAATGGCCCTTTCAAATATGCAGTGAATTTAGTGAGACCCCCCCCCCTGGGTAATTCCGACAACCTAGTGCTCATCTCCTCCCCTCATGCAACAACGCATACACAGTCACACCCACACAAGAGTAGTTTGGCATTATAACAGTGCCAAATGGGACAGCCTCTGAGTCCATTCCATACTATGCTCCATTCCCATGGTTGAACTCAACTCCAGTCCCACTCTCCTAACAGTGAAATCATTCTCCTGGGTGATTTCAATGTCCATAACACCAATTTGCTTTCCTTTTCCAGTTGTACAGATCCTGCAGGCAGAGATGCTGAAACATTTGCCATCATAACGACCTTACACAAACAGTTCACAAGCTGACAGATAACCTGAATCACTCCCCAAATACCCTAGATCTCTTCCTTACCAATGGCCCTTTCAAATATGCAGTGAATTTAGTGAGACCCCCCCCCCCCCTGGGTAATTCCGACAACCTAGTGCTCATCTCCTCCCCTCATGCAACAACGCATACACAGTCACACCCACACAAGAGTAGTTTGGCATTATAACAGTGCCAAATGGGACAGCCTCTGAGTCCATTCCATACTATGCTCCATTCCCATGGTTGAACTATTGTTTCTGGTCTTCCAATCCAAACATATGCACCGAATGCATTATCAAAGTAATCCTCACTGGCATGAAAATATACATTCCCCACACTTCTCTGAACTTCTGTCTCCTATCTAAACCCCTGGTTCTCCAAAAGATGTGCCAAGGTTGTACAAATAAAAAATCAGGCATACCACAACTGGCTCAAATCAAGCTCCATCCTCCTTCAGTGCCTATACTGAAGTCCGAAACAGATGCAAGAAAATTATCAATACTTCAAAAACAGAATTTGAACTGCAAAAAGCAGGAAACTTGCAGCCTGTTCCAAACAGCAGTCATGCCTTTTGATCTCTTGCCAAAGTAATTGGTCGCAACTTTTGCCATACACTGTTCCCATCCCCTATCATACCCACAGAAAAAGCTAATCTCCTGGCTTCACACTTTGCCTCAAATGCATGCATAACTGGCAATGACACCCCCCCCCCCCAGTCATTTCATTCCAGCTAACATACAATGTCCCCTGTATCCTTTTGCTTGAAAGATATCATAAACCTGTCATCTAAATTCGACACAAGAAAGGCTCCTGTCCTATGCCATCTGTACATACTGTCTTACTCCACTAGTGTATGTGTATATATATATATATATATATATATATCCCAAAGCCTAGAAATTGGCCTATATTCAACTCATTTTTCAAAGGTGACAAATCGCTGCCATCTAACTACTGACCTATCTCCTCACCTCAGTCCTATCTAAAGTGATGGAGAAAACCATCAGTACTCAACTGCTACTCTAACTTGAAGATACCCAGTTATTAAGCGACTAACAGTACAGATTCTGTCGATGCTGATCAATCAACTAGTGATCTGCTCTCGTATATCACCCATCTTTGGACAAATGCCATGGAGAAATTTAGCAAATTCCAAGTAGTTGAACTTGATATCTCTAAAGCCTTTGACCAGGTCTGGCACAAAGGCTTACTAAGCAAACGCCCATCATTTGGACTGTCTCAGGACTTCTGCAGATGGATTGCTAACTTTCTGTCTGGACGCACATTATGTGTGATGGTAGATGACTCCCTATCCTCTCACCATCCAACTAATGCTGGGGTCCCACAAGGTTCAGTTCTCTCACCAACCCTCTTCCTTCTGTATATCAATGACCTACTTCAGTTGACCTCCAACCCAATACACAGTTTTGCAGATGACAGCACATTGCACTCCTCCCTTTCATTTGATAAATCTTACCCTACACAGCTCACTTCAACCCACAGAACATCAATTGCAACTTCCCTTAATTCTGACCTCCAAGCCATCCTCCAGTGTGGCTCAGATAACCTTGTCAAATTCAACGCTAGTAAAACCCAGTTCTGTCTTATTTTCCACAAAAAAGAACCATTTTCCCCTGTATTATTTTTGATAACACTCAAATTCCCAAACAAGATGACATTTTTCTTCTTGGAATTACCTTGACCTCAGGCCTCTCCTGGCATAAACACATCACAACCACTGCATCCTCAGCTTCCAAAAAACTAGACTTTCTCTTTCGCTGAAGATGTTATCCACCCAGCTGTTGAATACTGTTCTCCTAAAAGCTCCCTCAAAATGCTTGACTCAATACAGAGGAGAGCAATTACACTGATAAATAACCCATCTCTTACCAGTGCACTTCTCTCACTTTCATATAGACGTTTAATCTCTGCAATTTGTATATTCTATAAATATTTCCATGGAAAATGTTCATCTGAAACAGCATCAATAATTCCCCCACTCTGTACTAAGCCCACTGGAACACATACAGTTGCTGCCCAACATCCTTTCACAGTACACCTTGAAACCCCCAGAACAAGTTTCTTTTCCTCTTCCATCCGTATTCTGCTGTACTGTGGAACAGTCTTCCCCTCCCTGATGTATTTCTCAAGGAATACAATATACATACTTTTAAATCTAATGTCAACAAGTTTCTCCTTTCCCAACCCATTACCCATACTAAAGTACTATAGGTTGACCAGCCAACCTCTCGTATATGGGCCCAACATATATATATATATATATATATATATATATATATATATATATATAAACCATACCTCTTTCCATCAGAATAATCTTGAAAAACTTAGATATCAAAAATACTTCTGGTACTATATGTATTATTTCTGGGAAGATTCCTATGTTACTCCTCTAAGATAAACTATAAAACTAATATGTGAAGAATAATGTAGGAAAAAAATTTGAGCATATACCTTTTTTGGATGTTGTTGACTGGTATGTCAGAATTTTCCTCCTACATTATTCTTTATATATTAGTTTTATAACACATTAGTAATGCCCTAAGATTTGAGTAAAGAGCCAATGACATTGTAAAAAAAAAAAAAAAAAAGACACTCCTAAATGAAAGTAGACTATATAGCCATAAAAATAATACTTCTGGTACTGATGAAATTCCACCAATTATGCTCAGGAGATGTGCTCATAAATTAATTCCTATTCTCTGTCATAAGTACACTGTATTATATTAGCTGGTACTCACCCTAAAGCATGGAAATAAGTCCATATATATGGACTTATTTCCATGCATCAAAAAAGAAAAAGAAAAAAAGTGATTTATCAAACTTCAAACTATTGCTCTCACCTTAGTGTTGTCTGAAGTAATGGAGAGGGGTCATCAGTAGTCATCTTATTCAATGTCTGAAGAGGTATCACCTAATCAATGACCACCAGTATGGATTTCATCGAGATCTACAGTAGGCAAGATCTCTTTGCCTACATCACCAACCCCTGGACATATGTTATAGAAAGGCTTGGAGAAACCTGTTCCCTTACATTTGGCATTTCCAAGACATATAGGATTTGACACTGGAAGCTTAGCAAATTGCCATGTTATGGTCTGTGTATTTCCCTTGGTAATTGGATTTGCCTGTTTTCTCTCAGATTGATCACTGCATGGAATAGTGGAAAGTTTTCTCCTCAGATTTTCTGGTTAATGCAGGTATTCCTCAGGGCTCTGTTATTTCACTTACTCTCCTCCTCATACACATTAACAACCTCTCACTTAACTCAAACCCTGTTCACGGTTTTGCTGATGATAGCACTGTTCACTCATCATACTCATACAACAAACCTTGTAGTGCTCAAACATCTCAAGCTTCAAGATCATCTACAATAAATGCTCCAAACACTAATCTTCATGCCATCCTGCAATATGGCATTAACAACCTAGTTACAGTCTTTGTTTTCAAAACACAAATATATTTTTTTTTCTCTCACTAAGAAGACCTTAGTTCTTTTCCATTACATTTGGCATTGCTCAACTTAACAGTATAGATTAGTTCTTCTTAGACTGAACTTGGCATCCTCTTTCACTCAAGACTACTTTTCTTTTCATCTCTCCCACATACTCTGTACAAATCCACCAAAACTTGGAATACTACTCTCACATTTGAGAGGGTGCACCTACAACCTCTCTAAAAATTCTTGTTCAGAAGAGAGCAAGTTAGTTGATTAACGACTCTTTTCTTGCAGATTCTCTTCAGCCGCTGTTTTGCAGATGGTTAGTTTTTGTATTGCGTGTTTCTCACTCCTACAGATAATTCCATAGGTATTGTTCAGCATTATCTCCCTTCCCCCATTTTGCTAAACCTACAGCAACATCTGCCCAATATCATTATACATTTCAACTGTTGACTCACTGAACAGCTACTTCCAGTCATCTTTCATTCCATCTACTTCAGTTTTGTAGAACAGCCTTTCCCATGAAGTATCCCCCCCCCCCAGACTACAACTTCCAGCTCTAAGAGGAATAGCAACTGATTACTTTGCTTTTGACCATAGTGCACATTAAAACTTCCATACTTGATTATTTTTTATGCACTGTCTATTCTTTCTTTTCATGCTTCAGATTTCTATTTGCTTTTTCTACTCAAAATACTACTGTGATTGCATTCCTCTTGAATATATTCTATTGCTGCTGCTGCTGTTTATTGCTGGTTTATTTATCAACTTTTGCCATTATAACAAATTCACTTACTGCAACTACTGAAAGTCCCTATCAAAACCCCATAAGCACAATGCTGGGCAAAAAGAAATTGACTATAACAAACTGTTCAAAATTATTTCTCTGGTCCCTAGAAGTTGGAGTGAGAGTTGACTGTAATTTTTCAATATAATTATTCCAGCTATCACCATATCTTTATCTTCAGTTTTTACACATTTTTCATCTCTAATTGCTTATCTGTTATCTTAGGTTTTTTTTAATAGTTTCCAGAATGTTCTGCCACATTCATGATGTTTATCTTATATATTTTTTACTAGCATTCCAGTTACTTTTGTTTTAACTACTAAACTTTCTTATTTTTATCACTTTTTAGTTGCATTCCATTTTGTCTGAAAGCTTTCTTCATTTTTTATTTATTTTTTGGTCTGCTCGGTTAGCCTAGTGGCTGTGCGCTTCGCAACCATATGCCTGGGGAAGGAATGTCCTAGGTTCAATTCCTGTCAACACTATGAGGAGCTTAAGGATCCTCCTCAGCCATAGCCAAGTTAGCCAGTCTTGGGCATGGACAGCAGGGTTTTTTCCATCAGTTTATCTGGGACTTTTCATACCACAAGCAGGCAAACCTGTCCCGTGGCAAGGAAGGAAATGGGAAACTACCTTGCTCATAATCATTTCTCTAGTATGGTAGCATATAGCTACACCCCACGAGCTGTATGACTGAGGGAATAGAATAGAATAGATTTTTTTTTTTTATGTGATCAATTATCTTCCTCCCTGGTATTTATTAGATCTTCTGCATGTGTAGATGAACTACACATGCAGATCAGAGAGAGATACATGCAGCTGTTTGTATTAATAAGAAACAAGAAATACATAGAATACCATGAACTAGAACAGTCCAAGTTGAAGAATGTGCTGTCACCTTTACATATTGAGTTCTCTGGAAATTTCTGAAATCTTACATAAGAGCAGTACTGTCTTAAGGAAAGTTCTAACAGGATTACTACATTTCCCAAATTGAACAGAGGTGATGATTAAGCATACATGGTTGGCAAAGAAAGTTTAGTTTACTGGAGAAAATATGTGATTTTTTATTTAGTTATCTTTCTTTTGAGGTACTTTATGAAGTTTAAGAAAGTTTGAATAGCTTTCTTAAACTTCCACTTATTGGAAGTTTTAAAAATGTTCCATTTTTTGTTTCTAGAGCAAGTTTCTGGGCTGTGTAAAAAGTATAAAATTAGTTTTTAAAAAAGAAAAAAAAAATTTAACCCACTCACAGTGCTGATGAACTATAAGCTTACAGCCTTTCATAAGTGGGAGTCGCATAAAAATTTAAATATTAATCAAAAATTTGTTTTAAAAATCAATTTAAATAAACATATAAAAATAAATTCATTTAAAATTTTTAATTGCATAATAATAAGCAGTGAGACTTGGGAAAGCTAAAGATTAAAATTTTGAAGTGAGCTAATTACCAAATGAATTTCATGTGACTTCAGAATTCTTGATATTTAGAATACCTTAAAAAAAGTATCTTTATTTTGCTGGAATAATTGAATCTAACTGAAATAAAACTTTTCTTTTTTCAGTTATGTATATCTCATATTAAATCATGTGGTCTAAAATTAAATATACTTCCTCAGAAAGTATTAGAAGCTGTTCAACTGGAAGAAAAACATCAACAAGAATGGAAACAATTAGGCTTACCATTTGCACATTCAAAGTAAGTTGTATTTCTATTTTTATTATTACTATCAGCCCTCTACTAGGAGGACAAAAACTTATCTTACCATCAGGGTGTGAGAGATGGAAACGAGAAGGGGCAGAAGGAGTTATGCCCAACAGCCTTGGCAATTTAAGGCTTGGCTGCCTGTTTAGCCAATAAAAAAATTTTATGACGTTTGTTTTGGAATTGTTGATAAATTTTTTCACTTGTTTCAGGCTGTGGTATAAACAGAATGAGAACCTACAGTTTTTCATTTGTGATTAAGCATAATGCTGCATGTTTATCGTGGACTAGAGAGGCATTTGGCATTTTTTAGAGAACTAAGGCTTGGGTAATGGTCAGGGATTCACAATGAACTGTGGAATAAAGGCCCTTATTCCATTGAGGATTATTTTGGTTATTAATTCAGTGCTGATGTTTGGATTAGGAGAGAGAGAAAAAGAAAACAGTAATGTAATCATGGAAAAGAGGCATAAAAATTCTGGAGGGTCATCCTAGTTGGTGCAGTTGTATGAGGAGACCTGAGTAAAATTGTGGTTAGAGTGTATTTGGAGGGAGAGATAGTTAAAAAGAGGTTCAGAATGTTGAAAGAGTGATGAATAGTTTTTAATTCTGGTGTCTGTATCCAGATACAGACACCAAAGGAGGGGACACTAATTCTTCTTTTTCTTTTTTTTTTTCTTATTTTTCTTTCTCAGGTTTAGGGATTTACATGGAGATAGGAAAGTAGCTCTTTGTTACATTCTTGAAACCCAGTACCCATTGCTGGGTACTGAGTAATGTATGTGTGAACACTAATATTGTTTGCACAGTAAACTGTACAAACAATCTTAATGAACTTTCTTTCTGCTGTGAGTGGAAGTGATAAGCATTTATTATGTTTAGTGGAGATTATTGATGCACAGATTACTCATATTATCCTTGTTATTATCTGACCTATAAATAAGCAAATCCAACTTCATAAAAGTTACTAGTAGAAAATCATCTCTTGTCCAAATGGCAGGTGTGTGTGTGCCTTCTGGTCCCTTGCAAAAGCCATTGGATGTAGCATCTGCTCACTTGCACTCCCCCCCCCCCCCAATCCAGGTGACACCATTGTTACAGCACCGAAAGATAAAGCTGATGACCTAGCATCAGTCCCTTTTCCTCTAATTCCTTCATCGACAACAAAGGCACATCACCTCCTTCCATACCAGCACTAAGCACCATATACCTCCTGTGGCCTTTCAGCAGAAAGATATAAGAAGAATATTAAATACCTTGAACACTACAAAGTCATCTGGTCCCAATGCCATCTCCTGTTGTACTCAGACATAGTGCTCAAGAGCTAACACCTGTTCTCTATCATCTCTTTAATCTTCTATACTGAGCTGGCACCTATCCCATCTCATAAAAACTAACATATATCCAACCCATTCCAAAAAAGGGAGACAAAAGCCTACCGACCAATCGTGATCACCTCAGTCCTTGCCAAAATAATAGAGAAAGTTATCAATAGTCAACTTCTTCACTACCTAGAAGCTCACCAATTAATCAACAACCACCACCAGTATGGGTTCTGCCAATCCAGATCCATGGTTGATATCTTAGCCTACATTATTCACTTCTGGACACGTGTCATGGAAAAATTTGGACACACGTGTTCTGTTGCCCTTGAAATTTCCAAGGCTTTCGGTTGTGTTTGGCTTCAAGGCCTGCTTTGCAAACTGCCTTCCTTTGGTCTACCTACCACCTTCTGTAACTGGATACCCAGCTTTCTCTCTGGGTGGATGGCACCCTCTCTTTGAGCTTTGCAACCCATGCAAGAGTACCTCAGATTTTCGTTCTCTTATACATAAATGACCTACTCTCAATCACTACATATCCTATCCATAGCTTTGCCAATGATGGCACTCTCTACTCAACCTACTCTTTTGACAAACCATGTAGTTCCCAGACATCCCCTTACATCAAGATCATCTGCAACCAGTGCCTTGAACACTGATCTCCATACCATCCTTAAATGGGGGCATGAATAACCTAGTCACCTTCAATGCTGCCAAAATGTGGTACTGCCTTTTCTCTCACAAAAGGGAATCTCAGCTCACCTTCCCTCATCCTCAGTAATACAAACACACACTCACACATCAGCAGACAGGATGAACTCTCTCTCTCTCTCTCTCTCTCTCCTTGGACTGTCATTTACTTGCACAAATATATCACATCAGTAGCTTCCTCAGCTTCTAAAAAAACAGGCATTATTTTCTGCTCAAGAAGCTATTTTACATCCACCCAGCTACTAACCCTATATAAATTCCAAATCTACCCATCCTTAGGATACTGTACACACTTGGGACCTAAAACCTCCTTAAAAATTCTTGATGCTGTGAGGAGAGCAATTTAGCTCATAGATGACCCTTCCCTCACAAGCTTCAACCTCTATCTCAGAGATGCAATGTTTTTCTGTCTCTCTTCTACAGATACTTTCATGGTCACTGCTCCAGTGAATTGGCAAACATCATCATCATGCCTCCACTTGCTGTTAGGCCTGTTAAAACAAGAGCAGCTGCTATCTGAACCTCCCTTTACAGTGCAACTGAAAACTCATCAGACCTACTGCTCCTCTTCCTCATTTATTCTATCTACCTCTGTCCTCTGAAACAGTCTTCCTCATAATGTGTTTCCCAACAATTTCAATCTGCAGCTCTAAGCTCTATAAGAAGAATGTCAATAGGTTTCTTCTTTCTCAATGCTCATCTGCACCTCACACATAGCACTGATGTGCTATAGGGTGGGATAAACATTAAAAAAAAAATCTGTTAACATGCATCAGCCAAATTCTGATACAACACAATGTAACTGTATCCTCAATTATGACATCAAAATTCCCAAGTGTAATCGCAGATAATTGAGGGATTACTTAATATATAAAGAATTGACTCACATTCTTGGTGATTAAAATCAAACATATGAAATGGTCTTCCTGTCAGTGTAGCATAATGCCAAGAATGCTGCTACAGCATTCTTGGCATTATGCAACACTATTATTAATAATGTTAATAATAGTGTTTATTTTTCAAATTTTTGTATTTATTGGTCATTTTTAATAAATTAATTTAAAAAATTATTAATAAACGAGATTCAGGTTGTTTCTCGTCTTCAGTGAGTTTGAGTAATTTTCTTTTTACTTCATCACACAGGCATTTTGAAATGCATTGGCTGGCCATTTCATCGCCTTCCGGTTAAACCTGTTAGAGCTGTTTAGTACTGTATACCAATATTTATGTCCTTTATTTAAATAAATGTTAAAAATTTACACTTGTTATATTTAAAATGAGAAATGGATGTGTTTTATTGCATTAAAAAAAACTTTTTCATTGAAAGGCATAATGTTTATTTCAACAGACCTACTTTTAAAGCAAGTGGGAGTAAAAAGTCAAAGATGAAATCTAAAAATATTTCTCACCCAAAGAGGTAAGCTGAAAGGTATTACTTGTTTTGTTATATTACTTTTTAATTTTTTTAATATTATCTCATTCTTGGTTTTATTTACACATTAGCAATTTCATATTTTAGTAAGGCTATTCATTACTGGTCTTAATATAACTGGTATATTAGTCCATATCTATTCTGCTATTTATGATTTCAAGAATTTTATTCCATAGGTTGCGTAAAGCTTTTTTCCTCTGTAGTGGAGGAGGAGCAATATTACTAAATATTGAAAGCAAATAAGTTGATAATGATCTTAATGTTACAGAGATAAATATCATCATCATCATCCTCATCATTGCTCGACAGCCCTACATGGGCATCCTGGCCTTCTTCAGAAACTTCTGTCAGCCTTCCTTATTCAATGCCAAACTTCTTCAATTTTTGATTCCTAAAACTTTAATGTCTTGCATCACTCCATCTTCCCATCTTAGTTTAGGTCTTCCAGTTTTTCTTTTTCCTTCTGGCTAAGCATTAGACATCTTCTTAACTATTCTATTACTATCCATGTGTATAATGTGTCCAGTCCAACTTAATCTAATTATTTTTATGTAATTAATAATGTCTGACTCGTTAAATAATCTGTATAGTTCATCGTTTCATCTTTTCCTCCACACCATTCTCTTGTACTGCTCCAAAAATATGTCTGAGAACTCTTCTTTCAAACAGACTAGCAATCTTTCATCTGCATTGATAATACCCAGTTTTTAGAGGAATAAGTTAACACTGGTCTTACAAGTACTTTGTACATCGTTATCTGTTTTTCTTGAGATCAGAGGTGACTTAAGGTGTTTCCTAAGTCCACAAAAGCATATATTTGTGGAAAGAATACATCTCTGAATCTCAGTACTGATATCATTTTTACAATTAACTTGTGATCCCAAGTATATAAAACTATGTACAATTTCAAATTTATAGGAACCAATTTCAATTTGAGAAGGATTATTATCACAAATCTTTCTAGTTACTGGCATGTAACTTTGTTTTTTCCTGGTTAATCTGCAAATTCATCTTCTTTGCTGCCTTTTCTAAACTGATGAAAGTTTCTTCCATTGCTTTTCGTGTCCTTCCTATAATATCGATATCATCTGCATACGCCATAATTTGTACTGACTTGTAGAAAATAGTTTCCTTTGTATTAATGCCAGCATCTCTGAAAACCTTTTCAAGTGCTATGTTAAACAGTAAGCAAGCTAAGCTATCCCCTTTTCGAACACTGTTTTTTATATATATATTGGATCAGACGTGTTCTGAATTTTGATTCTGACAATGAGTATTTCTCATTGTAGCTTTAACTAAAGTAATAAGTTTTCATGGAACCGGTAGTTTCTCCATTGCAATAAATAAGTTAGATCTATCATATGGCTCTAAAATCTATGAAAAGGTGGTGTGTTTCAATTCCAAATTCATTACATTTTTCAAGTAATTGGCTTATATTAAAAATACGATCATTTGTAGATCTTCTTTGATGGAATTCACACTGATAATCACCAATAACATTCTCTACATAGGGATAAAGTCTCTTAAATAGAATGTTAGAGAATATTTTATAAGTTGTACATAGTAAATTAATTCCTCTATAGTTAGAACATATCATTACATCACCTTTCTTATGGTTGAGGGTATATGACACTCATGTTTCATTCACCTGAAATTGTTTCATTAACGCAGATTTTGTTTATAAATTTACATAGCTGCTTGAAGTATTCTGTACCTACACTTTTAATTAATTATTAAAAGTGTATCCTATCCTGGGGTCTTATTGTTAAGTTTTTTAATAGCTGCCTCCACTTCTGCATCTGTTAGTACTGATTCAACTGCTTCTAGATCTTGACTCTCTTCCATATAATGAGATGGATGGTTGTGTTTTCAGAGAGCTCCCAAAAGCTAAGTACAATTTTGAGTAAAAATTAGAATATAGGTTAAAATCATAACATAATATTGCCTAATTTTGGTAGCTTGTTGTGTCTGTGGGATTTTGGTGTGAATTCCGTTATTTAATTTAGTATATAACGTTACGTTTCATAGATTTGAATATGGCGCCAATGCGACATACGATAATGGCATCCAAAAATACGACGCCATTGTTCAAAAACTATAATGTGAGAGAGTTTGTCCAATGTGATGTGTGTGGAATGTATGCATTCCCGAATGAGGCTGGAATTTGGATTGAAAGTGATAGTGGTGGGAGAATGTGCAGAAAGTGTAAGCAAAGTGAGGAGTTGAAGTATGTGTCAGGTTGTGAGATAGTTATGGTTGAAGAAACCAGAATTGCCAGAATGTGAGTGAAAATAGTGGCTTGATAGGGAATTGCGATGTACAAGATGGCAATGAGAGCGGTGATCTAAGAAAGAGTGAAAGCAACCATACAGAGAGAGAAAATGGTTTAAATGATAAAAATAATGAGGAATTATTTGTAGGAAGTGAGATCGCTAGGTTGCGCGCAGTGATACAAAATGTGCAGCGGCAATTAGAGCACCTGCAAAACTCTTTCCAGAGTGATTCGGCTAACGTAAATAAACAGCGTAAGAATGGGAGAGTTTCTGAAATGAAGGAAAGAGTGTTGTATGGTGACTCGTTATTAAGAGGGGTGATAGATGGCAGTGTAACTAAATCGTACTTACCGGGTGCGAAATTTAAGGATGTAAGTGAGAGTATTAGAGTGTAAAAACAGAGGGTGAAAGAATTAATAATTGTGGTGGGTAAGAATGAATTGAAAGGTGATAAATTTTTTATGAGAGAGGACTTGAAAGTATTGTTAAAGGTAGCGAAAGAAAAGAGTGACAGAGTTAGAATGGTTAGCCTGTTGCCGCGGTATGACAGAGAGGAGTTTAGAAGGAGGGCCATAATCGCAAATGACATTATGTGCAGGTTATGCAGACGGTGTGGTGTGGAATTCGTGGACGTGTGGAATGAGTTTGAAGGGCGAAAGGACTTATACAAGATGGATGGCCTGCATTTGAATGGACTTGGTGTGCGGAGACTGGAAAGAGTGTTGCTGAATGAAGTGAAAATGGATGTGCAAAACCAGGGAAACTAGAACTACCAAGGAGGGGGGGGGGATGGATATGCAGACATTGGTGAGACAGATGAGTGTAAGAATGTATATAACGTACCCGAGCCAGCACTAAGGACAAAAAATGGGAATGGGTCATTTAGAATAACGCATCAATATAGGGGTGGGACTAAGGGATCACTGCATTTCATGTATACTAATGCCAGGAGTATTAGGAACAAGAAGGAAGAATTTTTGGCCTTGATTGGCTCTTCCTGGCCACAGGTTATTGGCATTAGTGAAACATGGCTGACGGAAGATGATATAGTTAGTGGGATAGAATGTGTAGGTTATAGTGTGTTTAGGAGGGACAGAGAGAATAAAATGGGGGGAGGGGTATTATTGATGATAGCTGATGAACTGCAGCCAAGGAGAAATGAAGTTGTATCGCAGGATAGTGAAAGGAGCTCATTTGAGGCTATTTGGTGTGAGATTGAGACTGGCAGAATAAAATATACAGTTGGGTGCTGCTATAGACCAGGGGATGGAATAGATGGTGGAGATAGTATGCATAGGGAAATTGATGAAATGAGTGGAAGGAGGGTAATTATTATGGGGGATTTCAAGTATGGTAACATTGATTGGAAAGAAGAGAGGACACATGTGAGGAAGGAAAAGGATTTTATTCAGTTATTAAGGGATAACTATCTGAGACAGCATGTAATTGAAAATACTAGGGGTGTGAGAGTGCTTGACCTGGTAATAACATCTGAGAATTTGACTGTAATGAATATGACAATGTTGCCACCTATTGGTGAGAGTGATCATAAGGTCTTGACCTGGGAGGTGGCTAAAGGTGTGGAATTTTCGATTAAGACAGGGTATATGTGGAATTACCATGCTGGCAAGTATGACAAGCTTAGGAGATTGCTTGGATCAGTGCCATGCCATGTACAACTGCAAGGGCTGGACGTCGATAGGGCATGGGAAGTGGTCAAGGAGCATTTACAGGAGGTTATGGCTGATTGTATACCTAGGGTCCGAATAGTAAAACAAATAGGAGTTAAATGGATGAATAACACCATTAAGCTTGAGCTGCAAAAAAAGAAACAACTGTGGAGGGAATTTAAAGAAAGGGGTGACCTGCAGGCACACGAATGGTATGAAGTGCAGGCCAGAAAGGTAACGAGTGTGGTAAAAAAAAGCAAAAGCGGATTATGAAAGGAAACTAGCTATGCAAGCAAAAGAGAATCCCAAACAGTTCTTTCAATATGCTGCAAGCAAGAAAAAACTGTACACGGCAAAATGATTTTAAGGAATGATGATGGTAAGGAGGTCACTGAATCAGTCGATATAGTGGAGTTACCGAGCACGCACTTTGCAAAAGCATATCATCCAGGTGGTGACATTGAAAAAATGAAGGAACCATTAGTTTATACGGGAATGGTGATGAATGAAGTGGAGGTGACTAGTCTATTACAGAACCTTAATGTGAACACATCTGCGGGATTGGATGGTATACCAGCACGGGTCTTGCGTGAAGCGGCTAAGGAATTATCAGTGCCCTTGACCATGTTGTTTAATCTGAGTCTCAGGTCTGGTTTAGTCCCGAAGGTGTGGAAAGAGGGGAAAATAGTTTCTCTGCATAAAGGAGGATCCAAGACTACAGTTGCATATTACCGACCGATCAGCATATCAGGAGTCGTTGTCAAGGTCTTGGAGAAAGTAGTCAAGGTAAAAATACAGGAATGGATTGATGAAAATGAGATACTGTACAGGGGACAGTATGGCTTTGTGAAAGGTAGATCATGCTTCAGTAACTTGCTCAAGTTTTATAACAAGGTGACGGCTGAACTGGATAAGGGAAATGGGTTTACAGTGATATCGCTGGACCTGGCAAAGGCGTTTGACAGAATACCACATGGAATACTAATCCGTAAACTACAACATATGGGAATGGATATAGGGTTGGTGAGATGGGTAGGTGGTTAGTTGATGGAGAGATATCAAAGAGTAGTTTATTCAGGAGTAGAGTCCAAAAGACAGCCTGTGACTAGTGGTGTGCCGCAGGGTTCTGTTCTTGGACCACTGCTGTTTAATCTGTTCATTAACGATATAGGGAAGGATCTAAGTGGAACAATTCATTTGTTCACTGATGATGCAAAGTTGGGTAGGGCAATAGTGAATGCAGAAGATGTCAAAGTCCTGCAGGATGACCTAGATAGATTGGAGTTCTGGGTTAAGGAGAATGGATGTCAATTTAATGTGACAAAATGTAAGGTTATTCATTTTGGGGTGAAAAGATTAGCAGCAGTATACCACATTGGTGGAACTGTACTCCAAGAGATTGATGAGGCCAGGGACTTGGGAGTGTTGGTGGATAGGGAGATGAAGTTTAGGGGGGCACATTACAAAAGTAGCTAAATCAGCTCATCAACTCACTTGGTTGTTGAAAAATACCTTGACGAGCAGAGACAAGCAAGTTATTGTACCTCTGTACCGAGCCTTGATAAGACCTCATCTCTACTACTGTGCACAGATTTGGTCACCTCGGTTCCTTCTTGATGGGGAGGAGGTGGAGAGGATCCAGAGGCGAGTGACTAAGATGATAACAGGTCTATGGAATGAACCATATGAGAACAGGTTGAAGATTTGTGGGTTGCAGGAACTAGTGGATAGGCGGAAAAGGGGAGATATGAGTGAGACATTCAAATTGCTAAAGGGATTCTATAGGATTAATTCAGAGGATATTTTTGAGATCAGGACTGGTGGTGGAAGAACTAGGAGACACCTATGGAAGCTGGGCAAGAGTGTGGTTAGCAGGGGTGTTAGAGCTGGGTTCTTTACTTTTAGAGTGGTAAATGAGTGGAATAAGCTGCCAGAGTCTGTTGTGGGTGCTATGACGGTGAACGAGTTCAAGGCAAGGTATGATAGATACTGTGAGAATGTAATCGCATAGTTGTGTGGACATGATGTTTATGGCCTCCCTCGATGAGTCTAAGGACTCCTGGAGTCGCCTGAAATAATAATAATAATAATAATAATCTAATTGACCAGATATATTTGAATTCAATAGTTCATCAAAATGCTTTGCCCATCTTCCTAGTATCATTTCATTCCCACTCAAAATTATACCCTCCTTATCCCTACATAACGTTGTTCTAGGCTGGAAATTTTTCTGACTACTATTTAACTTTGATAGAAAGATAAAAATTCTAGCCAAACAATAATTCCTCCACAGCTTCATGAGTGTGGTTCCTCTGCTGTATTTGTTTATATGCCTCATTTTTTAATGCAGTTGCATGTTCACATTCTGCATCACACCAATGGTTATACTTAACTCTACTGACATGTTCCTAATACTATGTCATCCCTAAGATGATCTGAAGCTTCATTAACACTCTCACCAATGGTTAGACCAGACAGGTTTTCACTGATTCTCTCACCGTATTTGGCTTTAACTTCTAATTCCTTCAATTTTTCCTTATTAAACTTTCTAGCATGGAACCCATATATCTTCCTTGCATTATAGATTCTGCTTCTAATCTTTGATATAATCAAATAGTGATCAGAATCAATATTTGCTCCTCTGTAGGTTCTAACATCCATCAAATTAGATAGGTGTCTCCATCAGGAGACTTCCAGGTCATTTTATGAATATCTTTATGATTAAACATTGTACTGCCAATAACCAAAATTCTTGAAGAAGCAAAGTTGATTCTAGTCCCATTATGTAAACTATATTTCCCAATGGTATTGGGAAATATACATGCTATTTCCCAATGGTATTGACCTATGTGTATCCTCTTTGCCTATCTTGTCATTTAAATTACCTATAATAATTTTTACATCCCTCTTTGGACATTGCCCATATATCTTATCTAATTCATCATAAAACAACTCTTTTTTCAACATCATTCTTTTCTTCAGTTGGAGCATGTACACAGATAAAACTGTAGTTAAAAAACTAAACTTTAACTCATAACCTACACATCTGAGGTGAGTTTGCTTTGAAGTCCATGATAAGATGTTTTATCCTCTTGTTTACAATGAAACCTGTTCCAAACATGCGATCTTTCTTTTGGCAGCCATAAAAAATAGTATGATTTTTCTTTTCCATAATTCCTTCTCCTGTCCATCTCATTTCTGTATAACTATAACAAGTATCCTGTATTTATCCATTTGCTGAAGCAGCATTTTTAAAGCTCCAGATTGGTAAAGAGAAACTACGTTCCAGGATCCAATTTTCAAATCCTTACGACATCTGCCATTTAGTCCATCCAGCAGTTATTTCTTTAGATTTCATGACAAGTTTTTTTTTCCAGGGGGTCATCAGCCCTATGCCCAACCCCCATCCTGGAGGACCAGGCCTCCGTATTTATGACCCCCCCCCCCCAGAGACAGGGTGACCCAGCTATACCCCACAGACACTGGGTACCCATTTTAGTCACCGTGTACAACATGCATGGGCTACCATGGGGCTATTCTTATTTTCCAGCCACCACATGGGGAGATAAATATCACCGCTTGGTTGAAACGGATATCATTCAGTGAGGTGTGTGTGCACTGTTAAGCCAGACTGGCAAATAGTATTCTGCTGTAGGATACTAATGCTGAAGCTGTGTTTCATAATCTTTGCGCATCTGCACCTCACGAAGGGTTTTCCGGTTTCTGCAATGTGTTATTACAAGTTTTTGTTATAGTAGTCATTATAAAGTGATTTTGAAAAGTCAGGATTCTGTCAAGATCACTTCAGAATACTTTGGTTCTGTTCTATTTTAACATTTCTAATGTAAACTTTAGGAGTTTAGTTTGATTGGCTGTTATTTAAATAGAAAGCAGTGACTTCAGTTTTCTACAGACTGGGTTATGAGTACCACTGTTGAAAGTGGTTGTCAAGTTTTGATAAGTCCTCTGTTATTGTATTCTGTGCAGCTTGAAAGGAAGTGCTCTGGATTGCAATCGCAATGTAATCTGCATACCTAAATTTCCATGAGACAGTGGTGGAGATGTCAGTGGAGCTAGATCCTCACAGAAGACTGTTTCTTAGCTTATGGAATTTACTTTTGGAGTTGTTAGAATGTACCTAAATTCAACTGTCCAGCAGCAAATTATTTACAAGCTTTTAGCAATCTTGAGAGAAGGGATTACCTCTAGTAATTTCAGGATTACTCTCGCTCACTCTCCAAACAATGTCATAAGCTACTGAAACATCCATCCACTAAAATAGATTGTCTTTAGGTATTTATTAAAACCATTTTCAATATAGGTAGCCAAGGCTAACACAGCAACTTGTATTATGCCTAAATCCGGCCTACCCTATGGGTATCATACAGTTGGAGAAATCATATTATACAGCAATCTTTCAAGGGAGTTTCAAGTGAATACTTAATAAAGCTGTTAGTTGATAGCTTGCATATGGGTTTTTCCCATATTTTCAGATAGTTATTATTTTTGATCTCTTAAAAGAGTAAATTATACTTGACAAGAAATTATGTTCTCATTTAATCCTTAAGTAAGCGAAGTTCATGCATGAAGTATCTACATGACTGGACAACTGATGTGGAGTCAACAGCCTCTATATGCAAGTTGTCCAGTCATGTAGATACTTCATGCATGAACTTCGCTTACTTAAAGGATTAAATGAGAACATAATTTCCTGTCAAGTATAATTTACTCTTTTAAGAGATCAAGAATAATAACTGTCTGAAAATATGGGAAAGACCCATCACTTGATGCAAGCTATCAACTAACTGCTTTATTAAGTATTCACTTGAAACTCCCTTGAAAGATTGCTGTACAATAAGATTTCTCCAACTGTCCAACAGTATGATACCTATAAGGTAGGTCGGATTTAGGCATAACACAAGTTGCTGTGTTAGCCTTGGCTACCTATATTGAAAATGGTTTTAATATAATATATTAGAAGAGTTGAAGCTTTTTTTTTTTTTTTTTCTTCTCTCCCATGTTATCCATCTGTCTTTTCTTTCTCCTCACATTATCAGATTCTCTTGTACTTCCATACTAGCTACTCTAAGGCTATGACAACCACTCGTTTACTTTTTCACCTCAATAAAAGTCAAACCAGTCTGAATAGTGATACTTCCCATAATGTAAAGCATATTGCCTGTCTTGGTATTGTATATGTCCAGAAGGATGTATGCTTTACATTATGGGAAGTATCACTATCCAGACTGGTTTGACTTTTATTGAGGTGAAAAAGTAAATGAGTGGTTGTCATAGCCTTAAAGTAGCTAGTATGGAAGTACAAGAGAATCTGATAGTATTAAGAGAAAGAAAAGACAGATAAAATGGGAGTTAGAAAAAAAAAGCCTTAACTCTTTTATATTTTCATTATGTAGCCAAAGTCTATCCTTTTTCACCAGTTCATGCAGCTGAACAACCACAAGACTAATCGAAAGTATAATCCAGAGATGACTGGCATCCACACTTTATTTAAGTTATAACCATCTTGCATTGGGATTGCTCTCCAGTTATCCCTGCAGCTGACCATAACATCACAGTGAACTAAGCAGATGGAACCATTTTAAAAACTTTTCATATTAAAAATAGGCAGAATTTTATCTCCCCCTGGTGAATATTGCATTATGTAAGTGGTGTACACCACTTAGCCAAAAATTTAGTATCTCTTTGAATGCTTTTTTCTAAATGCAAAAATCATCGGACTGAATAATAAAATTTCCATAATGCAATATTGTAAAACATTTTTATGTCATATTGCTGGTTTTCAAATCCATGTTTTTTCTCTACTTCCATAAATGATGTTTTAACTCATTAATTATGGAAATTGAAGTTTACTTCCCATTGCTGACAAGTGAAGGATATTGCAAAAAAAAACAATAACTTGTTTTGTCGTAAGTAATGGAATGCCCAGCACAATCTGCTCCAAATATGCAGGGCTAGAGAGAGCAGCTGTAGAATGCATGTTCTGTTGCTTCTGATCTATGACAGATGTCACAAATTCAATCTCCAGTATTAAAGTACTTCCATTTGATAGCATTTACTGGATGGTTACCATATGGTTCTTCAAGCAAGATCCCTTCTTTTAGGGCAAAGATTCCCAAAGTGTGGATTGCAACCCACCAATGGTTCGTTCTCTTAACGAACATGTAAACTACTCTTCACCAGAGTAATTTACATATTTGTTAAGACAGTTTAGGAATTAAAAACAAATTTTGAAATAAACTTCAATTATCAAACACCTTGCATCTGAAAATAACACCTAGTAAAGCGATATTTTTTATTCGATTCCCCTTTCCTTTTAAAATATGCATTACAAGTGTGCGAAAAATTACCTTTTCAATAATGGGTCTCGACTCATAAAAGTTGGGTAGCCCCTGTTGCAGAAGAGGTTAAAAATTTGCTTATACCAAGTTTTGCTGTTATCAGTGGAAGGAATGTCAGTGCCAGAATGCTGCAATATTCAGGAACCATCTCAGCTCTTGGACCATTATAATCATTTATTCCAAATAGTGGAAGATGAAAATTCAGGTAGTACCTGAGGTCTGCACATGTGGGAAGATTTTTAAAATTGGAAGCCCAAAGCCTCCATGCTTCTTTGATAGTTGAAGAAATTTCTTAATTTAACTTTTTGGTATAGGCCAGATCAAAAAAATTTCACAGGTTTACTATATAATTGTTTTTGTAATATTTATTACGTACAGCTGAACAGAGAAGATTATTGTTTTAGCTACTATGGTTTTAGAAGAAAAGAAAGGAAAGGAACTTAATTTTTCAGTCTTCTAAGGTTTGAGTGTTTTTGTACGTAAGTTCTTGAACTGATTATATTGGACAGGTGTAAGGGAACTCCAAGTATAGTGAGAGGTTCTTGCTTAGGAGTTAGTCTAAAGGGATTACTTCTGAGATCCCATCTTCCCAAAACTTTTAATTTTGTCTTGTCAGTATTGACATTTAGTCCACTGCTTTTGCTGATTTTTTCCAAAATACCAAAAAGATATGTATGGAATCATTATCTCCAAATGCTTACTACATCATCCACATTACAGGTTGCCCTTGTATAACGCAGATGTTAGGTTCCATAGAAATGCTGTGTTATATAAATCGCATTATGTGAGACTCAGATCAGTTAGAAAAAGTAGGGTTATCTTCTGAAATGTTTTTTTTTTAATTATATAAACAACGATATATCCAACAAAAATATATTTTTATTTAATTCAGGTAATTCATGTAAGTTAAGAAAACATAAACTATGAAACAAATACATTGTATAAAATTATAAAAATTACAAATTGTATGTAAACTTCATCGCACGTTTTAGGCAAAATAAAATAAAGTGCATGTTTTAATTGGCATTGCTGTCTTCAAAAATAACATTTTGTAGATGTTCTTTATTTACGAGTGGCTAGACGTCGTCATCACTTGAAATCTCTTGGACATCTTTTGTATAATTCTCATTGCATACTTTGGCTGGTTTAGTTATCAAGAAGTCGGTAATATGCCTTGCTTACTACTATTCTGCAGTTTTTTTTATTAAGTTCATGATATGGATCTAAACAAATATCCATTTGTCTCGTGAATTTTCTGGGGCACTCCATTGAGGGATCATTATCTGTAAAATAACTTCCTAACTTTCTTGCCAAGTCTAATCCTTCTGCTAATTTCTTTAAACTGGGATTCATCATAATCAGTCTTTGGCAGAACTTTCCCTGCCATTTGGTTCGACGTCATCTGTTAATTGTACCAATTCCTCCTCATTTAAATCTGTTTCCCCCATCAGTTAATTCACAAATTTCATTTTCAACCATATTGCAAAAGCTCTCTCTACCAAAAATGTGTGCGATGTTTATTATATGACTTAGCTCAGCATCCACCGGAGATACAAAATTTTGTTCCAGGACGACTTCAGGCCATATTTTTTTCCAGCAAGCATTCAGTGTAGAGGGTTGTAATTCCTTAATGGACAGAAATAATTTTCACACAGTTCAATATTGAAAACTCTTTCCACGCTTGAGGTAGTATCATGTTTGGATTAGATTCCATTTTTTCCAGAATTAATTGGAATGTTCGGCAAATATAATATGACTTAAATATTGATATTATTCCTTGGTCGAGAATTGAATAAGTGAAGTAATGTTAGGTGGCAAAAAAGTTATTTTAATATTTGGATGGCTTAAATTTGTTTGGTGGCCTTGTGCATTATCTAAAATTAGTAGAATTTTTGAAGTCGATATTCTTTTTCTTTGTGTAACTTTTCTACATCGGGTACAAAACACGTCAAAAAAACAATTTTCAAACTATGTTGGTCCACCAATAAACAGGTTGGGTGGACTTGTCGAGCCCTTTCATAGCACGAGGATTTGAGGATTGGTTAATAAACATTGGTTTTTATCATGTAATCACCTGATGCATTATTACAAAACAGTAGAGTAATTCTACCTTTGGAAACTTTGAATCCAGGAACTGATCTTTCATTTTTTGAAATATAGATGCGTTTTGGCATTTTTTCCCAATATAACCCCAGATTCATCCACATTGAACACCTGGTCTGCACTATAACCACCTTCTTCAATGATTTTTAGAAGTTCTCCTGGCAGCTTCTACGTTTGCTCGTGCTGAGTCCTTGCAGCAACTCCTGGTTTTTCTCCATTTTTCAACTGAGATTTTAATTTTTTCTTCAAGAGAAATGAATTTTCTTTCCAATGTTGTTTTTTTCCTTTTCATTGCAGTTTTAGTGGCCATTATTATAAAAATAAATTTTTACATAAAAAAGCGTTACGTGTTAATTATGTATGTAACTCATCAGAAAATAAAGTGCTCAGCTTGAGATTAACACACTTATGATTTTTAATGCACTTTCCTGGCAGAAAATGAAGACAATTTTCAACAATTAACACTTTATACAGTAAGCAGTTGACATACATGTGTGCTAAAGGGTATATAAATTCGCTGCTTATAATTACATGCGCGATACAGGCAGACACAAATTTAATGAAGATAAAATTTGATTTTTAAGTCATGCATTGAAAAATATATGAAAAGTTAAAGGTTACTACAATTTGTAGACTGCGTTACATCAAAACTATGTTGTATAAGCACCACATTATATGAGGATTACCTGTACTTCATTTTCCTTCATAGTTGAGGGCACTATTATTCCTTGCACAGTATACAGATTGTGAGCTTTTTGCATAAAAAGGTTCAAGAAAACTAATCCAAAGAGCAGTGGACTAAGAGGGCACCCTGATAGGAACCCAGGAGGCAAGTAATTGGAGGATTGCAGCTTAATAATGGATTGCAGCCTTTTGCCCACACCAGTTTGCTGAAAAAATTGGAACAAAAGGGGATGCCAGACATTATCAAATGCTTGAGTGAGATCAGCGAAGAGTACTACCATTGGCTGTTTGTTCATATTAACTAGCCAGAGCAGACTGCGTAGCAGAAACAGATTAAATTCTACTGCTCAGCCTGGAACTCCATACACCTGTGTGCTTTCGATTATGTATCTCATTCCTACTTTTAGCATGTTATTGATTATGTGGAAAAATATCATGTAGTCAGCATTAGACAGAGAAATAGGCCTAAGGTATGATCTCTATTAGGTTTTGGAATGAGGATGGTTTGGCTTGCTATAAATTCACTTGGTATGTGACCTGTAGAGAGAGAGAGAGAGAAAGACCAGAATGGAAAGAAGTAGTGATATATAGAATGATCTAATAGATCATTCAATAAATCATTTTTTTTTGGAGAGGTACCTCTGCACTTTAATAATACCTCAATAAAGGTTGAAACCAGTCTGGGTAGTGGCCCTTCCCATAATGCATAGCATTATACACACCTGAAAGGATGTGTGGTTTGCATTATGGTAAGTAATGCAAAGTCATTTGCCTCTCTATTTTCAAGTAGCCTAGTCAGGAAAATATGAAGTCATGAAGGATTAAGTAAGAATATAATTTCTTGGAAACTTGTAATTTAATTTAGAACCAAATGAAAAAAAATTTCTACAGAAATTCACCATAATAAACAACTTCTATGATCTGAAGGAGTTCTCTGTACTGAGAATCAACTAGTATCAGCTTTCTTCCAGTTGCCATATCTTATTTATACGTGTATAGCAACATTTATTCATATGCCATTGGAGAGACCTAATACACTTTCTTTATTAGCATATTAATATGCTCTTGTGGATGACTTAATTTTTGCTGTAGAATCTGATTTAAAATGATTTAATATTTACAGCAAAGCTGATGCTGATTTGCAAATGGCTCTTGCTTTATCTAAGTCACTGCAAGAAGAAAATTTGTCACTTTTACTAAAACCACCTAAAGAAGATCAGCAGCCTGGTCACAAGGGTAAAGTAAATAGAAAGAAGAAAACAAGCAGGTAATCTTTCCATAGTTAATTTTGTTCATTTTAATGTAAAGATTATAAAATAAATTAATTATACCATTTTAATTATATCTTAATTGATTAAAATTAACTCCATAATTACTAGATACTGGTAATTATGGGGTCTCCTTTTTCAAAAATAGGAAATGATATGACTGTATTCCATTCCAAGTGGGCATTTTTTTTTTTTTTTCTTTTTGCCATATTTACTTGATTAGGTCATGCATTTCAGTTGTTGAGAGTCCCTTTAATAGTTCTGCTGTAATTTTATTTTCACCAGCTGGATTGAATAACATTCTCCATTTCAATCAGATATGGTTTCTCAATTCTGCGTCCTCCGCCATTTCCTTCTAAATATTCTATCTTGGATGTATCGTTTCCACTGGTGGTGATTTGGTTAGTAGTCAAAATACTCTGAATTCTTTGACAGTTTAATTTTCTTGGTAATTCCTTTAGTTATTCAGTATTTGCATTTGGAAATATCCTTTTTTAAATATCCCATTTCAACTGACTGAGATTCCTCAGATGGTAATTAAAGTTCTCCACTGTTTCTAAAATTGACCATCCAGTACTATGTCTCCTTCTTTATTTGTTATTTATTTTCATTATTTTTGTTTCATTTTATTCTTGCTCCTACAGTCAAGTCTTCTTCATTTAGTTCATCATTTTTTCCCCCTCATATGTTGTTGTGTATGTGCCAGTAAACATATATTATCTGAAAAATCCAGGTCATCTAACTGTTCTGTTAAATTCCACAGTATTCCTTTTATGCTTTTCATGGCATTTCTCATAGCTTAATCTACAACAATAAGAAATATTGGAGAGAGAATGCAGTCCTCTAACTCCTCAAACTTTTCTGGATGTTCTTCATTTTGTATGATTTGTATTTTATATTTTTCATAAATTTTCTTAACTATGTTGATCATTTTACATAGTATATATGCTATAATGCAATGTTAATTTCCATATTGCTTCTCTGTCAATGCTGTCAAAAGCTTTTTTTCAAATCAACAAAGTTGATATAAAGATCAGACTTCCATTAATTGTTGCTATTTACTTATTTAGGGCAAACAGATCATGATCTATAACCTGTTTGCCCTAAATCTTGCTTATGTTTCTCTTAGCTTTCAATCTATTTTTTATTTTTATTCTTTTTAATATTTTACTTTTTGTGTTGTGTTTAATAATTAGATTCCTCTCCAATTACCACAATCATTTAAATCTTATTAGAAACATAACTTTGAAAAATCATTAAAAATTTCAGAAAACTGCTGAATACAAATCCAGTTTTATTGATTTCAATTACAACATTTACTGGAGGTCATTCTTGCTTATGTTGCTCAATCTTGCTTATGTTTCTCTTAGCTTTCGGTCTATTTCTTATTTTTATTCTTTTTAATATTTTACTTTTTGTGTTTAATAATTAGATTCCTCTCCAATTACCATAATCATTTAAATCTTATTAGAAACATAACTTTGAAAACTCATTAAAAATTTCAGAAAACTGTCGAATACAAATCCACTTTCATTGATTTCAATTATAACATTTACTGGAGGTCAGAGACAAACTTGGTATTACATATTATTTTTTTTTTAATCAGATGTGACCTGGAGGAGGAATGGGAGAAATGAAGCTTTAACACTGACAAAATGCTAGGCTTGTGTAATTTTATTGTATTAAAAGATGAACAGAAATCATTTATTTCGATTGTCATTTATATCAAATGTATTTAAAATAAATATATTTTGATTTTAAATGTACAAACTTGTGAGCCTTTGTTGTTCTGTTAGTTTTGATGATGTTGTTTGGTTGGAAAGTTATGGGTTTGATTCCTGTTTGAAGAATCTTTATTAGTGCTTTTCAGTTGAGGGTCAGTTAGTTGGTCTCATACAGGGCTTTTTCCCTCAAAACTCAGAACTTTCCCTGCAACCAGCCAAAAGAATACTTGCTTTGAACAGTGACAATTCAGATAAGATTAACCACCTATATCAGAACATTAATTAAGTTTTGAAGAATGCTGTGAGAGGCCATTGAGCCTAATACTCAAGAGGAAAATGAGAGTGATGTACAAGCCCATAACTTAAAAAGTATGGACCAACATACATGTTACGAAGTTAAGAGTCATCCTGCAACAGCAACACCCAGTCTGTTTTGCATTATACTAGATAAAATTTATGTAATAAAATTTTTATTGCAACCTCCCACTAAAACGATAAGTCAGAATTGGTTGTTTTTTCAGAAAGGTACAAGTTAAAAATACTACCTTCATGTACAAAACAGTTGTTTTAAAAACTTATTGCATGCATTATGGACCAGTAGTACTGGTTCACTCGTGGTACATAACTCAAAAGGAAACATGCGATCCCATTTTGACTAGTGGCATTTTTTTATAAGTAGATATAAATATCTTTTATGAAAAACTGAAGTTTTTCATGAAAGATACTTACTGTACCTATTCTTATAGAAAGCTCACAACTCTCAATGTGTCCATTTGTTTACACATTCGACATAATATAATGCATGGGCTGACTCAAGTCAAAAGTACCATTCCTCTGGAACAATGTATTGATTTTGGCTGTAGGCGAAATGATACTTTTATTTTTCTGTGATGATTACAGTAAAATACATGTGTGTGTGCCTTCTACAAATTAAAGGACATCCACACTGTATATTTTTAAATTGCTAAAAATTTGGAGATTTTGACTTGTATAATTTTTATCTCTGGGTGCAATATGTAGATATTATTTTTATAGAATATACAGATTAAGATATTTAAGAAAAAATGAAACATTTTGTTATACTCATATACTGATGATGAAATAGAAAATAGATGAAAGCTCAAATAGAAAAATGTTTGTATTATAAAGTTTCTGATGGTTGAAATACATTTTGATGCTGTAATTTGTTCTGTTATACATCATCATCAAATTCCTGACATGTACCCTCAAGGGGTGTACAGGATATGATAGTACTACATGAAAAATTTACATCATTACTAACTTCCTATCTACAATTTTCCTCCAAATCAGTCTGTTACTTGTCAAGACTCCAATATTATCATTATCAGATCTTATATTTCTATTGTCTGAGGCACATTGCGCCGTATCAATCCACCTATATCTTGGTCTTCCTCTGGGTCGTTTACCTGCCAACCTGCTGTTTAAGTGACCATACTACCTGAGATTAGCTGTGATAACGCATTTCTGGATGCCAACAATGTCAAGATCTTTCCTAATATCCTCGTTTTTATTATGATATTGCCATTGATGCCATCTGTTCACGCCTATAATCTTTCTCAGGACTCTCATATCTGCAGTCTCTAGTCTTGGGTCAAGTGTTTTACTTCTGACCTAGCTCTCAGATTGATAAATTAAAACTGGTTTGAACACTGTCCTGCATACAATAATTTAGTGTTCTGACTAATTTGTCTCTTATTCCATATGAATTTATTCAGATGACTTCCCACCATACCAGCTTTGTTGATTCTGTTGTCTATTTCCATATTTAATTTACCATCTTCAGTAAAAATCGATCCTAAGTAGCCAAAATGTTTTACTTGTTCCACGGGTTCCCCGTTCACAACACAGTTGACATATTCAACAATTCTACCTATTTTCATTGTCTTTGTCCTTTTAAGGTGCTTAAGGGTCAAAGCTGTATAACTGAGAGGAGACCTCCACATAGCCTTTAAAGGAATGCGGAGAACCGACCTAATGTCCATCCTCACCTTCTCGTGGTGCACCCTGTTGGGTATCTACCTGGATACTGAACGAACGATCATGGGCTGGCAATTCGAGATTTAGCCGACCAAATTGTATTCTTATTGGTTAAACCAAAATAAAAAATGATGGTACAACATGACAAAATTTCATGCCGGCTAGAGCGTCACCCGGTTAAACAAGGCCCCCGTTGTTTTCGCCAGGGAACCAGGGCGAACAGCGAAAAGTCCGTTACTGGAACAAATCTGAAAACAGACCCCAACTCAACATCACCAGAGTTAAAGATTGGTACTATCAACATAAGAAGCCTGAATGGCAAAGAGGAGCTAGCTGAGGAATTAGATAAGTACCAGATCGACGTAATAGGGGTGACTGAAACAAAAAAGACAAAAACTGGTGAGATCTTTCTGAGCAATAAATACAAAATGTTACATTCAGGCAATGACAATCAAGGCAAAGAAGAAAGAGCCATAGTATTAAGCACTAAATATGAGGCTAATCTTCTTGAATGGCAGTCAGTCTCAAGTAGAGTAATGTGAGCAAATATGAGAATGGGGAACTGGACAATGAGACTTATTTGTGTCTATGGTCCCACATAAGGTTCTACTAAGGTAGAAGTGGAGGAATTTTTTGAGGCTTTAGAAAAAGCAACTGACACAATGAAAAAGGAAAAGTTGGTGCTTGTTGGGGATCTAAATAGCAGAGTAGGAAATGATTGTGAGACATACAAAAATATTTTGGGAAAATTTGGAGAAAAGAGCAAAGCTAATAATAATGGCAAATATCTGTTGGATTTCTGCTCAGGACATGGACTGGTTATTACTAACACCATGTTCCAACATAGAAATGTGCACAAATTCACATGGAGAGAAGAGGCAAGGAATAAGAAAAGACTCATTGACTGTTATTGTTGTTGATAGTGATGTTTTCTCCCTGGTGCAGGACACCAGAGTGTACAGAGGATTTGAAATTGGAAGCGATCACTATTTAGTCTTGAGCAGGATAAAATTGAATTTCATATTGAAAAGAATAACATGTAAGAAAGTTTTAAAGGGAATAAAAGTTGAGCAGCTCTCAGATGTGAACTGTAGGCTAAAATACAGAAAGATTATTGAAAAGAAAATGAAAGAGTTTGAGAATAGGAATCAAACCTTGAAGATTTAGTGGAAAGCCTTGAAGAAAGCCCTGATTAATTCAGCTAAAGAGGCATGTGGTGAAGTTGTCTGCAAGGATAGAAAAATTAGAACTCCATGGTGGACACAGGAAGTTAAAGAGGCAGTGAAGGAAAAGAAGAAAGCATATCAAAAGTTCCTGGCAAATAAGTCAGCTTGTGCTCTTAGAGAATGCAGAGACAAATGCAAAAATGTTAAACACTGTGTAAAACTAGCTAAACAAATGTCATGGGTGGACTTTGGCAAGAATATAGAAAATAAATATCAAGAAGGTGGCAAAATATTCTGGAGGTTGTTGAAGAAGCTTAGGAATGGAGGAAAGAGTGCTGTAAAAGGAGTTAGAGATGATAAAGGTGACATGAAAACAGAAGAAAAAGATATCCTTGAAGTATGGAGTAATTACTTTCAAAAACTGCTAAATGAAACAAGCAGTGATGGCAGCACAGTGGTAAAAAACACTGACCAGGCATGCAGTCAAGAATACATATCCATACTTGAAGTAGAAAAAGCCATCAAAGGCTTAAAATGTGGAAAGGCAGCATGAGTAGATGATATTCGACCAGAAATGTTGAAGTATGGTGGTATAAAAGTCTTACAGTGGCTGCACTGAATAGTTCAGAAAGCCTGGACAGGAGGACGAATTCCCGATGATTGGAGTAGAGCTCTCATAGTACCCATATATAAAAAGGGAAATAAAACTGAATGTGAGAATTACAGAGGTATTTCCCTACTGAGTGTTCCTGGCAAAATCTATGCAAGTATACTTGAGAAACAATTGAGAAGAATTGTGGAAGAAAAGCTTGGTGAAGAACAAGCTGGATTCAGGCCAAATAGAGGCTGTCAGGATCAGATCTTCACTTTACGACAAATAGTCGAGAAAGCATGGGAATATAACAAAGATCTGTATTTAAGTTTTGTTGATTTGGAAAAGGCATGTGACAGGGTGCCAAGAGAGAAGCTATTCAATACGCTACAGTTATATGGTGTCAGTGGGGCATTATATCAAGCAATACTTAGTCTTTATTTGAGTTGTAAGTCAGCAGTTAGAATTGAAGGAAGTACAGGAAGATGGTTTAATGTTAAATCTGGTGTGAGATAAGGATGTACATTATCCGATTTGTTATTCATTATTTATATGGATCACATTATGAAGGAAAGTGGTATTAAACATGATATCAAAATTGGAGATGTTAATGTCAGCTCTTTGCTTTATGCTCTGTACACTCTGGTGTCCTGCACCAGGGAAAAAATCACTATCAACAATAACGTAGTCATTGAGACTTCTTATTCCTTGTCTCTTCTCTCCATGTGAATTTGTGCACATTTTAATGTTGGAACATGGTGTTAGTAATAACCAGTCCATGTCCTGAGCAGAAATCCAACAGGTATTTGCCATTATTATTAGGTTTGCTCTTTTCTCCAAATTTTCCCAAAACATTTTTGTGTGTCTGACAATCACTTCCTACTCTGCTATTTAGATCCCCAACAAGGACTAATTTTCCTTTTTCATTGTATCAGTAGCTTTCTCCAGAGTCTCAAAAAATTCCTCCACTTCTACCTTAGTAGAGCCTTCTGTGGGACTATAGGCACAAATAAGTATCATTATCCAATTTCCAATTCTGATATTTGCCCACATCACTCTACTTGACACTGCTTGCCATTCAAGAAGATTAGCCTCATATTTTGTGTTGAATACAATGGCTACTCCTTCTTTTCCTTGATTGTCATTGCCTGAATATAACATTTTGTATTTATTGCTCAGAAAGATCTCGCTAGTTTTTGTCTTTTTTGTTTCAGTCACCCCTATTATGTTGATCTGGTACTTATCTAATTCCTCAGCTAGCTCCATTTCTTTGCCATTCAAACTTCTTATGTTGATAGTACTGATCTTTAACTCTGGTGATGTTGAGTTGGGGTGTACTTTCAGATTTGTTCCAGTAGCTAACTTTTCGCTGTTTGCCCTGGTTCCCTGGCAAAAACAACGGGGGGCCTTGTTTAATCGGGCGACGCCCCATCCGGCATGAAATTTTGTCATGTTGTACCATCATTTTGTATATTGGTTTAAGCCAATAAGAATACAATTTTGTCAGCTAAATCCCAAATTGCCAGCCCATCCTCATTCGTTCAGTATCCAGGTAGATACCCAACAGGGTGCACCATGAGAACGTGAGGATTGGACATTAGGTCAGAGGCCCTGGTCGGTTCTCCGCATTCCTTTAAAGGCTATGTGGAGGTCTCCTCTCAGTTATACAGCTTTGACCCTTAAGCACCCCTGTATAACAGGATTGCTTAAGGTATATAAGTTCTATTATACAAATTAGTAAAACATTTTAGAGGTAGAAAGGAAAATATTCATTTCTAAGCTCTTTGGTTTTCTTCTTGGCTTGGTAAGTAATATCACTTCTACACTAATAGCATTATTATTGTAAAAGTCAAATCCTGACACAGAAATCAGCAGAGATCACTAAATTTAATGTACACAGTGAATAACTGTGTACATTAAATGCAACAAAATGAATAACTCTTTTGTGAAAAGGGTTTGGTTTTCGAATTAGAAGTGATGTGATACTTTTATAAATGGGGAATATTTGACAACAAAACATTTTTGTTTATATGGTGAACTTAAGAATGGCAGCTCTTAATGATTTCTGTGATAGCAAAAAATAAATTGTAAAAATCAAGTGGACCAGAAACTGCTGACAAAAAGTTTTTTGGTTATAGATAACCAAACCTTTTGGTTTTCAAACAGTAGTTACTAAGTAGTGGGAACACAAACAATGAAGGAGATTAAGGAGTAGTATAAAAAGCTTTGTGGTGCCTAAAGCTGGCCCTCTGTGATGAGCTTCATGATGGTTCTGTAGAAATAATAAGAATTATACAGATAATTCTACAGCTTTTTTTAACATGGTATATTTTGATTTAACATTCTTTGAATGCTGCTTATTTTTAAATTTTCTGTTTGAATTCAGTTATGTTATGAAATGTTAGGAAATAGTAATTATAATTATCATTTCCTAGAAAGTACATATGTACTTAAATACTGAATTTTGGGGAACCCCTTGATGTTTTTAATATCAGGGATTACTCTACACTATACTAATTTCTTTCAAAACTGTCCAGAATTATTGAAAATGGTGGCTATATTTTCAATAAATAAGTTTGGAATGCAGATGAGGCTGGCCTTTTTTGGAAAACAAATGCCAAGTAGAACTTATATAGTGAAATCACAAAAAAGTGTTGGTGGCTTTTAAGGCAGCTAAGGATCGTGTAACTCTATTACTTTGCAGCAGTGCTTCAGGAGATTGTATACTAAAACTGTTGCTCATTAATCGATCCCTGAGACCAATGAAAGGTATGGATTTTAACACGTTACCAGTGCACTGGAAGGCAAACAAAAAAATGTTGGGTTGAAAAAAATTTTTAATGAATGGTTCCATCAATGTTTTGTTTCAGAAATTAAACGCTATTTGATGGAAAAAAATCTGGACTTTAAAGTTTTATTGATTGTACACAATGCACCCGCCATCCTGTTTTAGGATCCCTGAATATGGAATTTTGTTTTCTGCCACCTAATACAACATCCTTAATTTGTACACCCACTAGACTAGGGTGTGATCGCTACCTTCAAAACTTACTACAGAAGAAGAACATTCCAATGCATTTTGGATAAACTAGATAAGGTTAATTTATTGACAGTTACTGGTGTGTGGAAGAAATTTTCTGTTTTGAATTGTATCAAACCTGCTAAGTTGACGTTATCAGAACTGAAACCATCAACTTTAAATGCATGCTGGAAAGCTACTTGGCCAGAATGTGTGAAAAAGAAAAACCCTGTACCCTTTGCCTATAACTGAATATCCCGATATTTAGATTAGCACATGCAGTTGGCAGAGAAGGATTTCATGATTTTTCATCTGCAGATATTGAAGAATTGATGGTTGACAAGGCTGTTAGTGAAATTGAAATAATAGAAGCTGTCCTTGAGAATCTTGATGAAGAAGAGATTCCACTCACTGCAGGATGAATTAAAGAAGAGCTTCAGATGGCTAGTGAATTGCAAAGTCATTTTCTTACACATGATCCAAATACTGAATGAGCTGAACAGTTTAAACACAAACTGAAGTCATTTATCACATGATATGAAGAATTATACAATGATCTAGTCACAGGATCTCAACGATTAATTACAGAGTTTGTGTTTTAAAAAAAATTAACCTTCAGAATTATTGGAAATTAGTGCTCATTTAGTTCCTTTTACTGAAAAAAAAGTTTCACCATTGCAGTATGAACAGGACGGCCAAAGTGTTTCAAGTGATGAAAGTAATTTAATTCCAGTCTCACACAAAAGGATGCAGCTACTGTCAGAAAGTGACAGCAAATAAAATTAAACTAATAATCATATGCATGGGTATATCTGGGCCTTTTTGAATTTCTGTTTTTATTAGTGACACACTATTTTCTTTAAGAAAGCTACATATGTATATACTTTTTAAGTATTTAAAATAAAGTATTTTAAATAAGTAAGTAAATATTTTAAATATATAAGTGCAGTCATCCCTCGACTTACGTTCATTCGAGTTACGTCCTTTCGAAGATACATCCGTGATCCCATAAGAGAATAAATAACATTTTTGGCCATACTTTCGAATAGTAGCACACTCAGGATTTAATCTTGGGGGGGGGGTTGAGTAGATGATTTGAGAATACACACTACGCATCATATAACCACCTATGACTGAGCATCTGCAATGATCGCTAATTCATAAGTAGTATAGAAATAGAAGACATGACACAACATAAATAAAAAAAACAAATTTTATTAATTAGGAAAAGATTTTTGGAAAATTTTCTAGTGTTTTTTCCTTTTTCTTTGGAGGGGACCAGGGCCCATTTCCCCCCCACCTCTGGGTGCGGCACTGCTTTCGAACAAGATGCAAGCGAGCATAAGGTAAAGCATGCACAGTGGCAACAGCACTTTTAGCAGCAACCTCCCTCGGCAGTCGGCATGTGTCTTCAACAATTCCTCTGTTGATTTTGTATTTGAGAAATGGGTTATTTGTGTATTTATCGTTAAATATTTCACGATGTTTTATGCAACATGGCCCCTACATGCACAATCAAAAAACCTAGTGAAGAATCACAGAAAAAGAGCAATTGATCTTGAAACGAAGTTGCAAGTTATAAAGCAACATGAAGCTGGTAAGCCCGTCAGTGTGATTGCACATGACTTCAGATGGTCTCGTTCTACAGTGACGACCATTTTGAAAATTAAGGATAAAATCTTAGAGGCAGTGAAAGGATTTGCTTCCATTAAATCGACGATAGTGATGAAGCAACAACATCAAGGTCCTGTCAGTGATATGGAAAAGCTACTTGCATCATGGATAGAGGACCTGAATCAAAAGCGCATACCCCCTTAGCACTGTGATGATAACCGCCATGAAGGAGAAAGCAGAACCCGATTATGACTACGAATTCAATGCATTCTTCTTCCAGTTGGTTCATGAGATTCAAGCAGTGTTTTATGCTGCATAATATGAAAATGTATGGGAATCTGCAAGTGCTGAGAAGGCTGCCGAGGAGTTTATGGAAAAATTGGATAAAATTATTATGGAGGAAAATTATTTGCTACAGCAAATATTTAATATGTATGAGACATCCTTGTTTCGGAAAAAAATTCCCGAGTGGACATTCATCCACAAAAAGCTAAAATCTATACCTAGTTTCAAAGTTCTTAATGCCCGTATTATGATTCTGTTACGGGTAGTGTGGCTGGATATAAACTGAAACCATTTGTGATATGGCACAGTGAGAATCCACAATCTTCAAAAACATTAGCAAGCATACTCCCAGTTCATTATCGGAGCAATAAGAAGTCGTGGATTACTCAAAAATTGTTTGAGGATGCCTTAATCAACTGTTATGTAAGTGAAATAAAAAGCTACTATGTGAAAGAAAATGTAGAATTTAAAATTTTATTAATTCTAGATAATGCTCCAGGTCATCTGTCTTCTTATAGCGGTGATCTTCACCAAGTTCAAGGTCATGTTTCTCCCTCCAAACACTACTTCATTGATCCAACCAATGGATCAGGGATTTCTTGCAGTGTTTAAGGCTTATTAAACTACGGAGAACTTTTTCAAAAGCCAGTTCTGCTACTGAAGGAAATGACCAGACTCATGCAATTCTGGGAAACATGCAATATTTATCATGCTATTAAAAATATTGCTGTGGCTTGGGACGAAGTGACCTCTCAATGTATGACTGGCATAGCATATGGAAAAAGACATTAAAAAGGTTTGTGCATGATTTTGGAAGTTTGTAGTAGTGGGCTAGCAAACAATCTGAATCTCGAAGTGAATGATGACGATAGAAAGTTCCCCTGAAGAGTTGACCAACAAAGAATTGGTAGAACTTGAGGAACAACTGTTGCAGAAGATTAAAAACAAGAAAAGGAAAAAGAGAAAAAGGAAGAGGTAGTTAAACAATTGCCAGCCTGGCTAGCGTATCCGCTCTCCAGCCAAAAGGCTACAGGTTCGAATCCCGCTGTGAGCATGGGTGTTTGTGATTGTCTGTGGAAATACTAGTGATAGTATTTCACTATCTCGGTGATAGATGGTGTTGGTGTAGTTGCAGTTAGTTGGTGGATTGTGAGTGGTGGAGACAGAGTTGTAGAGTAGGTGCCCTCCCTCGATGTGAGTTTGGACTCCCTGGAGATGAGAAATAATAATAATAATAATTTACAGTGAACGGTCTTGCAGAAATGTTCTTTGCAGTTAGCGGTGTTCTCAAAATGGCTGAAGACATGGATCCCAATGTTGAATGCAACTTAATAATAGAAACGAAAGTACAGGATGCATTTACTTGCTATGAACAAATTTATGATGAAAAGAAGAAGAGAAATAAGCAAAGCACATTGGACATTTTCATCAAAAAACAACAACAACAAAGGTTACACCAGAAGAGCCACAGCCTGATCATTGACCCAGGGAAGGTAATGAAGATGTGATTGTGGAGGAAGATTTGGGTGATTATTCTCCTGTTTTGTAATGGCAGTAACACACAGTACAGTTTTATAACAAGGTTTAAAAATTAAAATGACAGTATACTTATTACGGTTAAGTCCTTAACCCCTATAACTTTGTTGATTTAATGTATCGACTTACATTCGATTCGACTTACGTCCTACCGGATGGAACGGAACCCGGACCTAAGTCGAGGGATGACTGTATTTAAAATAAAAAATATTCCATTAAAATTAAATAGTGTTATTCAATGATTTTCATACATTTTGTTTGAAAATAACTTATTGTTCACATCGGGTTTTCACATCTGGAACCATTCGACTGTGTAAATGGAGAATTGGGTATATTTATTACAGTAATGGACATCAGATGTTTCATGAATGATGAATAATTTACATCTAACTAAAAATTTATAACTAATTTTAATTTTGTATTTTTTGCAAGTCTGTGTTGTTCTTGTGTGATATAAAAAGTCATTTGCATATTTACATATTTGCTGTTGATTCATTATAACCAAATATTAAATGCAAATTTGATTTTATATTTGAGAGGAATTATTACCAGATTTAAAACAAAATTTTTTTTTTTCCTAATTAAGTAATACACTCTCACACATGAAAGGCAGAAGGGCCTATAGCAAATAAATTCCTCGCGTGGGCAGGGATCAGAAATAATCTGTCGATATTCTTCTTGAACTGTTGGAAATTACAGTCCTTTGGAAATGCTTCATGTGTATGCTCTTCCACAGAATTGAGGTTGAAGGAATGAAAGATGACTGGGAGTAGCAGGTTCAGTGAACCTGCAGTTTGATTGTAAAGGGATATTGGGCTACTGTTGCTCTAGTTTCTGTAGATCTGGCAGAAGTGGGAGGCATAATCGATGCGAGTTCTGTTGAATAATGGCCATGGAAATATATCTGTATAAGAGATATAATGCAGAAACTGATTTTCTGAGAAAGTGGCTGAAATGTAGATGCGATGCCATGGTCATCTATGGAGGAGTTAGAACTGAAAAGTGAAAAGTTATATTGTTGCCTACCTTTAGAATTTCATCAGTGTCCCATCTTCTAATAATCGTATCCTCTTCACTTAGCAGCAAACCATCTTTATCTTTTATAGTATTTACTTGTTTCTTTTCTTTAGAGCATATTTTTCTTTTTTCTTGTCATCTCATACAGTCTTCCACTGTGTCCTAATGTTGCAGCCTTTTGTGGTTCTCTGCCAAACCGGTTACATAATTCCTTTTATCCTTGCAGATCTCATAACTAAATTGTCTTTCTCTTCTTTATAATTGCTGAAATATTTAGCACTTCCAAACATCATTTTAACTTTGTGCCTTTCTTCTATGAAACTAGCAACCTCATTATATACCATTTTTAAATTTTTCCATTGCATTTCAATCGTGTCTTTTGGGCTTTCTACTTTCTCACCTTCTAGCTTCTTATTTTCTAAAATATGAAATTGATATTTTTATCATAATAGAAAAGATTTTCTTAATTTCATTTTTTTTTTAATTTAGACATGCCATGTTTTACTCTCTCATTCTGATTTCTACTTTTTTTAATCCCATTAAATTTTAGTTTAATTTTGGCTATTACTAACTAGTGATTAGATCCTGTATCAGCTCTTGCGTTACTTTAATATCTTAAGAGTGAACTCCTAAAATTATCCTTGATTGTAGTATGATAAATTTGGGTTGTGGTTTTATTATCTGGTGATAACCAAGTCATTTTATGTATGTCTTTATACTTAAATAAGCTTTCTTCTATCACAAAGTTATTTATTTCACAAAACGACACCAATAGGTCACCATTCTCATTTCTTGAATCACATGCTTCATTACCTACTGCTCTCTCTCATCTCTATTATTTCTTTTACCAACTTTAGCATTCATGTTTGCCGACCTGGTTGGCTGGGTGGTTAGTGTATCTGCTAAGGCTACGGATTCAAATCCCTCCGTGGGCTCATCAGGCATGGATGTTTGTGATTGTCTTTGAAAATATTAGTTGTAGTGGTGGGCAGTAGATGGCATTGGTGTAGATGATGTGGTTCGCTGTAGTTGGTGGATTGAGTGATTGAGACAGAGTTGTGGAGTGGGTGCCCTCCCTCAATGAGTCCTTGGACTCCCTCGAGGTGTGATGTAGTAATAATAATAATGTCACCCACAAGAATAACCATATCATGTTTCAGTACTTGTTCTATACATTTCTGTAACTTATCATAACAATTCCCCTTTTCTTCAAGATTCTGCTCGTTGTTGTTTATTATTTTAACGGTATATAGAACACAGAAACTAAGTAAATAATTAATTTATTAACTTGATGCTGATATTTCGCTGGTATTATAACCAGCATCTTCAGAGCACAAAAACACTGTTTGTCACAATACGCGAGACTAAAACAACATGGTGTACATTAACAAAATTGTAGCAGCAACACAAAGACTAGAGTCCTGATTTTGGCGCCCTCTATCTGAAAAAAAAAAAAAAAAAAAAAAACGCTATCATATATTGCTAGAGTCCTAGAAAAGTGCTAGTTTTTCCTTAATATGACTGTCTCCCAGATCTTCGGCAAGTTAATACAGCCATATTTGTTGAGATTTGGGGTGTGTTTTAGGGCTTCTGTCGCCTCTAAGAACAATCTCTCTGATTTATATGGGTTTCTGTGTAGTACTTTTGTGTTTTTCCAGTTGATCCTGTGTGCAGGGGTATCCAGAGCATGGTCTGCTAGGCCCGACTTCCCATAATGATATTTCCGGACGTATCGTTTATGTTCGCTGATGCGGATATTCACAGTTCTTCCTGTTTGACCGTAGTAGGCTTGATTGCATGAGCAGGGTACTTGGTAGACTCCTGGATGTGATAAAGGAGGAATGCTGGCCTTGGGTGAGCGGATGAGGGTGGCTAATTTGCTACATGGTCTGAATGTAGTGCGTAGTTTATGTTTAATGAGAATTCTTGAGATCTTTTCGGATGTGCCTTTAATGTAAGGGATGGTGACTGTTTTGTTGTAGTTCTCTGTGGTGGATGGTGGGAGGGGTTTCTTAGGAGTGTTTAGTATTTTGTTTATTTTTTGTGGATTGTAGCCGTTGGCCAAGAAGGTGTGGCGTAAGTGAGTCAGTTCAGCAGTAAGAGCCTTGTCATTTGAACAGATTGCTCTCGCTCTATGGGTTAGCGTTTTTAAAATGCCATATTGTTGAGAAGGATGATGGTGTGATTAAAATAATACCGTTAAAATAATAAACAACATGTTCGACGAACACATAAGTCTGTCCACACGTTTAAAGATTCTGCTCATTTGTTGGTGCATATACTTGTATTATGGTTAATTTAATACATCTTGAATATCTTGCCATTATTATGTGCTCACTTATGGACTTCCAATTTATCAGTCTTTTACTTGTCTCTGCACTAAATATAAGCACCACACCTCTTTCATGACTTTCATCTGATCCCGAATACAATATTTGATATCTATCCAGTTCTCACTCTTCCAAAGCCAGTCTATCCCAACTCACTTATTCTGTTTTCCCATTTCCTTTATAACTTCCTGCGTCTTTCCAATTTGAAAACATAGGATTAGGCAAAAGGCTAATCACCCTTCTGTGTAAAAATTCCTTGATTATGGAAACTGAGATCCCAAGAAAACCCAGGTACACCAGGTATCAGGTGTGTCAGCCTGTAGGATTCCTGATGACTCACTATTTAAGTTGTAAGAGGATAAGGTATGAATGAAGTTTTAAGAGCAAAGCCTACAGGAACCTTTGAAACAGATGAAGTTACCACCTTCATCTAAACAGAAAACATTAATTGCAACATCAAATGTTAGAACTTAGAGAGAGAGGAGGTAACACAAAGGTAATTACTAATTACCTTTGTGGTATCCAAGTTATTCAAGATTCTCCTATGTCTTTCTGGCAAAAGGTCACAGGATACATGAGATACAGTGTACTAGGCAAAGGAGGAGGCAATTTGCCATGGTCGTCTATGAAGGAGTTGGAGGTGAAGAACAAAGCCAGGACATCAGACTTGTCTTTTGGGTGATGTTACATTCTGTGTAAGGTAGAGAAAGTAGTACAGATGGACAGAAACAAAAATTGCACCAAACAGCTTTGGCAAGGAACTAGAAAGTGTGACTGCCAGTGACAGCAGTCAGTAAGTTTTTCTACATTTATCCTTGTTAATTTTAGACTTTGCCCTTTTGATGATGGTTTTACAAGTGTTGCAGGCAGATGTGTAGGCTATGCAAGAAGCTGGGATCTCAAGCCACTTGTGATAGGCTGTTTACTTTTTCTTGGACTGCCTGTAACACTTGGAGAACCATGGTTTAGATATGGGTTGGGAAATTTGAGCAGACTGAGGAATGAAAGCTTCCGTTCCAACATGGATTATTTCTGTAACAAGATAACAACAGGTATATCAGGATCAGAAGAATGAAAACAGTAATCTTACAATGGAAAGGAGAAATAAGATCTGCTTAAGTAGATTTTAAGGTCGTGAGTGACTGAAGGAAGAACATTCCACCAGAGATGAAAATTGGATGAGATTGTGAGCTGAATTACCAAGAGGAGCAGTCACTTGAACTGAGTACCTAGAAGGAGAACTAGTTAAGAAGAGATCCTTAGTGTTAGGTGAGTGCAGAGGGAGGGAGATGAATGATCAATTTTAAGTTATTGCTTACAGCAAAAATCTCTGCCTCTCTTCCAGCTTGGTCAGTGAAATTCGAAGAAGGGAGCCAATTAGAAATGTGGACAATAAGTTTTAAAAGAGGTATACCGTGAGTAGACATATCGATACAAAATTAATAACGGAAAAAACTCACATACAAAGATTATTTAATAGTATAATTTTCGCCTGTGTGTCACAGGCATCTTCAGTACATTAAGCTCAAATTAAACAATAACTGACAATTCCAAAAAGCGCCACCTAAGTAGCTGGTGTAAGATAAGTAAAAAGGTCAATAACTTTCCTAAAAATAAATAAAATAAAATAAAAAATAAAAAGTTAGGAAAGATTAGCTGATTTGTAAAGTACTATCTCCCATAAAGGGGATAGACGTAAGCCGTCAGATCTGTTTAAGTTAGGAGAATGAAGTAGAGTTTCACATGTTTCTTTATAAAGGCTTTCCGTGAGAAACTGACTTTTGTGAAGAACTCTGTGTCTAGTGAAGATGGCATGTTCTGCAAGTCCAGACTTTTCAGGTTTAAAGTATTCAATATAAGATTGGTGTTCTTCTAGCCGAATAGAGGCAGATCTTCCCGTTTGTCCGAAATAAGATAATCCACAAGAGCACAGAATGTGGTAGACACCTGGATGATTAAGATGTGGAAGCTTGTCCTTAGGAGAAGTGAGAAAGGTGGAGATTTTTCTAAACGGTCGAAAGGCAACAAAAATATTCAGTGGTTTTAAAACTTTTGCTATACGTTCAGTGATGCCTTGTACATAAGGGATAGTAATGCACGTTATTTCTTCTGTGTTTGAAGAGGAAGACATATTAAAACTACTCAAAGTTCTTTTAATGAAGCAATTCTTATGACCATTAGATAGAAAGGAAGAAGTTATATATTGTAGTTCTTTCTGTAAAAGATCATCTAAAGAACAAAAGGAGTGGGCCCAATGAACCAGTGTTTTAATAGTTCCTGCCTTTTGACTGGGATGGTGATGAGATTCTGCATGGATATAATTAAAATGCCAACCAAATGGTAACCAACATTTCTCAGTTTATTTCTATAAACTGAGAAATGTTGGTTACCATCTCATACAGGCCATTATATCCATGCGGAATCTCATCCGCATGGATATAATCTCATCCGCATTGAATTCACCAAGAAGGATGACTTCACTGCTTGGAAATTTTGATTGAATGAAATTGAGCTTTGAAGGTAGGAAGTCAGGTCAAAAGGATTTTCAGAACTGGGAGAATAGTAGGGGCAGCTCATGAATGAGACAAAATGTAGCAAAGCAGTCTTAAGCCACAGGTGGCCAAAAAGGTGAGATTCTAGGTTAGAAATCTTTTGTCAATGAATATCAGAATGCACAAAGGCACAAGCACCAACCTTATAGTGGAAGGAGTTGTGAAAAGTGTTATTTGGACAGTTACATCAGCTGTGGTTGATTTAGCAGAAATTTGAAGTTCAGTCAGTTCAAAATGAACAGCAGGTTTGGATGAATGAAGGTGATGATTCATGTCATTTAAGTTATTGTTGACCTATGAATTTCATATTCACTTTACCATGGATGTTGGTAAAGTGAATCTGAAAGATTTTTTTTTTTTTGTAACTTACAAAAAAAAAAAAACCTTTTTTTTTTGAGTTAATTTTTTTGGAATTTTAGAGGAATGATTATTTTTTAGTTGTTTAACTACAGAGACACAATATTCAGGCCTAGTTTCATATTTAATGTTTCAAAAGATTAAGAGAAAAAGAGTTGGGGGAACATGCAGTGGAAGAAAAATAGACTCTTGAACATGTTGCCCATACAAAGCGCATCAGGTCTCCAATCCATATCTCCTTGACAGTGCTCCCCCACATACCATTACATAGTCTTCCTCCAGTCAGTGTTGTTGGCATTGAGATCATGCACCAATTAATCAGGAAGCCTCCTAAAAAAAAAGTTACCACTTGGTTCAGTCCCATAAGCTAACTGGCGACCTGCCTACAGAACTACTTTCCTGCTGTACCCTTCAAGATAAGTATTAGATGGCTGCAGTATGTTTGGCATGCACTTGCATATTACTCACACTGCATGTCACATGTTGGGGAGTGGGAGAGAAACCAGAACCCTTGCTCTAGTAATGCAGCTTGGCAGTAACAACTTTAGATCCCTAGTAAGCAAACCTTCTTCTAGTTGGATTTATTCCATCTAGAAAGGTATCCTTTTGTTGACTTAATCAGGAGAGGCTGTATATGGCCTATCACAATCAAGTGACTTGGCTTTGCAGAAACTGAATTAAAGTTATAATATTATAATTATGATATGAAGACTGAAGAAAATATTGCTTCATTCTTCATGTGCTTTAAGAATGATTCTTTTATTCCACTATAAAAGTAAGATTCCTTCCTTGTTCCACTCTGCAAATGACATACTAGTCTTAACGTGTCATTATTAATTAATTGTGGAACTTCACAAACTCCTGAAAGTTTATGAAAGAAGCATAAGCTGATATTTCTTAACCAAATAAAAGCAAACAAGAATTTGTACAAAACTGAAATTCTGATTGCAGAAATCAGTATTGCCTTCACTCATTTGTTTCAGTTTTACAAAAATAACAGATGATTGCCATATTTGAGCCTAATGCTGAAAAAGAATTGATTTCTTTTTCTTTCAAAATTGTATCTGGTAAAGTCGTATTTTCTTTTCTTTTTTTTTTTTTTTTGTATGTTCACACCTTCTCATTGCATTACAATTCAGAATACTTGTTTGATATATATATATATATATATATATATATATATATATGTTAAAAATACCAAGCAATTTTAAACCTGGTTTTACTCCATTTCCCAAGTAAGCAAACAGACAAACAAGTCAAGTTTGCTTACTTGGGAAATGCTTAAAATTGCTTGGTATTTTTAACATTTATCATACCCAAGGTAAAATACTTTCTACACACACACACACACACATATATATATAAGGGTAATTGCTATAAAAAGGTGCTTTTTTGAAAGGAAAGTCACAAGTGGCAGCTTAGTTGCATGCAACTAAGAGCACTCATATTATGGTAATGAAATTCATATATTCAACAAATAATGATGCTTGCTGGTTCACAAAGATGTACCATTCTGAGGAGGTTCTGATTGAGGGGGATTGACTAAGTTATTTTGATATTAAACTAATTACTGTGTGCATATATATATATATATGTTTAAAATTATTAACTGACTTAAAACTGAGAAAAAATACAAGCGATTTAATAAGGTTTCACAACTAGTTTCAGCAGAAATGCCGACTTCGTCAGGTGAATGCAGTACCATGGAGAAAGCATCATCTTAAAAATATATTGTACTTTAGACAAAACAGAGTTTAGAACAAGTAGTAGTTGTGTTTGAAATTGAGTCCGAGCATTCTGGTGTGAAGCACTGTGCGTGTGAATGATGTCATGAGTGTGCCAAAACTGGATTACAGTGCTATGTGAATCGGGGAGGCTGTAACTGAGATTGCTGTTTAGATGGGCAGGGTCGAGAGCTATTTCTTTGGATTCCAAGATACGTCTTTCTAATTATTGGAGCATTTATGGATGTTTGAAGTTGAGTTCCAATCTATTTGATGTTGTCGTCTTCAACATTGGTATTGGCTGAGAATAAAACGTGGCTGGATAGGGCACTAGCACTGACTCTGTTATGAGAAATGTCATGTTGGTTCTTCTAGCCGGAGAGAGAGAGATGGACTTTTCTGTCTGGCCATAATATGGCTTGCCGCAACTGCAAATGATTTTGTATACTCCTGGGAACTGAAGAAGGTTGTGTTTTACTTAGGTTGACTGAGATAAGATCGGAGTTTTGGAAAGATGGAGAAATATGTTTTAACATTAAATTTCTTCAGGATTTTCGCTAGTTTAGGAGAAAGAGAACTTATATACTGTCTCCAGTACTGGCCAACATTTTCTTTGAGGACTTTGAGGAAAAAGCCATCCCTAAAGAAACATTAAAACCTAGAACATGGCTCCTCTATGTAGATGATATAGTCCTTATTTGGGAGCATGGTATAGAGAATCTTCACACATCTTCCTAAATCATTTAAACAACTTCCACCAAGACATAAAATTTACCATTGAGATTGAAGAAAATTGTTCCCTCTCATATTTAGACATGAAACTTACTAAAATGTCTGATTCTTTAAAAATCTCAATCTTCAGAAAATCAACACACACGGATAGATACCTACATGCATCCTCACATCACTATCCCACACAAAAGTTAGGTATCATTTCCACATTGGTTCACCATGCTTGCTCAGTATTGTCCGATGAAGAAGAACTAAAAAATGAACTAACATATCTAGAAAGAACTTTCTTAAATAATGGATACTCTTCCAAAAACATTAAGAGACAACTATACCATCGCCTTCGAAACAATACAGAGATTCCTAACAACCCCAAGGGTTATATTTCTTTACCTTACATCAGCTCGCTTTCCTGGAAACTAGGAAGAATTTTGAAGAAATTTAATATTAAAACGTGTTTTTCTACTCTTCCAAAACTAAGGTCAGTTCTTCTTCTTCAACCTTTTGGTTCTGTCCACTGCTGGATGAAGGTCCCCCCCCCCGTGATTTTCCAGACCACTCGGTTTTCTGCCTCTCCCATCCATCTCACTCCTGCAGTTTGTTCCAGTTCATCCCTCCACCTTCTTCTTCTTGATCTTCTTCTTTGTCTTGCTCCATCCATTGGTCTCCACTCTGTTGTTTTTCTAGTCCATCTCCCGTCACTGCATTTGGCAATATGGCCAGCCCATCTCCACTTAGCCTGTCTGATGTATTTTACAATATCCATGACACCTGTTTGAGATCTTATCCAGGTATTTCTTGTAGATGATACATTCACCAGCAATCCCCCCCCCCCTCAAACAATATGGGGTTATAAAAAACACTATTTAACAGGGCAAAATTAATCTGCTCAGACCACGATGCCCTAACCACTGATCTAAACCATATCCTCAACACTTTCTTAGCCAATGGCTACAACCCCCAAAAAATCAAAAAAATACTAAAACTAGTAAACCACAACCCTCCCGACTCCACAATAAAGATTACACTAAATCTATTACCATTCCCAACATCTGGGGCACCTCTGAGAAAATAACCAATATCCTCAAAAAATATGACCTGACTTCTTGTTATAGAATATAAAAAGTTGGCATCCCTTATCCGCTCTACCAAAGACCAACCACTCCCCCTAGACCTACCTGGTATATACCAGGTCCCTTGCAGCTGTAAATTGTCTTACTTTTGCCAAACAGGCAGGACAGTGAATATCAGGATTTCAGAACACAAAGACTACATCTGGTTTCACCAGTACAGCCACTCTGGGCTTGCAGACCATGCCTTAGATACCTGCCATAGAATTCATTGGAAGAAAACTAAAATAATACACCGCAGCAAGTCCAAGTACAAAAGATTATTCATGGAATCATCAGCAGCTCTAAAAAATGTTCCAAACCTCAACAAATTTGGGTGCATGAAACTGCCCCAAATTTGGGAAGCCTACATTATGAGAACTTCAGCCAAGACAACCCAATTAGTCCACTAGGGGGCACCATTAGGACTTTAGGAACAATATTAGTTTCTTGCCTTCTTCCTCATTTGCTTTTGTTAGTACTTGCGTGCACATACCATATTTGTATGTTCCTAAAGATGGCAACGTGACATTGCCGAAATATTGAATGTATTCATTAAAGTTTGCTTTAATTAATATCCGTTATATGCGTTGTTAATTCCTTAAGCTAATTAGCAGTTATCCAGGTATTTGTCTTCCTATCTCTTAATGTTATTTTTAGCATACTTCTCTCCATGTGATGTGTTGTTCTCAGCTTTTTGTTTAGGGCTTCTGTTAAAGTCCATGTTTCTCCTCCTTATGTTAGGACAGGAAGTATGTACTGGTCGAAAACTTTCCTTTTTAGACTCATAGGGATGTTACTTCTGAATATGTCTCTCATTTTCCCATAAACATCCATCCAAGATGAATTCTTTGTTCAATTTCTTTTCTTTGATAATCCTCAAAGGATAACAATTGGCCCAAATATACATATGAACTAACTTGTTCTATTTCATGGTTTTCGACTTTGACAGTTCTATGGTTTATGTACTTATTCATCATTGATTTTGTTTTTTCTTATTTATTTTTAATCCAATTTCTTCCAGATCTTCAAGATTATTTGCTATTAGAACAATATCATATGCAAATTTCAGATGATGCAGCCTTTCTCTGTTTATGTTTATTCCTTTTGTTTCCCAATCAATCCAGCTGTAAATAATTTGGGAGATATGATGTCGCCTTGCTGGATGCGTTTTTTGTATTGGGAACTTTTCACTGTTTTTATAATTTAATTTCAGAAGTTGCATTATTGTAAATATGTTTTAGTGTTTCAATATATGGTTTCTCAGTTCCCTGGGTTTCAAGTGCTTTTAGTGTTGCAGATGTTTTAACCGAATCAAATGCTTTTTCATAGTCTATATAGGCCAGACATAAGGGTTTATTGTATTCATTTGATTATTCAATGAGCTGTCTTAATGTGTGAATATGGTCCAAAGTATTGTAATTCTTTCTAATCCAGCTTGTTCACAGGATTGCATTCCCTCTAGTTTAAATTTTATTCTATTATTTATAATTTTTGTGAAAACTTTATATATGGTGGGGAGTAGGCTTATAGGTCTGTAGTTTTTAATTTCTTCCTTGTTGCCCTTTTTAAAATTTAATATTAGAAGTGAATTGTTCCATTTTTTTTGTAATTTTTCTCTGTTTTAGGCATTTATTAAAGAATCAATTGTTTGATAACAGGGCTTCCTCCCAGTTTTAAGAAGTCTACCATAATTCCATCTTCTCCTAGGGCCTTTCCATTCTCCATTTCCTGCAGTGCCATTTCCACTTCACCTTGTAAGATCTCAGGGGCATCGTGTTCTTCCTCACTCGAGTTATCCATAGATGATTCTTGGATGTCTTGGTCTTTGTCTTCATAGAGTTCAGTATAGAATTCCTGAATTCTTCTCTAATTTTTATAAGTTCACCATTTTTTCCTCTTACAGCAGCTATTTCCTTTGTTCCAACTGATAATGTTCATCTTAGGACCTTCATATTACTATTGTTTTTTATTGTTTCTATAATTTTCCTAGTATTATATGATCTAATTTCATGTTTCATCCTTTTACGTATAATTTTACAAATTTCCGCATATTCTATTTTACTGGTATCATTCAAATCTCTTTTCATATCTCTTCTTTTCTTCATTAGATCTAAGGTTTCCTGTCTTAGTTTTTCCTCTCTTTGGTGCCTTTTTACACCTCCTATTTCTAGTGCAGAATTCAAGATAGATTTTGTTAAGATTTCATTAGTATCATCAATGGTAGTAGCTGTGTTTAACTTTTTTAGTTCATTTTTGAGTGATTCTCTATAACTGCTTTTATTGTAGTAGAAGTTTTGTAGATTTACTAAATTGGATGCTTTTTTCTTATGAGCTTATTTCATTCCCATATTTTGTTGATCCATACTTTTGCCCTTACTAGTCTGTGGTCACTTCCTGTATTAAATCTATTAAGCACTTCAGTATTATTTATTATATAGCTTCTGTTGGAGAGGATGAAGTCTATTTCATTGTAAGTTTGTCCATTTTCAGTTGATTTTCTTCTTGAAAAAAGCTTTTCATAATAAAGAGGTTATTTTCTTCTGTGAATTCAATGTCTTTCTCTTTCATTCCTCTTTCCAAATCCAAATTTACCAATGGAGTTCAGATGGTCATCTCTGCTTCCCGTCTTGGCTTTAAAGTTACCCATTATAATTATGTAGAATTCTTTAGAATTATTTAATGTGGATTCTAATGTTTCATGGAAATCTTCTATCTTTTCATCTGGATGGTCCGTAGTTGTGGCATATATTTGTATAATTTTCAGTTGGTATCTTTTATTTATGAAGAGACTTAGTTCAGCTATTCTTGATGTTATTTTATTAACAAAGAGGACATTGTCCTTGATTGTTTTATTTATTAGGAATCCTACACCACCAATTGAGTTTCTGTCACATTCACAGTGGTAGAATAGATGTCCATCTTTTAATTGCATGAGAGTTTCTTCTTTCCTTCTTATCTCTGAAAGGCCCACAACGTTCCATTTTATATGGTCCAGTTCCTTCATCAGTTCTTCCAATCTATCATCATCCCGTAGAGATCTGCAGTTATATGTTCTTACTAACATCCTTCTATCATTGTGCACTATAGGCGAACTCATTGTAGATAGTAGAGAGTGTAGCATATTTTTCAACCTAGACCCTCTGTCTAAGTCCAGGATGCATCCCTTTTTATGCTGGGTGACAGACGAGCCAGTATGTAATTTTCCTACTTTATTCATCATTTGCATTGTCCTCATGAGGAGGTATTTGGCCTTATAGCACCACGCTGGCCAGATGGGTTGGTGCCTCACAATAGTGCATAAGATGAAATGACACAGCAAAATAGGAACGGTTCACCCCTAGCCCTCGAATACTCTAATAGCATTGGGGGGGGGGGGGGGTAAGGAGCAAGAAGAGAAGAAAGAAGAAAGAAAATGATTTCAAGCAATGCAATTGTTAAATCAAAAGAAAACATTTAATTATGCACTAAACAATTTACAAATCATGAATAATTCAGACATACATTCACTTCTAAATCAATTTCAGTTAAATCATAATCATTCAATCTCTCTAATCCTTAACAAGCTTAGGTAATAGTTCCACATGGCACTCAAACAAAGATGAAACAAAGGCTAATGTCTCAACACTATTAAGTTTAATTCTATCATGTATTAATTTCAATGCCAATATCAGTTAAAATATATACACTCAATTTCTCTAACTTCTGTAATTAAAATTAAAAGCCAAAAGGCTAGTTTTCTGGCAATTTAATAGTTATTAAATGGATAAGAATCCTATTTTGTTATATAGCCAGTAAGTGAAACTCAAGATCGAGAACTACGATCTAAGAGTTTCAATGCCGAAAAACTATCGGCGAAAGCAATTCGAAGCAAAGGTGGAGCAAGCTCCCTCACTATTCTTGATATTCTCTCATAATGTAAAACACAGCTCCAAGGAGATGTATTATTGTTTTACATTATGAGGAGAGGTCACTACCCAGACTGGTTTCAACCTTTTTTGAGGTCTCATCAGTGAGTAGGTAGACCTAGGAAAATATCAATGCTTAGTGAAAAGAACTTACATACCTTCACTATACGAATGCCATAAAGGTGTACTTGTATTTTGTAATTAAAATTAAAAGCCAAAAGGCTAGTTTTATCAAGAATAGTGAGGGAGCTTGCTCCACCTTTGCTTCGAATTGCCTTCGCCGATAGTTTTTCGGCATTGAAACTCTTAGATCGTAGTTCTCGATCTTGAGTTTCACTTACTGGCTATATAACAAAATAGGATTCTTATCCATTTAATAACTATTAAATTGCCAGAAAACTAGCCTTTTGGCTTTTAATTTTAATTACAAAATACAAGTACACCTTTATGGCATTCGTATAGTGAAGGTATGTAAGTTCTTTTCACTAAGCATTGATATTTTCCTAGGTCTACCTACTCACTGATGAGACCTCAAAAAAGGTTGAAACCAGTCTGGGTAGTGACCTCTCCTCATAATGTAAAACAATAATACATCTCCTTGGAGCTGTGTTTTACATTATGAGAGAATATCAAGAATAGTGAGGGAGCTTGCTCCACCTTTGCTTCGAATTGCTTTCGCTGATAGTTTTTCGGCATTGAAACTCTTAGATCGTAGTTCTCGATCTTGTGTTTCACTTACTGGCTATATAACAAAATAGGATTCTTATCCATTTAATTCTCTAACTTCTATTTCAAACAAGCATAGGTATTAAATCCACATAATTCTCAAACAAAGGTAATGCTAAGATATATGATACAGTATTACTAAGGATATGCACTTCACAGACGTACAGGTCATGCTCTAATTTCTGCATTCATGTCTTGGAATTTTGTCTGTCTCTCTAAACTAGGTTTCTAGAGTCCTTACGCGAATCACAACATTCTAGTCTTAAACGTTCTATTAAGGTTACAATTACTCTTTCTGCACACTTTCATTGAACAAAGAAAAGGTTTCTACATTACCACCCAATTAGGATCTGCTGGAAAATCATACACATCTCGATTCAGCTTCACTTTCAGATTTTATTTCTGGTTCCGTTGACCTGTAGTTCGACCTGTAGTTTCCTTCTCGTCAGACTCGGGCTAGATGAATCTCGGACACTGAAGACACATGCTTGCCTTTTACTGATTATCAGGTTTAAAACAAAGCACAATCGTCTATGCTGTATACCGGACCTCAGCTCTGCAGAACGAGTTTTCTATCAGCAGATTCTCAACGTCTGCTCAGCATTCCTTCCCCGCTTGTGGCTTGACGCTTCGCCCAACAGACTGGGACGAACATCGAGGCACGGAGAGAATGGCTCCCACAAGAGTGGACGACTGACCGGCAAGGAACTCTGGCTGGAGATCCGACAAAATGAGAGAAAAAGCCCCGATTCGGCACTGCGTTGCCTTTTTAAATTACGCACCCCTACACTTCCATACTACGTCATATCCTTTTCCTTCCATGCTCACTTCAAAGCACAACTTCTTTCACGAACACCACATTCTCCCCTAGTAATCACTTTGGTGATGTTGGGGGGGGGAGTTTAGTCGCATGCCTTTCCTTCACGGTCAACGCGTACTCTGGCGCACGTGCATTGCCTTTGGCAATTGACTTGTTAGACCCTCACTCAAGTGCACAAACACTCGTTATTTTTACCAAAGCTTAGGCAGTGGACTTAATTACAACAAAATGCATCATAATATTAAGGAATAAATAACAGAATTCTAAAATTACTAAATTGTCTGGCACCTTTACATAAAATTTAACCTGCTTGACATATCAGTATGTGCAAAGTTTAAAAGTGCATGTTAAGTTCTGAAGAAATTACAAGTTAACTACTTTTAGTTTAACATGTTTGCTGCCACCTACGAGTATACTCGTAGTTGGTAAACCAGGTACACAAGCCAGCTACGAGTATACTTGTATGATGCTTACTGCCGGCAACGAGATTACTGTACTGACCTTGAAGAAGTGAAAATGCTTGGCTTGTGGAGCTAGCATCAAAACTGTGTATTCTCATAGATGGTATATGCTCTGCACAAGCCAACTACGAGTGTACTTGTATGCTGCTTACCGCCGGCAACGAGATTACCATACTGACCTTGAAGAAGTGAAATTGCTCGGCATACGGGAACAGACTATGCCGAAGTAGCGTGGCTGCGAACGTGTTAATTCAGAACTTAACAATACTATGGCCAGACTGAGAATTAATGAAGATTAATAGAATATAGGATTTATAATAGCATCAGTAGTTGCTAACAGTATTTGTTTGGATATAGCCAATATCGTTATTAAATCTAAAATTCTCAAAAAACACTCATCCTAAAAATAAAAAAAAAAATTACAGTAATGAAAAGATTATCATACTACCTGATAGGGGCAATGCTACTGTCAATGTTATTATTAATCTTTTAAGAGATCATACAACTTACCAGATAAAAGATCACTATACTAACATACATTCATACACAAAAAATTTCACAAATTAGTAAAAGCCCCCCCCCCCCCCCAGAAAAAATTACTTGTTCTAAAGAAGTCAATAACAAGCCAAAACCTTACTATGCTAAACAACGCTGGATATATGAGACCCCAAAAATATATAGATCTAATACTCTCCTTTCTAGTAGTTGACAGTATAGTGCCTTCCCCTCCCATTTGCCACATAGCCTAATTACTTTCTCACTCACAGGCAACTACCATCCTTTTATATTTATATTTTTTAATTATTCATTACATGACTTTTTTTTTTAAATATCTTTAAAAACTCAAACATCATGATTATTTTTGATATTATATCTCTGTTTACTACTGTACCTTTACTCCTGATCTTATTATGTCCCACACATATCTGCTGATATTTCTCAATAATTACAATTCATTCTTCATGCTGATTTTTTTAATTCGAACAGTGAATTTTTGCACCTATAACGTGCTGTATGTTGCAAAATCTGTAACACGACAACTGCAGTTTTTAGGAACAGTGAAAAAAGCTGTTCCAGGGAATAGAGGTAGAGAGAAGGAAAAGAAGTTTGTTTGTTTGGTAGGCTTGAATCCATGGATGTTGACCAGTAAATGCTTATCTTCTTATAAGATGAAAGAAAAGTGGAGGAATGATGGTGACAGCTTCAGTAGAACAATGTCCATGAAAATATTTGTAAAACAGAATTTCTATTCAAAAGTAATCAGAGAGAGAGAGAGAGAGAGAGCATCTATTCATTGGATTTTTCATTTTCTGGATAAATAATATTTTAGCTAACCCTGTTCTCACTGTATGGAATATTTAAAGAACTAAGTCCTGAATACAGTTTCACTTAAAGCTGTAGTCTGGCTGCTATAATTATAATTTTTAATACATTTAAACAGTCTGCATCAAAACTATACTTCACTATAAAAAATAAAATAAAATAAAAATAATGATATAGCCACTTTCTTAGACACATTATTCACCTGCCTTTCAAATGATTTATTACTTTTTACTTTTTTACAAATACATTTTTACACAAATTTTTACAAATCTATGGCATCATCTTGCCTAGTAATATGGTGCCTTTAGACACTAATACTAGTGCTAGAGCTATTTGTTTGAATAATACAGTTCTTGTTGTAGAACTTAATTATCTATGTGTTAAGGCTTAATTTTTTTGGAAGACGCTCATGTTAGAGGCTTAATGGAGTGAAATAGCACTGAGAAAGGATTAAAAATAATATTTAATTCTTCCAATATTATGTCTCATTATCAGAGATATCTTCAGGGAGTACAATATGAGATTTGTTATATGCACGCACACACATACACAAAGGTAACAAAAAAAATTAAGTGAAATATGTGGATTTAATTTTACATTCTATGCCACCAACAGATGCAGCAAATTTAGCTGATTTTTGCAGCTATAGAAGATTTTAAAAGCAGTCTTTTTCTTCTAAATTTACTGTGATGGAGCTTGGTGGTCTTTTTCCAATTGATTCTATAAGCTGTATCTAAAGCATGGTCTGCAATGCCTGATTGACCATAGTCACGACTGCAGATCTATTATTTTATGTTCTTCTATGCAGATAGTGACTAATTTTCTTGTCTGTCCATACTAGACCAACTTGCAGGAACAGGGAACTTTATATACACCAGGAACCGAGAGAGAAAGGAGGGACTGAAAACAGAGAAATACAACTCTGTTTTCAGAGTTGTATTTCTTTAAGATTCTGGCTATTGTTTTGGTTGTACATATGGTGATAGCATTACTGAAATCCATCTGAAGAGAAAGTTGTGGATTGGGGAGGGAAAGGATTGATTATTTATTTAATGCTGTGATGAACTATAGCCAATAGATGAGAAGGTGTGTGGTGTATATGATTGAGTTCTCCTGCAAGAGAGGAGAGGGTTCATTGGAACAAAGGTTATAGGCTCTATTAGTTAATGTATTAATGATACCATATTCTTGAGGGGGGGGTTAGGGGTGTTGGGAAATTTATGCATACTGAAAATGATAGGTTACCATTAGGTGGCATGTTACGAAGTTGTGTAGAAAGGCTAGACTGTTATTAGTTTCCTTTTTCATTTTAAATTGGATTCTGTAATGAAGTCTATTGAGGTGACAGAAAAAAGAATTCGATGTGCCTGGGCCATGAAGCTAAATAGACTAAACATCATCCACATATCTTAGCCAGATAGAAGATTTTAGAGGAGCTGAGTCAAGGGCTTGTTTTTCAAAATCTTTCATGGAAAAATTGGCAAGGTGGGGAGGAGGAGGTGAGAGGGAGGAACCTATAGAGGTGTCCTCTATCTGTTTATAAATTTTGTTCAAGAGAAATATCCAGAATGGATAGCAAAAGAAAAGAGATCTGATATCAAGAGAATTTTTTTTAAGGGTGATAAGGTGTCATTTAAGAGAATGTTGGTGAATGCTAAATAATTTAATAAGAATTAAATATCATTTTTAATCCTACTTCAGTGCTGTTTCACTCCATTAAACCACTAATATGAGAAAAAAAGTTTTCTTTTCAAAACAATGTTTTACAAAAGTCATGGCTATGACTTTTGTAAAACAGATAAAATATTACATGCCTCTCCTTCTTTTACATGTGGAGTGCATAAAAAAGCCAGTGTAAATAAATATAATCTTAACACTACTTTTACATCCCCCCACATCAGACCAGCAGTCATTATATATTCTCCCAAGAACAAACATCCTTTATCCACCCAACTGGCCATTACGTCTATAGATATCAAGGTTATAATGGATGTGAAGGTTTTAGAGGAGCTGATTCTCTTGCATATTAAAATTGTAATAGCATTAATATTACATTGAAATATATGATGGATACAAAGTGTATGAGGAGTGTGTATTTTATCCATATGGCCAGTAGTGTAGTTAATGCATCCTTGAGTGTATTTTATGCAATGTAACTATAATATAAATTAATAATAATAGTATTAAGACACTTCCATGGAGTCTGAAGACTTGTTACAGGAGGCCACTCACATTACACTGCACAATCTGTTATTTTCACTACACCATTAAATGCTGTGAAGATAACACTACCCACTAATAACATCGTGGTATTTTCGTGCATCAGTTGCATATAAAGCAATTACTTTTTTATTTTATAGTGCATAAATTACCTTGTGCTGCCTGCAATTTAGTCTACCATCGATGGATAGATCTGTTGACATCAATCTTGGAAAACTAAGAAATGTTTATGGCAGACTAAGCATAGCACATTTCATTTAATCCTTGACATAGGAGGACTAAATAGAATAAAGCTACCATGTTGTTCCATTTAATTAGCATCAGCAATGAATACTTCCTGAACCTCAACAAGGCTGCATTAATTTGGGAGATGTGCATTTTAAGACTACCTTCAGCCTAACAGTCGAAACCTATTTTTTTAAATCCAGCCTTAATGGGATATTAGTTTCTGTGTAAGTGTTATTTTGTGCACTGCGGATGTAGTTTGAAAATCCAGTGAAAATCTAGATAATTTTGTCTTGTTTCAGCCCATGGGGGGGTGGAGTGAATCATTGGATGAATTAACTCTATCTTGGTGTGGTTGTGATAAATATTTTTTATGCTATTTATTTAGATATTCAAGTATCATTCTCATTTTATTCTGAGATAAATCGATAAAAATCTTGATTTTTTTTTTTATGTAGAGTTTTAAAAAAATGTATTTTCTATCCTGTATGCTGAAAAGTGATAAAATATATGTGCATAATTAATGATTTAGCAATTTGACAATATTTTTTGCTAAAGAACATATAAAAAAATTTTTATCAATAAAAGGAAAGATTAAAACCTCTAGTTTTTCAAATTCAGGGATAGGCAACTCTCATTCAGACTTGAAAATTGGTTATTACGTATTAATTTTGCCAGAATATGACTCAAACTTTCCATTCATAGGCATGTCATTTGCAGAATGTGAGAGTCCTTGAAATGTAAAAAGATATCAGTCTTTTTACATTTTTTAACCTTTATGGAAAAACTTAAAAATCATAATTTCAGTGTTTAAAAATTGGCTCATTGCTTTGTCCTTGTGTTTTTACATCTTTTTTTCATTAATACTGAATTGAAGTAGCTAGGATGAATTAACATTGTTTTTCTGGGATCACTTCTGATATTAATTAATTTTGTTAATAGTGAGAAAACACCTATTTTATTATTGAGGACTCAGGAGGAAAGAGCAAAGCTGATAGAAGAAAGAGTGGCATTGCTGATTACATCAGTGGTAATGAAATTTTTACAGAATTGAAAAAAAAAAAAAAGTCATTTATATACATACACACTTACTAAAAATGTGGAAATATTTTGGTTGCATTTGTTGTTGCATATTAGATTTAGGACTTTATATTTTTTTTAAAATTAATTAATTTATTTTTTTATTCCCTACACTGTCAATATAGGCATCTGTGAAATGATGTGACTTTTAAATAACCAAACCTTCAGTTAACCAGTTCCTCAAAAAATTCAACATGTATGTTGTAACATGCTGCTGAATTATAACCGTATAAGTATATTCTCAGTTAACTGACATGCAAATAACTTAGGGCCATGCAATATACAACCTCCCTGTGGCCTGTTTCCCATAACCACCATGCTTTCTGTAGGCCTAAAGTAGTGAATGGCGTTTTTGGTCTCTGGAGCAAAATTCATTCCTGTTTGCTTTTTATCTCCCCCCCCCCTCTCCCCCCCCACTTCTGTATGCAATGTGAGCAATAATCTTCAAATGCATGCTACATATACTTACAAACAAAAGAACATCCTCTGTTTTGAGGGTATAGGAATAAAACAGTCTAGCAGGCCACCTGCCTGATAGTACATGGGCCCCTTCTCAGTCAGCTGAAACATAATTCCACTGCCACTATACTGTATAGGGTCATGTATTTCATTTCATTGCTTATCACTACTCTGTGTTTCCATCTATTTCCTAATTAAAAATGCAACATACAGCAAGCAATGATGGTGTCACAGCAATTAAAATAAGCTTTACTCAGAAATTGATTTCAACAAAAATGATAGGCACAAAATATACAAAACAAGTCAACATAAATGCCACATCAAATTGCACACATGGGCTTAGCAGTCTGGGCTTAGCAATGGACTAGTCATTGCTAATATGTTCCATCATAATGATGTGCACAAATTCAAATGAAGAGAAGACACAAGCAATCAAAAAATTGTCAGTGACCGTGTTAGAGTGTACAGAGGATGTAAGTGATCACAGTTCAGTTTTAAGCAGGATAACATTGAATATCTTATTACAGATTTTAAAATAATTTAATTAATTAATTTAAAGGAAAAGAAGAAATCATATCGAAAGTTCCTGGCAAGTAAGTCAGCAAGTGCTCTAAGAAAATACAGAAAAAAAATGTAAGAAAGTGAAACACTGTAAAACTATCTAAACAAAAGTCATTGGAAGACTAGTAAATACATAAAAATATATATCAGGAATTTGGCAAAATTTTCTGGAGGCTACTGTAAAAGGAATCAAAGATGATAATGATGACATGAAAACCAACCACATTTCAACCACATTTTGTGTGATTCTTTTTGTAAGAAGGGTGGAATGTGCATTAGGAAAACAACATCCTTACTTGCACTAAAGTGATTTATTGAGCTTTTGACAGAATATCATCATCATCTCTTTACCATTGTTGTGCTTAACATGTCAATGTGTCACAGCCAAGTAAGCTTCATAGAAATCTTATTATGGTTCAACTCTTTTTGAATTAATACCATGTTGGACCTCCTTTAGCCTGAATTACAGCATGTGCTGTTTGCCATATATTCCACAAGATGTTGGATTGCATCTGTGCCTACAACATACCAGACAGTCCCTTTAATTGGCTCAGATTTGATGGAAGGCAACGTTGCTCCGATCTGTTTTTCTATCATGTCCCATACATTCTCAATGGAGTTCAGATCCAGGCTTTGTGGTGGGCAAATAAAATGGTGGAAGTTGCTATCATGCTCATTGAACCACTGCTGAATAATTCTTGTGCAATGGACAGTAGCATTGTCATTCATACTCACTCACTTCATCATTGTTAATACAAATTTGATCGTTTGTTTAAAGAGAGTGCTGAGGCCTTGTAACACTACCTGAACTTGAAGCAGAATGCCTATTTTTATCTAAAATATGGGAAAGTGTTATTGGCATTCTACCGTGTAATAAATATTCATTGCCACCAAGATGACCTATAATTTTCAGACCAAAATATTTGGCTTTATCTAAATAAATAGTATTACTTATTCCTTGTGTTTACATGTAAATAATTAATAGTAACTATATGGCACAAAGGCCACTCATAGAGTATCATATTCTTATCCACCCATTCCTGAATTCTGTTTTGACCAACTTTTCTAATACTTTTACTGCAACTCCTGAGATATTAATTGGTCTGTAATTTGCTACTACAGACTTAGATCCTCTCTTATGCAAGGGAATTATTTTGCTCTCCTTATACTCTCTTTAGACATTTCCAGTGCTGGATTTAAATTAAACAGCTTACTCAAAGGCATCACCAGTTTCCCTGCATATTCTCTAAAAACACAAGCCGATATTCCATCCAATCCCACTGTACTTACATTAATATTCTGCAGTACGAATGCAAATACAAGTAGCTCTGTTCTTATAACAGTCCCTGTCACCTCTGCCATAACAGTATCTTCACTTGGATGATATATCCTTGCAAAGTGGTTACTCAGTAACTCAACAATTTTGTCTGCATCTGTTACAGGACGTAGACAAAAACTGTCTGCACACAAAGTTATCCTTCCATAGTCAATCCTTCTTTTGCTTGCCACGTAATGAACAATCTCTTTGGAATCTACTTTTGCTTATTTGGCTAATTACTTCTCATAATCTGATTTTGCCTTCCTTACCATGCTGGTCCCCCTTTCTTGCCTGATTCTTGTACTGTTCATGAATTAGCTAGTTAACTTTCTTATATATATACCCTCCACAACATTTTCTTTGTTAGCAGCTTATGCTTAATGATACTACTAATTCATCTAACTTACCCAATCCAATTTACCCTCCTGACCTTGGCTAAATAGTGATATTGCTTCCTCTAGATATTCCTTGACTATTCCCCCCCCCCACCCGCCCAGTGCACTGTTAACATTCTTCCCTTGCAGATCTCTATGTTATGGTACTGCTTCAAGCTGCCTCCTAAGTGTATCATAATCACCTACATTGTAGCTCCACATATAATCCTTCTTAACTGAAATTTCCCATGTTTTGCCTCCCAAGTCAAGACCACATGATCACTTTTCCCAGTTAGAGGCAATGTAGCCACCTTAGTTATTGGCAGGTCTTTTGATCCTATAACAAGATTCAACACCCCAAGTCCCCTCCGTCACATTCTGCTGCAAGTAATTCTTTCTCAGTAAGTGTATAAATTCCATTTCCTTCCTATCATGTTATCTTTCCTCCTTCCACAATGTTCTCCGAAGTTGAAGTCCTCCATAATAATTGCTCAACTTGTACTCTGCATGTCTTTCACATCATCCCTGGAATGAAAATCAAGAGTAATTTGATGAATTTAATTTCATACAGCAAAACTTAAGAGTCTGTTTCTTTCTTTTACAAAAAAAAAAAAATTATAAAAAAGAAATCAGTGAAAATTGCAAACTGGTTTCAGAATTCCATGATTGCTCCAGTATAATTCTAAAACAATATTTTTTTTCCTTTCATTTTTATAATTGAGTTTTAAAAATATGTGATAATTAAATTATTGGACATGTGTTACATTATGAGGTAGTTATAAAAAAGTGAGAAAAATTGAGGCAAATTAATTTTCAGATCTTAAATTCAAAATATGTAGTATATGCATAATGCAGAGGAAAAAAGTGAAGAAGAAAATTGTAATTTGAAAAGGTCTAATTTGTCAAGCAAATGTAAAACTTGTTTATGGGCTTTTCAGTCTGTTTATTTCAATTTTTAATTTTAATTTTAAATATGCCAAGTAAAGGTGCTGATAATGAAACATTTTCAAATATACATTCCTTTAAAATAAAATTAGAAGGGAAAAAAAAGCTACATTTGAGGGGTAAGGAGGAAACAATTGAAATACTCCGAGACAGTTATATTCTTAAGAAATGCCATGTATTCTAGCTTTTCACCAGTATATGTAATTCAGTGTTAGCATTAAAGATTTATATATGGTATATTTCTGTAATTTTATTAACCAAATTGCTTATTGCTGATTTCCAGATATTTGAGTAGCATTTTTAAGTGATGAAAATAATCTTCATTATATCTGAAGCAAGGGAATTTTGATTTTTCTCACCTTCTTCTATCATTTACTAACTTTAATCATATTACTGTGCCTTTCAAGTCTTCATGGTACATTTGTATGGTGGTAGACTCCTACAACCATCCAACACAAAAATTGGTGATAAAAAATACCCTCAAATAGAGTGATAAGTTTCTTAAATGATAATGATCTTAAAATAAATAAATAAATGAAATAAGAAAAGAAAGAACTGCAATGGATTAGAACCACCTTTGTTAAAAAATGGATATAATAAAAAGAGAATTGACAACATACTGAACAAAAAAAAAAAAAAAAGATAACATCAAAACAAAAATGATTTCTACAGATATCTATCCCATGTATTAAACATTTATCAGAAAAAATAAGTAAAACTCTAAATCTAAAGAAAGACAACATAAAAATTACCTTTAAACCATCTACAAAACTTTGAAAGTTTTTTCACTTGGTTATACTATAAATTAATGATGCCAAGAAATTATATTCTTGGTTTAATCCATTATCCAGTTTTAAGTAAATAAAAATTTGCACGTGAAGTAACATCACAACTGGGCTACATGTATATAGAGGCTGATGACTTCACATTTAATTGTTTTAGTATCCCATTAAGCAGTGCACATACCCAGATATGTATATTGCTATGCATTATGGGAAGGGCCACTACTCAGACATTTTGACCTTTACTGAGGTCTCATCAGTGGAATCCAGACCCAGAAGTGATATCAAAGTTGAAGTAATGCTGAGTATATGGATATATATATATGACTACTGCATTAGTTTTAGACGACGTATGTACATCTTAACAACAACAGCACATATCCTAAGATTGCCTAAAGTACCTCACTAAAGGTAACACTGATGTTTGCAACAAAACAAAAAAAATTAACATCAGATGAATGGCAACTTTAAGGAAAAATAACTTCAGAAAGGCCAACAGGAGATCCTAGGGCTAAATTTACACACACACACACACACACACTATCTACCAATAATTGTCCAGACACTAGCAATTTGCCACAGGCAACTTGTGGCAAAGGTGGGCTGAGTTCTGATCACTTTCCTTAGTATCCCATAATACAAAACACATCTCACCTTTGCCACAAGTTGCCCCAGTCCTGAAGATATTTCAGGTGCAAACTTTGTTTGCTTACACTTGGATAAAGGATTAAACTAAATATATAATTTGTAGTCTAACCAAGTGAAAAAAAACTTCCAACATCTTTATCTAATCCAGAGTAATTTAATAATAAGGTGTGACACCTTTTGGCAACTGGCATATGGAAATGTGACTTCTGCATTGCTTCAACCTTGTTATCACCTCTGGGTCTGGCTCCCACTGAAAAGCCCTCTGTAAAAGTTGAAACCAGTCTAGGTAGTGACCCTTCCCATAATGTATAGCATTATACATGTCTGCAAGGAGATATGCTTTGCATTATGGGATACTAAGGAAAGTGATCAGAACTCAGTCCACCTTTGCCATGAGTTGCCCCAGTCCTGAAGATACTTCAGGTGCAAACTTTGTTTGCTTACACTTGGATAAAGGATTAAACTAAATATATAATTTATAGTCTAACCAAGTGAAAAAAACTCCCAACATCTTTATCTAATCCAGAGTAATTTAATAAGGTGTGACACCTTTTAGCAACTGGCATATGGAAATATGAGTTCTGCATTGCTTCAACTTTGGTATCACCTTTGGGTCTGGCTCTCATTGAAGAGACCTCAATAAAGGTTGAAACTGGTCTGGGTAGTGACCCTTCCCATAATGCATAGTATTATACATTTATACAACAAAGCTGACCAGTGCAGAATTTTCTAAATTCTCCAAAAAATGATATCTTCAAAAAAAAAAAAAAAAAAAAGATACGCACCTTGGCATTTTGCAGCAAGTAAAGCACATAGTTAAACTGAAAAACACCTTATGACATTGAATACAAAACACAGGATAAAATTGTCCTTGCTATCTGCATATTTACAGAACACCATGAAATGGATTAGTCTTATTTCCACATGATGCACCTAGAAGACAACCTTCTATAACAGAACCTTCTGAAGTCATATCTTCTCAAGGTGCTTTTAATGGGAACCAGGGCCTCATTCAGCATGATATTTAGTATTATATACACCTGTATAGTATATCATACTTCCATTATGCTAGTAACTATCAGAATGCTATTTGCAACAAAGAACAACTTATGCCCAATTTCCATGTGTTTTAATGGGTAATCCATGTTATAATGTTATAATTTTGAAAAATAACTGTTAGGAGTTACCAAGTAAGTTTTTTGTGCATTTCTCTAATCTAATAATATCAGTAATAATAAAACATGGCAAAGTTTATTTGTTTCTGTTAAATATTAAATTTTTTATATTTATGCGTGGATGAGGATTAAGTATTAGAGAATGTGGGTTATGTGAAATAGAGTGCCTACTCATGATGAGTCTTTGGAGGTGTCGCACAATAACAATAATAATAAAATGCAATTTGTACAGTCTAAGTAGATTGTACAAATTGCATTTTATTATTAAAATCTGTGTAATCCACATATTAAGGCCATATATAAAAGAACTATAACCTTCTTACTTCAGCATTTCAGTATCCTCTGCAGCATTGTCATGATCCATTGTGATGTCATCACGTTCTAGCAGTGTATCTACTAAAGTTTAGGTTCTCAACCAAAATCACCCACAGATCTCTTATCTTCCCCACCCTGTAAGATATTCCCCACCAGTTGTATACTCTACATCCCCATCATTGCTTTCTAAATTTTTGAAAGCCTACATATTGCCACATTGAACTCATAACCCCTACTCCCTTGCCAATTCATCCAGTCTAAAGTTAAGCAGCAATTGCCCTAAAATAGTCCCTTTGGGCACACCACTAGTAACTTTCCTCTTCCAGGATGTTGCTCTCATACATAACTTGATGAATACATATCAGGCAATCAATCTCCAATCCCATTCCTTTCCAGTTTAATTACCAAATTGCCAGAGTCTATCAAGGCCTTTGCTAAATTCAAATCAACCACTGAATGTATGTATCCTTTATCCAATGCATTTGTCACCATATTGCAGTAAGTAAGCAGCTTGCTGAAACACTATCTCCCCTCTCACAAACCTATGCTGCCCAGTAAAATGAATGCTGCTGTTATCAACCTGGTTGGATCTTGGCCCTCAATAACCTCTTCAACACTTTAACCACAACTCCAAACACTCACTCACACACACACATGCACAGATTGGCTTAGAATTTGAAGCCTCAGTCTTATTGTTAAATTCTGAATGAAACTGAAATTAAATCCATTTATGTTTCATTCAGATTTAACATGCAATAACATTCCTGGGGCCAATATTGGTATATCAGAAGAAATAAAGCTAATTATAATTTATAAGCAACATTAGTAATTTGAGTAAGACTTGTCTATGCATCATGTTGTAAATAATTATTGTAAATTTTCTAATGTTTAAACTATGTGGATTTGGTGCAAATACTTGTGTATTGCCAGGAGAAAGATAATCGGATTAGATAGTGATGGCCTGAAACTAAACACATGCACCAAGTAGGGCACGCACGCGAGTTCCCACGCTAGGGGTGCTTATTATGAGAGAATTAGAAATTTTAGTTGAGTATACTCATTCCATAAAGTTAGTGCAATTCTATATCAGAATTAGTTCATAAAGTGTGAATTGTCTGATTTTGTAATTAAATATTTTTCTTTAATATTAATTGATGACTTGCCTGATTTCCTTTCTATTGTGCTGCTCATTAAGTTAGAACCAAGGTGGGGGGGGGGGATAAAATACAAGGGAAGCTACGACTGTGAAATGAATTTTAGTTATTTGATGAATTTAGAATTTAACGAAAGTGCTTAAGAAATATTAGACAGTGTACTAAACTGAGTTCTAGTTCCTTGATTTTGCATTGTTCGATAGTCTAGGATTTAGGTTGGCACATATAATAGAAATTTTCTCTGAATCTGAATAGAAATTGGCGCTGTCTAACGGCAATCCCTTTGTCCTCAATCCGTGTGCACTACTCTTAAGAAGGTTTAATAGCCCAGATTAAATATTGAGACTGCATAGGAATTAATGTATATTAACTTGATGCATCAAGCAAAGAACATTTATTGAAATTAGGTTAAGGAATTTATGTGAGGGAATAATTCAGGATTAAGATCATAAATCACAACATTTAAAAGAGGAAAGGATTAACATTACATTATCATTTCCCATATGAAGCAAAACAGTTTTACTTTCTATCCACTGCTTTGAAACTTAACCCATTGTATGACAAATTTTAAAAAAAGTATGTCAAGTCATTTGTTAATTACCTGGAACATTCCCTCAAAATATGCAGTGATGTGTCACCAAGTCTTCTCACTTATTAACATCAAGTTTACTCACTTTCTCCAAATACCTCCTGCTTTTCCACCATCGGCTATCTTCCTCCTTCTCTTCCCACTGCACTGCCAGCCTGGTTAGTAGAGTAGTTAGCATACCCGTTCTCCAACCAGCAGTTATGGCTGTGAATCCTGCTGCTGGCAGTTGTTTGTGATTGTCTTACCTTGTGTGCTGCTGCCACCTTTGATATGGTGCAGTATGATCTTTGTTGTCCTTGCGCCATTAAAACCATAAATCATCATCATTACCCACTGCATTCAAGCTACACATGATATCACACTTAATGAGGATGAATATACCTTTATGAATTGCTGACTTGATATATCAGCTATATCCTCAACAGTGGTTATCACATCACCATAATTGTTCTTTATTTCTTCTTCAATAACTAATGGCTGCTCATACTGAACTTTTGACATCCTTAGCAAGTTAGTCACCTTCCTGGCCTACTCTTTGTAGTTCTAATGCAACTGACTATTATCATCTTATTCTTCATTCTTAATACCTTTATCTTCTTCCACTTGTATGCTTTACCTCCTCGTTCATCCATTTCATACCTACCTTATTTACAAGTGAGTTCTCCTCACTTGTCTCCAAACAATCATTCAACCAAGTTCATATTTTTTCTGTGAACCCACTAGGAATTACTCTAACATCCAGTCTAGTGGGGATGTGCCTGACTTGGAAGTTTTTGGAGTCTGTCTTACTTTGGCTCTTACCTGGCTAATGGTCTGTACCACAGTCTGCTTCAAGACAAATATGCACATCAGAGATGCTTGTCTTACACTGTTGGAGAGCCAGGATGTAATCAGTCTGATGCTTTGATCTATCAATGTTAGATGTCTAAATATAGGTTTATTGTGGATGTTTCTGGAAGTAGGTGTTTGTAATAACTAATTTGTTAGCATGAGCAAATTCCAACAGTCTTTCACCACTGGTGTTACATTTACCCAGACCAAACATGCCACACTCAGGCCTAACTCACAAACTCTTTCCTACTTTTGCATTCAAGTTCCTTGAGATGATGTAAAGTACATCTCCTTGGTAGGCAGTCCAAAAATTTTTAAGTTTTCGTACAATTCCTTCCTCACTCTCTTCACCAGGCCTATCTATGTGCATAAACTACCACAATTGACACATTGATAGGATGAGTTGATTACAAAGTATCTTGTCATTAATGGGATTATAACCCATAAGGGTTCATCCCTGAACTTTCTTCAGTATAATAGCTATCCATGATGCTTTGAGTCACCTTTTGAATAAACTAGGTTACCATCTTGTCTTTTGAAGTGACCTTCTCCATTCCATCTGGGCTCTGTAAATCCCAGGATGTCAATTTTATACCTCTCCATCCAGATAGGCTGATGTAATTTGCTTATCTAGGCCAGTTTCCTAAGTTATATCCCTCATTTTTATTTTGTATATCCATCTTTTGACATTGGTAATATTAATAATTTCTACACCATACACATGGAATACTTTTGTTATTGAATTTCCGCTGACTTTTTTCTTCTGATTCGACTAAGAGCTTAATTCATTTGCAACCTGTAAATAGAATGAAAAAGTAACACATCATATTGCTTTTTCATTCTACCCTGGTATTTCATCTTGCCTCTGGTGTGTAAAATATATGAAGGATGCTTGGCATTAGCTAATATACCATCATTTCTTCTATAACAATATATTTATTAATTTATTTTATTATTATTTGGTGATGCCTCCAAGGAGTCCAAAAACTCATCAAGAGAGGGCACTACTCTACAAATCTCTGTCTCCACCAACTACTCTGAACGACTACTACCATCACCATCTATTGTCCACCACTACCACTAGTATTTTTTGCCTGTAAATTGTGTGTGTTCTGAAGGCTGATTTGTCTGTATGCAAAATGAAAAATCCGAGTTTCCAGGAGAAGAACCCTGCTGCCTCCATATTGGATCAGCTAACTTACCTTCAGTTGTATTCCTAAAAATCACTGCATATAGAAATGTAATAAAAATAACTATACTAAAAATTAAACAAATAAATAAAATTAAATAATAAACAAATAATAATCAATAAAAATTCCACTATACTTTTAAACATAATTTCTCATAAATAAAGAAATAAGTACTATATTAAATACCGTATTTCATTAACTAACGTCTTTTTCTAACTAACTTAGCAACATTTGCAGTTGTTCATGCTAATCAAGTTTCTTTTATTTTGTCTCTGATAGTGTTTATTGTGGATTCCTTTTAGCCTGATGCTCACTCTCATTTCTTTCAAAACACTAAAATGCTTTGTTATTTCAAGCCTATCCTCATTACTCAACACTACTTATTGCCTATCCTCATTACACAACAATGCTTACTCATGTTTGAGATTCTGTATTAAACACTTATCAAGAAAAGTTGACAACCTCAGAAGAACAGCATGATATGCACTTTTAAGGCAATTCATGTTGATATGCTTGGGTAAGAGGAGAAGCAGGACACCAGAAGTGTACAGAGGATTTGAAATTGGAAGTGATCACCATTTAGTCTTGAGCAGGATAAAATTGAATTTCATATTGAAAAGAAGAACATGTAAAGTGAATAAAAAAGTTGAGCAGCTCTCAGGTGTGAACTGTAGACTAAAATACACAAATGTTATTCAAGAAAAAAATGAAAGAGTTCCAGAACAGGAACCAAACCTTGGAGATTCAGTGGCAAGCCCTGAAGAAAACACTGATTGATTCAGCCAAAGAGGCATGTAGGCAGGAATGCATATCCATACTTAAGTAGAAAAAGCCATTAAAGGCCTGAAATGTGGAAAAATCAGCAGGAGTTGATGATATTTAACCAGAAATGCTCAAGTATTGAGCATTTTTTCTGATCAAATATCAGGTATAAGTCTTACAGTGTCTGCACTGCATAGTTCAGAAGACCTGGACAGAAGGATGAATTCTAGATGATTGGAGTAGAGCTCTCATAATACCCGTATATAAAAAGGAAATAAAACTGAATGTCAGAATTACAGATGTCAGAAATACAGAGATATTTCTCTACTGAGTGCTCTTGGTAAGATTTACCAAAGTATACTTGAGAAACAGTTGAGAAGGATTGTGTAAGAAAAGCTTGGTGAAGAACAAGCTGGATTTAGGCGAAATAGTGGCTGTCAGGATCAGATCTTCACTTTACGACAAATAGTTGAGAAATTACTTAAATATAAAGAGCCAATAGGCTTCATTTTGGTGATATAAACATTATTTAAATTAAGGGGATATTAAATCCCACATTGTTTTAAAACCGAATAAGAAACTCAAAGATTGGAATCAGTTTCAATTTGGAAAAATTGAAACTCAAATCAGAGAGTTTCATGCCGAATATAGTATAATAAACTATAAAAGTATCGGCGACTACTAGCGTGAGCTAATGCAAGTAGTCCAAGTACGTAGTACAAACTCGGGCAACTTGCAGCAAAGGTGGTAAAGTTCTGATTGCTATTCTTGGTATTTTCCATAATGTAAAACACATTTCCTAGGAAATGTATGCTGTTATTACATTATGGTGGGAGGTCACTACCCAGACCGGTTTCAGCCTTTATTGAGGCTTCATCAGTGAGTAGCTAGACCAAATTAATACCAAAGGTTATAGCGAAAAGAACTTATATACTCTGCTATACGAGTTGTCAAAAAGGTGCACCCATTAAGTTACTTAAATATAAAGAGCCAATAGGCTTCATTTCGGCGATATAAACATTATTTAAATTAAGGGGATATTAAATCCCACATTGTTTTAAAACCGAATAAGAAACTCAAAGATTGGAATCAGAGAGTTTCATGCCAAATATAGTATAATTTTTTATACTTTTATAGTTTATTATACTATATTCGGCATGAAACTCTGATTCCAATCTTTGAGTTTCTCATTCAGTTTTAAAACAATGTGGGATTTAATATCCCCTTAATTTAAATAGTTGAGAAATCATGGGAATATAACAAACATCTGTATTTAAGTTTTGCAGATTTTGAAAAGGCATATGACAAGGTGCCAAGAGAGAAGCTATTCAATACGCTGCAGTTATATGGTGTCAATAGGACATTATATCAAGCAATACTTGGTCTTTATTTGAATTGTAAGTCAGCAGTTAGAATTGAAGAAAGTACAGGAAGATTGTTTAATGTTAAATCTGGTGTCAGACAAGATGTACATTATATCCTTTGTTGTTCATTATCTATATGGATCACATTATGAAGGAAAGTGGTATTAAACCTGATATCAGAATTGGAGATGTTAATGTCAGCTCTTTGCTTTATGTGGATGATGTTATACTTCTAAATAAATCCACTACAAGTCTGCAAGATTCTCTGACTAAATTGAATAGCTGTTGTAATAGATATGGTATAATGGTCAGCAATAAAAAGACAAAGACAATGAAAATAGGCAGAAACATTGAAAATACCAACTGCATTGTGAATGGAGAACATATAGAACAAGTGAAACATTTCAGCTACTTAGGCACAATTTTTAGTGAAGATGGTAAATTAAATATGGAAATAGACAACAGAATCAACAAAGCTGGTATTGGAGGAAGTCAACTGAATAAATTTATATGGAGGAAGAGAGAAATTAGTCAAAACACTAAATTAGCTGTATACAAGACAAGTGTTCAAACCAATTTTAACTTATGGTTCTGAGAGCTGGGTCAGCAATAAAACACTTGATCGAAGACTAGAGACCACAGATATGAGAGTCCTGAGAAATACTGGGGTATGAACAGATGGCATCAATGACAATATCATATTAAAAACAAGGCTATTAGGAAAGAACTTGACATTATCAGCATACAGGAATGTGTTAGCATAGCTAATCTCAGGTGTTTAAGTGACCACCTGAGATTAGCTCTGCTAATGCAAAAAGCCTTAGAAGATAGAAATATAAGTTCTGATAATCCATCTTTCCTTTAGTGTTACACAGTGAACAGTATTCATTTTACACAAATTATGGACTCTACAACCTTATTATAAATAATTATTTTAATTTCCCGAGTTTCGACCTTCATATTAAGGTCATCATCTGGAATATGTGTATACTCCAGATGATGACCTTAATATGAAAGTCAAAACATCGGGAAATTAAAATAATTATTTATAACACGGTCGTAAAGTCCATAATTTGTGTCAAATGAATAAGATCTGATAATGGAGTCTTGACAGGTAACAGACTGATTTGGAGGAAAATTGTAGATAGGAAGTTAGTAATGATGTAAATTTTTCGTGTAGTACTATCATATCCTGTGCACCCCTTGAGGGTACATGGCAGGAATTGGATGATGAGAAGAAGTTCAAGAGTGTGTGTTTGCATATTTTGTGTATTCTTCCACCTCCATCACTATGTACAGCTCTGTGGCATTTTTCAGGTCACATAGTATTATTCATTAGCACAAAACATGGTCCTCTCATGAAAAATATGAGCTAACAGTTTGGCATTTTTGTGATTTTTGTCACACGTTAAAAACATTCATTATAGAAGAAACAATGGTATATTGACAAAAAGTAAACATTTCATCTGGCCACAACTCTACTTAAGCCGTTTGCCTGCTTTGGAGTCAAAAAAAAAAAATCTAGGAATACTGTTTCTACTGACAGCTAGTAAATTAAATGAAACATGTCTGAATTTTTAGCTCAGCAGTTATGACCATTAAATTTAATAAACTGTGAACCACCACCATTTCTTAAAGATAGGGAATTGAGCAATTGATCATAGGTCAGGATAATAGCAGGAGGGTTTTTTTTTAATTAGCTAGTTTTTTTTGGATACCTTGGGCCTTGAGAAATACAATTCAAATCATGGATATTCCTGAATTGGTTCTGACCATGACTTTTTATTCTTTACATTTCAAGAATTAATCTTCTGTTTATAATGGTATTATGTTGAAAGTTAGCACTCATAAAAATCAGATTTAATCTTTTCTCTGATGAAGGCTGAAATGAGAAAATGATGAGTAAATTAATGAAAACAAGTAGGAATTTTTAGCTGAATAGTTATGACCCTTACTATAAATAAACTTTCAACTGTAGCATCATTTTTTTTAAAGGTAGAGATTTGGGAAATTGATCACAAGCCATGATAAGAGCAAAACGTATTTCAAAGGTCAGAATTAAATAAGGTAGGTGTGAAATAGATGATTGAAGAGATTAAGCATACAATACAGAGAAAAAAGGGCATTATGGAAGGAACATAAGAGGAGAGGTAATAATCATTTCCATGAGGAGTACAAAGAACAGGCAAGGAGGGTGATTTGGTAAGGGTAGCAACAGTTCAGTATGAGCAGCAGTTAGCTAATGAAGCCAGAAAAAAAAATCCTAGGAATTTCTTTTGATATGTTGCCAGCAAAAAAACAGAATGGTTATGGTAGAATGGCATTGATTTGAGAAAATGGTATAAGGACAACTGTTGCAGAGGATATACTTGAGATAATTAATGAGCAGTTCATAGTCTTTCATCCTTGTGGATGATGAGGAGGAGAGACTGACTATGAGTGAGGAAGCGGTACATAGAGAATAAAGCAAACTTGATATTAATAAGGCTGTAGGACATGATGATATAACACCATGTATGTTGAAAGAACATTTGCCAAGGAGTTGACATCTGCCTTGACATATTTGTTTAATATGAGTCTTACATTGAGTCGAGTTCCAAAGGATTGAAAGATAGCAAGATCGTACTGTTCATAAAGGAGGCAACAGAATTCAAGCATCAAGTTATATGCCAATCCATGTTGTTGAAGTATTGGAGAAGCTATGACAATCAGGATCCAGAATTGGGTTGATAACAATGGTATTGGATTTGCTAAAGAGAAGAGTAATCTACTTATTTATTACAGTAAAGTGACAGCATCATTGATCTGGTACATACAAGTTGGTAAGAGTAGTAAAGTCTTTTGATAGATTACAGCATGATAAGTTGATAGTCAAACTAGAGCAGATTGGGTTGGATATTAGACTAGTGCATTGGATTGGCTGTCTGGTAGGCATCAACAAGTTGTGTATGGGAGAACAGTATCCCAGAAGAGGAAAGTCACTTGTGGTGTGCCTCAGAGGTCTGTTTTAGGGCCATTGCTGTTTAACTTGTATGTTATATTAATGATATTGGGAAAGATTTGAATGGGGATATTCAGTTGTTTGCAGATGATGCAAAGTTGGGAAGAACTATGAGGAGTAGAGCCAATGTTGCGACCTTACAAGAAGACTTGAATGGGCAGGGGAGTGGGAATTCTATTTCAATGTTGCAAAATGTAAGGTTTTTGGAAAACAAAGATGGGATGTAGAATTTACTCTTGGTGTAGGATATATTGTTGGAGGTGGAAAAAATAACAGATCATGATGTGATGGTGTATAAGGATCTAAACTTTAGAGGACATGTTGCCAAAATTGTGAGGGCAACACAACAAATTCTGGCAATGATACAGAAAACATTGACTTGTAGAAGTAAGGAAATATTTGTTCCATTGTATGAGGCTCTGATTAGGCCACATACAGACTATTTTTCACCGATTTGGTCTCCTAGTTTTCAAAAGGATGAAGACATATTGGAGAGGATTCAGAGGCGATTGACTAGAATAGTTTCTAATCTCTGGAATGTTGAATATGAAGAAAGGTTGAGACAATGCAATTTGCAGAGTCTAGTGGATGGGGGGTGGGGGAGGATGATATGATAGAGACATACAAGTTGGTAAGAGATTGTTATAGGATTAATGTTGAAAAGAATTTTCATAAAATGGATTATATAAAATCCATTTTATGAAAATGGATTTTATATAATCCTTCTTTATGAAATCATCCCTGGAAGCCTTATAAGGAGGATGTGAGCAAGGAAGTGAGAAGCAAGTTCTTTGCATGGAGTGTTGTGAACAATTGGAATGCATCATATGAGAGCATGGCACTGGTCCCCCCCCCCCCCCCCAGATTAAATCCTGGTGCACCCAGGATTTAATCTGGGGGGGGGGGAGTTGAACGGATAAAAATATTTTTAATACAATGAATTTGAATTAAAATTATTTTTATCCGTTCAACTAAAATTCAGTTTTCTTTTCTTTTTACAAAGCTCTTGAATTATTTCAGTCTTGGTTACATTAATCTCTCTCTCTCTGTGTGTATATATATATATATAGCAAAGCCAGTCCGTTCAATCCTGATTGTGTCATGGTAGATCGTAAATAGGTTTTTAAAAGGCGTAAATTAGAAAATGACCTTTCACTGGCACATGTTGTTACTGGAAGCGTTGCAAATATTTTTAATAAGTTATACGTGTTAGGATATATCATTTTGTCACACTTTGCAACAGCATTTTTGCATGGAGCTATTGCAAACATTTTTTCAAATTTCTTATACCACAACTTGAATTCGGCGTTCAAAATTGCTAGATTTGCATAAGGCAAATCACCAGCATAAAATTCACACAATTGACGAAAATCTTCCATTGCACTTGCTGTTGGAGCATCTTTTCCATTTGGTAGAAGAGAAAAAATGTTGTGGTGCCGAGTGAAACATTCATGAAGTTGAGTCAGTATTTGGTCAATAAATAGAATGAAGTAGTTCTCCAGAAATTCTCTTCTACAGAATCGGCTGGACATTGGAACTTAATGTTTGTTTTGATGAAATCCTTGGCTTTTTAATGTCAATATTAAAATTATTGGCTTTATACATGCTTCATTGTAAATATCTTTAAATGAAGAATCTGGTGTTTCACGAACGGTATTTAATTGAGCCACATCATCATCAACAAAATTTAGGGCAATTAAGAGGCCACTGTTTGTATTGTATTTATTGAATATAAATACAATATTTATTGTATTTATATTCAATACAATATAAATTGTATTCAATATTATTTTGTATTCAATACAAAATTCAATACAAAATTATATTCAATATAATTTTGTATTGAATATAAATACAATATTTATTGTATTTATATTCAATACAAAACATACACAGTGAATATTGCAAAAATCAAATGCAAATATTACATTTTTAGCATCTTACATACACATTTGACCTGGCACACACGTAGTCTTAAAACATTTTAAATTTGTTTTCATTATTTCACCCACCCACCCCTTCAACAAAACTAACGGCCCAAAAGGGACCGCGACCCACAGTTTGGGAAGCACTGTCCTAGATTTTTTTCTTCTGCAAACCGGGGTCTTTTCTCACGAATTTTTTTGTCTAGTCTGGTTAAAAGATCAGAATAATATTCCCCAGTTATTGTTTTCCGTTTTCAAGATAATTAATAACTAAACAAATGCCTTTAGCATCCCAAAACACCAATGCCATGACCTTTTCTGCTGATGGAACTTTGTCTTCTTTGGCACTGAACAACCAGCTTCTCTCCACTGTTTTGACTGCTGTTTGGATTCTGATGTAATGGTGAATCTAAGTCTCATCTATAGTAATAAATTGACACACAAAATCAGTTTTATTCTTGTAGAAAACCCTATGGGGTACCATTGTAGTCAATCTCTGGTCAAAAAGTTATATTTTTCTTAAGTGAACTCTTAGTAGGTGTGTATATAAATTACTAAATTAAGAGGGTGCCACGAGGATAAAGGATATTATATATATATATATATATATCCATTTTCTGATGGGAACCAAACAGCTTGAACCAGGCAGTGAAACCTAAATGCACTAATAAAAAGTGAATATGTGGGCTGGGTTCATGGCTTTATGTTGTACACACCAAGACAATTTCCATGCTGAAGATTATCTCATAAACCCTCAGGAAAATCTGGCTATAAAATTAAAATGAATATGCAGATATCCATTTTAATTTTATAGTCAGATTAAAATCCATTTTCTTTGTCACAGACTAACATTTGTATTGTGATAATCATAATTCCATATTCTTCTGCAGTAGGTTGCTTATTATTATTTTTTTTTACCCTTCATTTTCTTATAGAAACTGCTTTCTCATTTAAAAAAAAATACTTGTTCTTGAGGTACTATTGCAATGGCAATTACACCCCATGAGAAAGCTTATAGATTTAAACATCATTATCATCTTCATCCTGAGGATGATGGTGACTGTGAAGAATAAGGTTTTGAAGTACAGCAATCCCTCGATTAATGCGCCTAATGCATTTTCTTTAAAACAGGCGCATTAATTGAAATGCACTAATAGAATATAATAACCTGTGGGAAAATGTATAATTCGTTCCTGAGATTTCTTTTTTGACCCTTAATTCTTTTTATAAAAGAATTAGGGTATGTCTCAGGGCCTGGTTAAAGGAAAACCATGAAGCTGAAAGACAATGAAACATATTCAAAATATAAATTTATTATTCTGCTTCTTAACAAAGAATTGAGCTAATGTAGTTTGGCAGGTGTTAGATCTTGAATGGGGACTCTTTCAACAAAAAGTCATTCATTCAAGATTTAACAAGAAACAAAAAATTCTGAGTTAGAAATGTTTGCACTATTAAGTAAGAAAAATAAAAAAGAAAACCTGTTACAATTACCTTAGAAAGAAGTAAAGTTGAGGAGAAAATTGTATGTCAAAATAAAATTATATTGTTAAAATTATTGATGTCTAAATTATACTCTATAAGAATGTAAATCTAAGTGCAAACAAAGTTTCAAAGGTTGCTAGCTAACTGCCTACGATGATGTAACGGCGCAACGGAAGCGTTCGTGGAAGGCGCGCTGAACTCGCGTTCGGCGAAATGAGCACCCTTCAAGGAGCAGAAGTGTAATGTAATCGCGTAGGGGTGAATAGGAGAGCACAGTGAGAGATCCTCCATTACGAAAAGAGGGCACTAAAAAGGAGAGTAAAAAGTGAGTTCACTTGTGTTTGAACCCTCCGTTTTTCTGTTCCTGTTTTCTCATGTGGACAAGCAGAGCGCTGACCGATTGACGGCACCGGAAGTATTCTCCTTCCTGGTTGCCTAGCTGAAGAAGTCGGGCATGCTATACGTGAGCTGACGGCAGACACCAACTAGGGCCATCAGTAAAAGTTTACCGATGTGAAACAGTGGAATAAGTTCCTCAAAAAGGACGGCCGAGATGACGATATCGATCCAGTAGACGAGCGTATATGTGGCAAAGTGCAAGGAATGGCAATTTGCGTCGATCAGCGTAATCTCCACGTGGACGCAACTCGATAAAGCAAAATGACATCTGAATACAAAGGACGGACGAAAAGAAGTGCGATATCCTCTCAGGACATTGGTAACATACAGTAAATTCCTTATTCTTGTAACGATGAGTATTGGGGCAAAAAGAGAGGAACAGATTTCTAATTGAAAAGAAAGATAACTTTTAAGTGACTTTTGTGCTCAGTAACGTGTTAATCATATTGGACTAGTAGTCTGAGAGCCTTAGAGTATGCAACACTTAGTTGAATGTGAATTGACCTTTGTTAGCAAGTTTTACTTAGAATTTTGAATTACTATTTCATGATAAATATATGCTTACTTAATCTATAGATGAAAAATTAGAGTTTTTGATAATTAATGTGTTCCTTATAGCTCAACTAATGAATTAGAATTCTGATATGACATACCTTGATATGTAAAAGTTTAATATGTGAAATTTTGATAATTAATAAACATGTTTTTTCTATGTAAAGTCTGAGTTTGTCTGAGCATGAGATTGAAATTACCTCTCACTAAAGTTCAAACCTGTGAATAAGGGGAATTTAAAGAAAGTTTAGAAAGTTTAGGCCATGACTGCAATGTTGAAGTTTCTATAGGCACTTAATTCTTTAATAAGATTAGGTAATACTTCAACTCTGGGAAAGTTTCTTTGTACAAGAATTCTTCTGTACTAGGACTCTGGCTGGCGCAGCTAAAATAAATAAATTTTGTCAGAGTTCCGATTAGAGAAGCATCCCTTGAGAGATAAGTTAGAGATTTCAGGCTTAGTTAGTACGACAAGGATTTAAGATAGAACATAAAGAACTAAAGACAAGAATATAACAAAGGCCCAGCCGAGCAAACATAACACAGGCATTCTGTTTCTTTTTTTCATACAACTGACGGTATGGCCCTATTGCCTCTTCTGCAAATTTTACTGGTTCTCTCTTCACTGGGGGTCAATCTCTAAGCATTGCTGCTTAAAAGCTTCAATTGTACGAAAACTATTTTCAATTGTTTCTGTGAAACCTCTTTGGACTTGTCAGTGATTAAATTTTCTTCATATTCTTCAGGATCTTCCCTCTGTGCATCTAAATTTAGCAGGTCAGAATCACTCAACTTCTCAGAATGAGATTTAATTAACTTAGATTTATTTGAAAAGCCTATAAAATCATTTGCACAATGTGGAAGAATGTGCTTCCAAACAGCTCACAGATTGCTAGTAGTAATTTCATTCGACTTTGTGACTTTATAACCAGGCTGGGATTTCTCTGATTTGGCTAGAAAAGTCTTGGCATTCGCTTCCAAAACAAACGTCAATTTCATCAACATTAAATATTTGTTGATCACAATAGTCCCTTTCTTACACAATTTTCTTCAAAATCTCTGGATATCTCCTTATCTGCACTTGCAGCTTTGCCTGTGAGTAGAACATTATGTAGGCTATTTCTCTTTTTGAAATGCTCAATCACCCAGCACTAACGTGGAATTCTTCTTCTTTTCATCATTGATAACCCTTTTTTTCCAGGTTACAAAGAGAGAATGCTTTTGATTTAATAAGGCCAGTGTTTAGCGGGATCCGTTTTTCGTTACAATCTTCGATCCATGTAAAAAGAAGTCTCTAATTCAATCATTATAATACTTTGATTTTCAGTGCATGCATGATGAACTTCAAGCAGCCTTACCTTTCTCTTTGTACTCAGCAGTTAATTCACCCATCTTTGTGTTCTTGTCCTATCTTTTCTCTGGACTCACCTTGTTCATTTTTCTTTATTATTTCAAGTTTTTCTTCCAATCAGATTACTTTTTGAATCATTTTCACACTTCTGTTTTTTGCTCACTAATTCTTTTACTCATGTTAGGAAAATAATTTAAAATAAAAAAGTATGGAAAACAATTGCACGAGATATGATCAGCAAAATGCTATGTAAAGCAGGCGACATAAATTTTGGCAATAAATTTGGAACACATAGCATACATCGAAATAGTGTAGTATGCCATTAAAAAATAATTCTGTAAAATGTTTCAAATTGGTAACTAAATTATTTCATCCTGGTGAGTGATTTTTTAAAATAGTTAGCCATAAAAAATGTATAGATTGAAAATTTTTTAAATCTGTAACATTTATTTTCAAGATGTATATAGGCACACTAATCGAATTTTAGAGGCGCACTAATCGAATTTGGGTATTGAAAAAAAATGACGCACTAATCAGAAGCGCATTAATCAAGGGATTGCTGTAGTCTATTTGAATGATTTGTTCACTACCCACCCCTTTCTGTCTCTATAGTAGAATTATATGTGCATTATTTGTTGTTTTAAAGCATTTATCATAATCATCATCATTGTATTCCTGTCATTATTTATTAATCAAGGTTTCATTTTTACCCTGATCTGCTTAGAAAAAAACTGAAACATCCAATCCAGAATCTCTTTCGGTACTTGAACATTTAAATGCATCAGAATCAGAAGCTCCTGATCACAAGGCCAGTTTTCATAGCAGAATTTTAAGCTTGGCAGTTGAGGTCGGTATAGTTTATTCCCATTTACTTTTTTTTTTATTTTTTACAAGAATCTTTCTGAATAAAAAAAAATGGAAAAAATTAACATCATAACCTAACGATAAGATTTATTGTTAATAAAGATAGCATATATGTAAAATCTAAAACACTGATTGAAATACATAAAAGTGCATGTACCACCAGTTACTACTGTGCGACTACTCTGCACATGACAGAAGAAGGCGAATCCATTCCGATAATAGAATAATCAATGCGTTTTGTGGGATGAGTGTTTATTATTATACATCAGAAATTAGCTTTTCTTTTATGAAAATTCCAGTATTTAAAGTGGTAACTATTTTGTTTGTATCGATACTTGAAGGAAAATTTTATGTATAAAACACATAATTTCACGTGTTGGTGACAAATTTGTCATCGCCTTATTTCTTTCTCTCCTTCAACATGAATTGACTCTTCTTGGCACATTGTCAGCTGAGGCTCTCGTATCTGTGGTTGGACAGTATATGGTCAAATTTTTCTAAAGATTCTAATCTTTAAAGGTACCTATGGCATAATTATAAATAATAAATTACCCAATAACCACAGTAATTAACTTTAATGAAATGAAAGTACAGATATTCCTACTTAAAATAACAGTACATCATCAGTGCATAGAAACAAGCAATCAAAAGACTGTGTTACAAAGTACATACAGCAATCGGTGGTTTACCAATTGAAAACTGTTGCCACGTGCTAGAAATTAGTATTAATAAATAATATTATTAACCCTGCGGAGGTCACAGTCAAAAAAATTGCAGTGTGGATCGCGTGTATGAGAGATACATTCATTACTAGTATGCGCTAAAATGCAATAAAACTTAAAAAAAAAAAAAAAAAACACTGCAAATATAATACACGATGGTTTATTTATTTTCAGTTGCAATCTAGAAATTATTGAACAAAGAAAAAACAACTAACCCAATACGATACTGACATCAGAGTTCACAGTATTTTTGAGATGCAGTTTACTATCAGATATCACTTTCCCTTTCGCAGTCGACTCTATCATTCTCATCATCGCATTCGAGTAACAAAATTGCTGAATCTCTTCAATATCTGATGGATTATTAATCGATATATTTTTCCAGCCATTTTCAGTAAATAAAAATAAAAAAAACTAAACCAATACTATACTGACATCGGAGATCACAGTATCTCCCAGATACAATTTACTATGAACTATCACACACCTTTACATAACACATGTTAAACCAAAACTGACTGCATAAACAGTGTGGAATATCACTCGTAATATATGCATGTACAGCTATTCATGATCTCAAAGCTATACACTGGATATGTGTAAGAATATTTATATTAAACAATTTGTTTGTATCTGTCATATCAGCCGCGACCTCCGCAGGGTTAAAAATATTATTACATAACTATTTTGATGGTTACATAAGATAAGAATCTCCCCAAACTTTTGGGAGAGGGAGACAATCGTTCCAATTTAGATTTGGCCGATGTAAAAGGGCTTCACAACTTCCTTTGAAAAAGCATTCATATTTAAACCTTGCATCTATGAAGAAGAAGAGCTTTGTCCCACTGGATATTGTGTTTAGTGTCAATACTATCTTGTGCCAGACCAGACGTTGAGGTTTCATGTACTCGATGTAATATTGATGTTCTTTAATTCTTTTTTCTACAGAACGGCCTGTTTGTTCAAAGTATGTTAGATTTTAGATTACATTCACAGGGTATCTGGCAAACTCCAGCTAATGATAGAGATGCCAGTTTGTCTTTTGTAGATGGCAACAGATAAGAAATTTTGTTGATTGGAAAATATGTGGAAATAAGATGATACTTCTTTAGAATTCTACCAATCGGTTCCGAGATGCCAGAAATATAAGGGATTGGAAACCTGCAGTCTGTTGACGAATCCTGAAGTGTTGGAACATAGGAGTCCATTATCTGCTGGATTTGATAAGGGTTGTAACCATTAAATTCCATTAACTTTTTGATAATGAGAAGTTCTTGCTGTAAACTTGAAGGAGAGGAGCACACCTTATGTGCTCTATTAATATTATTAACCCTGCTTAAATTAAAAAAATAAAATTAAAATAAAATTAAAAAATTTGATGACACAAATTTTTTGAGAGGTGTGATGAGCAGACTTTTGATGGATGTATCTGCCAGTGAAGGTTGGCTTTCGATAAACACTGGTTGACAAATTACCGGAGGCTGTGCGTGTTAGGTGGATGTCTAAGAATGGTAAATTCCCAGCCTTTTCTTTTTCTATGGTGAACTGATGCGTGGATAAAGGCTATTAATCTGTTGTAGGCATGTGGTAAGTTCATTTTCAGAATGAGGTCAAATAGCAAAGACACCATCAACATAACAAAACCAATGAGAGGATTGGGGATGAATGGATGAGACAAGGTATCTTCTAGATGGTTCAAAAAATAGTTTGCCAAAGATGGAGATAGAGGGCTACCCATGGCAGTACCTTCAACTTGTCTATTGTTTTTCCAGCTGAAATATTCTCATTGTATAACAAATTCAAAAACCTCTGCAATATCAGGAGGGTAATTATCATATAGTAAATTAACAGTGTCAAATAATGGAATGTTGGTAAAGAGGGGAAACGATGTCAAAGCTGACTAACAGATCCCACTCTTGTATTTGAATATTCCTTGATTTTTTCAAGAAAATGTGTGGAATCTTGATGAACGATCTGGATTGTCCAGTGTGAGCAGTTAATAAACGTGACAGAAATTTAGTAATTTTATAAGTGGGGAGAGTCAGTACAGTTCACAAAGGGTCTTACTGGATAACCTTCTTTATGAATTTTTGGGAGGCCATATAAATGAGGAGTTCTTCCAAAGTGAGTGTGCAACTTGTCCACAGTATTTTGATCCCAGCTAGAGGTCAAATTCATGTATTTTATACAGCACTTTTTTTTAGGTTGTTCACATTTAGAAATATTCATACAAGTTAGTAAATGCAGTGGTGATGCTTCCTCAATGTTTGCAGATGGGGAGGACTTTTATGCTATTGCTAAACTTGATTGGTCTTGAGATGAGAGATCATGGTAGTGGCACAGCGATTAAACTTAGCCGATGGTATCTCCTTGTTTTTCTGAGTCATGTCCTGGAGAATCTTTTTTTTTAATTTTTAATTTTTTATTTTTCTTTTTGAGTAGTTTTAAAAAGATTAAAAAGATCTATTTTCCCATCATGGAGTGCTTGTATCTAATGGTGATCTGTTCCACACATTACCCCATTCTACAAGCACTCATCATATGTCATGAGAAGAACTGATCCCTCGTATACTTCCATACTACACACTTCTACGTTCTCTCCTCATCTGGCATAATTTGGAAAATCTCACATGTATATGCCCTGTATGAAATGTTTATATCATATAACCTCTAGTACATCTAATCCTCAAATTATGAAGGACACGTTCCCTCAATCTGTCCTCATATATGCACAGTTTTCATAGGCTGGGTTTTATCTTTGTTACCTGCTGGATCTTTTCATCTCTCCCCTATCTTGTAACACAGATGATCATATTTGCAGGTGTAGTCTTATCAGACTTGTAAAGTGAGAGAATAGCTTATTTTCTTCTTACACAGTATTTACTTCAGCATTGCATCTGCTAAACTTGAATTCTTTGGTCGTAATCCCCCAAGTCTCTAGCTTCATCAACTACTTACAGTAATTTCCCACTAATATAATACGCTGCTTGCAACATCCTCAATCTAAAATGCGTAACTTACAACTTAATGAGTTGACACTTAGCATGCAAAAATTTTGTATCATAAATGTCTGTTATCACTCAATCTAACTAAGCATCAAATAAATGGATTTCAGCCTATGGACTATCTGACATATCATTAATACACAAGTAAAACAGTTGCCTAACTACAGAACCCTTTGGTACATCACTGGTCATGCCACTTCTCTTAGACTTATCATTTCCATTTCCTTTCTGATACCTGTTAGTCATCCACTTTCCCATATATATATCTGTTGTGCATACCCATCCCTGTAAATTAGCATAGCAACCTCACATGTAGGATCCAATCATGTGGCTTGGCAAACTGCAGATGTTATGGTGTATCCAGTTCAGCTATCATGAGTAGAAATTCCATATGTGCTGTCACATGTAGAAACCAGTCAGATGACTTAGCAAAATCCAACAATATCATAGTATATCCGTTTATCCAGCTTTGCTGTCATACTATTATAAAATGTGAGTGGATTGCTAAATTAACATCTACTTTAAACAAAACCATTGTGGCTTATATATAGGATCGTAGTGCTATCTTTGGATTCAAAAGATAGCACTACGATTGGTTTATAATTATTGGCCTCAGTCCCTGCTCCACTCTTGTATAGCAGAATTATCTTGTTCTTGTTCCACTCATTAATATTCATGCATGTGCTGAGACAAGTTGAACAACCATGGAGGTGGTATTGCCATCTCTCTTAAACACTGATTCAGCATGCACACCAGTATCCCATCCACTTCCACTGCTGTATTCAAATCAATCTCTCACAGTTGCTTTAAGATTGCTAATTCATTTACCTGTAATCTTTCCTTCAGTTATTCCTGATAAAAGTTTTCTTTTGGCATTCTCCCCCCCCTTAGTATTTTATACCGAATAATAAAGAAAATATTTATCCAGACATATAATAACATAAATTTTTATGTTATGACAAATAGTCAAAGAATCATCAGGATATATAACAATATAAAGTTTAGCTTTGTTGACCTTGAAAATCATTGATAAAGCCAAGAAGAAACTTGTTTAAAGTAATCAAATAGTTGGAATTGAAGGTATAGGAAGATAGTGTGATGTTAAATTAAGTGTGCTAGCCAGCATTATGCACTCTATGTCTCTCTCTCTCTCTACTGTTATTTATAATCAACACCGACTATATTATTAAGGAATGTGATATTAAACCTGATATTCAAATAGTAACCTAATCTATTAAATAATTGCTCTGACAAGTTTGCTGAAAATCAGCAGTAAAAATACCAGTTATTAAAATAAGTAGGAAAATATGAAGCAGCAACCGCATTTTAGAAACGAGACCCCTCTTTCTGTAATCTCTAGTCATTGATCAACCACTCTATTCTCATATTCTTATGTTTAAATTAGTTTGAACACTGTCTTTGATATTGCTAGCTTGCCCTTTTGGCTGTATTTTCTCTTATTATTATTATTATTGCTGTTGTTGTTATTATTATCCTTAGACATTCATGAATTCAAAGATTCATTCTGGTAGGTTCCTTTGTCATACAGCTCATCACACTATGCCTTCACATTCTCTGCAGACACTATGCTTCTTTTGGGTAATGTATTCCATCACGCCATGCAGAAAACCTACTTCTGATTTCCTTCCTCACACCCTCTTTTTACATTTTCCAGGGATGACCTCTTGTTCTTTCCCCATCTCTGCCATTCTGTGGAAATTCTCTTCAACATTAATCTGATATAAATGCAAACTTATTTTCTCTTATTATTATTATTATTATTATTATTATTGCTGCTGTTATTATCCTTAGACCTCTATGGATTCAAAGATTCATTATAGTTTACACAGACTACATTATTAAGGAATGTGATATTAAGCCTGATCTTCAAATAGGAGCCTAATCTACTAAATAATTCCTCACAAGTTTGCTGTGAAAATCAGCAATAAAAATACCAGTTATTAAAATAGGAAAATATGAAGCAGGTCCCTCCATCATACACGCACAGCTCATTACACCATGTCTTAAATACATTCACATTCTCTGCAGACACTGTGCTCTCAGTTCATGTATTCCAATCATTCATCACCTCATGCAAAAAACCTGCTTCTCATTCTTATACAGCTTCCAGCGATGACTTCTTATTCTTTTCCCATCTACACCATTCTATGAAAAATCTCAACATTAATCTGATATATATATACACCATTAACAACTTATATCTCTATCATATCTCCTCTTCCTCCTATCCACTAGACCAGCATTTCTCAACCTTTCTAAGCCCAAGGATCAGTAAAATGCCTACAACAATTCTGCAGACCACTAAGTTACAGAGGCGTAGCTTGGGGGTGGGGGATCGACCCCTGGCTGCACCTTTTTTGGCATTTATGAAATCTTGCCTTACTGTCTATAAAACAGCAACTGAGTGATGAAATAGACTTTGACAATGTCATCGATTTTGAGAACAGAAAAGCAAGAAAAATAACATTTTAGAATGTTGGAATTAAAGTTTTACTTCAAAAATAAACATTGTGTTTTTAATTTATTTCCCTGTACGTCGTTTTGATGTTTTGTAATTTTTTTAAAAAAAAACCTATGTAGGAATTACCAACATTTCAGAAAAACTGTGTCATTTATAACATAATAAATCTAAAAGCATGTCATCCTTCGTGCGGTCAAGAGCCATGGTGTGCAAACGCACATCCACTGAGCTACACAGGCTGCTAAGGGAGAGATTTAGTTCATTTAATTTCAAAAAAATGTCTGAGAGATAGGATAGTGTTCATAACCATGCTTCGTCAACAAGGAGTGATGCAAAATCAGAATTACGTTCATTTACAAATAATAAAACTTCGTGCCTTAATTGAAATAACCTTGTTGGTACTTTGCTCCTGAAAAGCCAGCGAATTTCAGAATGAAGCAAGTTGTGCATATTCACTGTCCATTTTATCACAGAGTACTGAAAATATCCTGTTATTTAACAGTCGAGCTTTAATAAAAATTAACTAGCTTGATGGCATTGTATAGCACAGTTTTAAATTCTGGTGGCATTCCTTTGGAAGCTAACGCTTCCCTATGTATGAAACAATGCACCCAATTCATATCTAGAGCTACTTTTTTGACCTTAGAAACAACCCCACTATGCCTGCCTGTAAGAGCGTGAGCTCCATCTGAACAGAAGCCTATTCATTTTTCCCACTGGATCCCTTTGTGTATTATGTAATTATTGAGAGTGAAATATTTCTTCTACAGTTGTTCGGGATGACAAAGTTCTACAAAACAGAATATTGTCATGAATGTTGTTATCGTGCTCATATCTTACGTAGCATATTAACTGCGTATCATTTGTAACATCAGTAGTCTCGTCTATTTGTAACACATAATAAGGACTCTTTTTAACTCTTTCCATTAACTGAGATTCTACATCACCTGCTATATCATTAATTCTGTGACTGACAGTGTCATTTGAAAGAGGAATCAAATCATCATCTTCTTGCCAAACATAGTTTTTACTACATCTTTTATAGCTGGAAGTAGTAAATTTTCTCTGACAGAATGAGGTTTCCCTGTTTTTGCTATGCGCAAACTTAAGATATAGGATGTTTCCAGTGCCTTGCTATGAATCGAACCCATGGCCGAAACTATATCTTTTCCATGATTTAATGTCCCTAAGCGTCGCTGAAAAAATTCAATTGGCTTATTTTTCACATCACAATGTTTAGTTTCTAAATGTCGTCGGAATTTCGCAGGTTTCATGCACTCGTTCGACAACACTTCATGACACAAAACACATTGAGGTTTCTTTTCACATTCATCTCCACACCAAGTAAACCCGAATTCCAAATATGAACTGTTATATTTCCTACTGTATTTTTTCTTTGAACTGCTTCTTTCTTCTACTTTAAAAGCATTAGATTTACTCACCGTTACAACACGTGTATCACAATTAGGGTTAGCATCACCTGTTTCATTTGCTTCTGTTTTTCAAAGTCCTAGTTCTAAGCCACTTTTCCATTATTAAAACTGAAAAATATATAAATACTGGGGTTAACTCACAACACACTTTGTTCAGGTATCACTTAGCACTTCTGAAGATATTCTGAGCCTTGTTTGAAGGAGGGAGACCTTCAATAATAAAAATCAATAAACAACAAGTAATTGGTTGAAATGTGGATAACACATGTTCACTTCAAATCTGAAAAAACAGCAAGGAAAGGCGGCAGAATGACGATACATTTGTCATTCTGCCGCTAAAAATTTAGCGGCAGAATGAAATAATAAACGAGGGGTGAAGTGAACAACAATATATATTTTTATTGCTTTCGCCTTTGAACATTCTGACGATATTTGTTGTTTTCTTAAGTCTCCATTTGATTTCAATAATTTTTACTTATTTATTCAATTTTAATTTGTTTAGATAATTAAAAAATATATATTTAATTAATTTAAGTCTGCCTGCAGACCACAGGTTGAGAAATGCTGCACTGGACTATGCAAATTGCATCTTCTCAACCTTTCTTCACACTCGACATTCCAGAGACTATCTTAGTCAATCATTTCTGGATCATTTCCAATATCTCTTCATTTTTTGAAAACTATGTGATCAAACCTATGCTCAGTAATCTATATATGGCTTAATCAAGGCCTAATTTATACATTGGAATCATAATAATCTCCTTAAAGTTAGTGTCCTGTGCATTATTGCTAGAATTCATTATGTTGTCTGCACAGTTTTGTCAGTATGTTCTTAAATTTTAGATCCTTATCCACTATCACCGTAAAGTCTATTTCCATCACTTCCAACAATATATCCCCACCAAGCATAAATTCCACATCCTATCTTTGTTTGTCAAATTTTAAAACCTTACACTTCAGAACATTGAGCTGGTAACCTTCTCTCATGCCTTATTCATTCAATCAATTTAAATCCTCTTTTAAAGCCATAACATTTGCTCTACTCTTCATAGTTCTTCCCAACTTTGCATCATTTGCAAGTAGCTGAATATTTCACAATTCAAACCTTCCCCAGGTATCATTAACATAGAGATTAAACAGCAATGGCCCTAAAACACAACTTTTGAAGTATACCACTCGTGGTTTTCCTCTTCTGAGATATTGCACTCCAATACACTTGCTGATACCTATCAAACAGCCAGTCTCCAATCTGCACTGTCTAATATCCAACCCCATCTATTCTACACAGTTGGACTATTAACTTTTCATGTGGTGATTTATCAAAAGCCTTTGTAAAATCAAGTATACTACTGTGTATCCATCTCCCCTTATCACAATGCACCTGTCACCTTATTGTAATAAGTAAGCAGATTATTAAAACATCATGTCCCTTTAGCATATTTGTGCTGTCCATCAAAGAGAAAACTACTGTGGTGAACCCAATTCAAGATCTTGGTCTTCACTTGGTTTTACCTTCCCCAGCACTTTAACCACATCACCTGACACACAGATTGGCCTGTAGTTCAGAGCTTGAGTTCTGCCACTCCCTAATGAAGCACTGCAATCTTTGCCTTCCTTCCACTCCTTTGGAACTTGATCTAGTGTATTTCTAGTCATTTTTTGATAAAGTATGGAGACTACAATCGTGTTAGGAATAATTAGTTTAATTTCCTGATGCTTTGACCTTCATATTAAAGTCATCATCTAGAATATACACACATATATACATAGACAAGCTACATTACATTTTAAACAGTATGCCAAAGTGACAATGATTTGATTAACCGTTATTCTGCTGACCTGACCTCTAGTGGAAAAAAAAAAAAAAAAAAAAACCTACATCAAAGCTGTATCCTATTTATTTATAACATGGTCAGAGAACAGATTCATATTAATACTAATTATAATTCATAATGAACTCTTAGAACAAAAAGTTATGTGGGTAGAATACATTCCTTCCATATTTTTGGGTTTTTTAGTCCATCATTATTGTTAAGATTAGGGTGGTTGATTAGAATTTCACAGGCCTCTTTAAATTTGTGCTCATACCATATTTTAGTGTGACGTAATGAATCTCTCCAGTCAATGCTGAGTAGAGTTATTCAGCACATGAAAAAGGCTAGATTTACCATAGTTATTAAATTTAATATGCTATGTTCCTTTTTTGGATAGTAATTATGCATCCAGTTTCACCTATATAAGACAAGTTACAGATGCACTGAATGTATACTTTTAGCAAGGGGAGGAAGGGGATCCTTGGAGGAGTTTGAATAAGTTCTTTAATTTTGCAGGAGCTTTAAAGTTGATATTAAGGTTGCATTTGTGTAGTATTCTGTTTATTTTATCAAATATCCCTTTAATGTATGGAATGGCTACAGTTTTATTGTAATTGTAATCCAGTTTATTTTTGTTATTAGGCACAGTCTTGTGAAGAATTTTGATGATAGTATTTTTGCTGTAGCCATTTTATAGGAAGGTATTGCTGATAATTTTAATTCATGCTTAGGTGCTTGTTCATTGGAGCAAATCTTTAAGCACTGTTTTTTTAATGACACCTAGTTTTTTGTGTTGGGTGGGTGGTAAGAATTTATGTGTATATATATATTGGTCAGTATATGTAAGCTTACAGTAAACATTGAAGGAAGGACTGCTGGAAGGACATGTGACAAGTTTATCTAGAAATGGAAGTGTTTTCTGACTTTCAATTTCAGTTATATGCATTTGTGTTTTTTGTTTAGCTGAGGAAGGTATCTAACATCTAGCCACCATGACAGATAATGAAAACATCATCAGTGTACTTAAGCCAGACTTTGGGTTTTAAAGTAAAGGAATCTAGAACACTTGCAAATGTTTACAGATGGCAGTTTTATTATTATTATTGTTTGTCATTAATGATAATATCTGTAGATATTTATTTTACATATTTATTTCGTATCTGTGATAGTAAATGCCATTCTTTTTTGCACATATCTTGAATCCATTAGAGAAGTTATCATACAGACCAGTGGTTCTTAACCAGTGTTCTGCCGGTGAAAGATGTCGCATGACACAATTCTGAGTGTAATTGGCTACTCTGATCCTAACAACTGAAGACTGCTATGCGCATTGACTTCTAAAGTAATAGAATATCACTTATAGGTCATGTGTTTGCAGGAAGGGTGGAAGCAGCGTCTCTTTTACAGTCATTCAGTGATATGTATTTGGTTCGTGTGTTGTGTAACATCATAATAGCATGCAGTCCATTTTTAATGTGTGTTTGGTTTCTAGGTTGTCTAACATCGTAGTAGTACACATGGATAAATTTATTATTAAACGAAAATGTGATTCTTGGGCAAATATTAATGATGGGGCAAGTACAAATGGAAGAAGTAGTAGTCATGACATTGCTGCAAATACAACTCGTACAGAAGATAGCATTATACTTGTAAAATAAAAAAAATTAATAGACAATAGTCAGACGAATATTTAAGTTGTGGTTTTACATGGACCAGTGAGGAAGAATGTCCTATTCCCCAGTGTCTTGTATGCGGGGGAAAACTGTCCAATAGTGCAATGGTTCCTGCCAAGTTGAAACGCCATTTTACTATGAAGCACGTCAATCTTGCTTCAAAAACTAAAGATTATTTCAAGAAATTGTCAGACATGCAAGTTAAACAAGTAAAATATTTAGAAAAGAACTGTTAAAATATCTGATAAGGCACAACTTCCATCTTATAAGGTAGCTGAATTAATTGCTATAAAATTAAAACCACATACTATAGTAGTCTCTTATTTTACCAGCATGTTGTGAAATAGTAAACATTATGTTTGGCAACAAAGCAAAAAAGGAAATTATAAAAATTCCTCATTCGGACGATACAATAAAAAATAAAATTAAAGATATGTCAGATGATATTGAGAAAACAGTTACCCTTAAATTTTCCAAACAACATTTTGCTTTATAAATTGACCAGTCCACTGATATTAGCAGTAAAGCTCATATACTAGGATTCATTCATTTCATTAATGAAAACGAAACAGTGAATCAATTTCTTTGCTACAGAGAACTTACCAAACGTACAATAGGACAAGATATTTTTGCTCTATTATGTCATATTTAGAAAAATTTTTAAATTTCATGGGAGCTGTGTGTAGGAATTTGTACAGACAGTGCTCCATCAATGGTGGGCTCTATTGAAGGATTTGTTACCCTTGAAAAGAAAATGAACCCAAATATTATATCTACACACTGTTTTTTGCACAGAGAATCTCTAGTTTCAAAAACATTACTGGCAATATTAAGACCTATACTAGACCAAGTTGTAAATATGGTAAATTACATCAAGTCAAGACCTTGAAAAGCATGCTTTTTTAAAAAACTTTGCATATCTATGGAAACCAAGTACGAATCTTTGCTTTTGCACACTGAAATAAGATGGCTATCCAGGGGTAAAGTGCTATTCCAAATTTTAGAACTTAAAAATGAATTATTGGCTTTTTTTCAAAATGAAGGTACAGATGCTTCAAAATGATGTTTGGTGTGCTAAAATGGTATATTTAGCCGATATTTTTAATTACTTAAATAGCATTAATACAAGTAACCAGGAGGAAAATGAAAATATTTTGATATCCACTGACAAACTGTCAGCTATTCAGAAAAAAAGTCTCTCTTTGGAAAAACTGCATATCAGAAAAAAATACAGTAGATATGTTTCCTTCGCTCAATAATAAAAATGTTGAGGGAATTATTTCCATTATAATAGAACATTTGACAATATTGGAAGAAATTTCAAGTTACTTTTCCTTCCTTAAATACACACAATTATGACTGGATACGAAATCCATTTGGCACAGTTAATACATCAAGTTATGAATTTTTGTTACAAGAAGAAGAACAATTAGTTACCTTATCAACGGATCGTACTCTAAAAATGAAATTCTCTGAAATAACTTGAGGAATTTTGGATTTTTGTCCAAACCAAATGAATACCCAGCTCACTCCACAAGGGCGCTGAAAATTTTGTTACAGTTTTCAACATCACATTTGTGTGAGTTCGGTTTCTCAATATTAACCAATATAAAAACTGAAAAGCGTGAAAGACTTACTATAGACAAAGAGATGAGAGTAGCTATATCACATATTAGACCTGATATTGCTGAAATCTGCAAAAGCCGACAAGCTCGAGTATCGCATTAAAATAAGTTCAATTTTTATCAAAGGCAAGTCGATGCATATTTTTATTGTTAGTTTTATGGCTCTAATGTTTTTGGTGTTCCCCAAATTTTTCTTATAATCAAAAGTGTTCCATGACTTGGAAAAGGTTAAGAACCACTGATACATACCATTACTTAATTTTTTTTAATAATTGGATTCTTTTAATGTTTTTTTAAATTTTGTAATTCAATTTCTAAGGTTTGAAATCTTGTTTTCACACTTTTAAATTTTCCCTACATTTTCCTATCAGTTGCACATTTAAGTCTGCGGTTTCATATCCGGAAGATTTCCAGCTTTGATTCTTTTTATAACTTCTTAGGGACATGTCCCAGCATAATTGTCATTTTTATCCTGTTAAAAATGACATTAGTCAGAATAAAAATGACTAATGGTAATGAAATAGTTAACTATACAGTAACTATTTCATATTTCAGATCCCTTGTATAGCTTATGTACTTAGACAACTGTTTTTGTCATTGTTTAGGATAATCCAAAACAACTTCACCTATTAAGATATTATTTATTGTCTGCTATTAAGTGATTACATTATATAATTTCTTGTGTTCTGTGGCCTAGTTTGTTGTCGTCATCATCATCATCAAATTCCTGACATATACTGTAAAAATTAAGTATTTTTATTTACTTTTATTGATATTATTTTTGTTATTTATTATTACTTAATTTCGGACTGCACCTTTGTAATAATATCTCTATCTTTTATTATCGTGCTACTGAGTTTGTAGTCGTTGCTTGAGCTAGTCTTATCACTTTTAATCCTTTAGTCTATAATTTCATTCCCCCCCCCCCTCAAGGTCGTAACTATGTTACTTTCATGTGTGTGGAGTATAGATTCAGGAATTGCCTCTGACTGGAACCAATTCCTTTGTCTAACTAGCTGGCTTTCTCTTACACTAATCTTTAAAAATTTATTTGTATAATGACTGCGTCCATTAAAGATCGCACAAAGAAATTGTTTGTATTTCCTATACATGTAAGAGAAATGTTCAGGGGAACATGGAATTATATCTAATATTCAATCCTAATTCAAGCATTGTCTGAAACTTACTATTAGTCAGTCATGGTTAACTTTAAGGACACACAGGTTCTATATTTTTATGAGAAGTGCATTGGTAAGTTGAAATCAGGCAAGTTATTAACAAACAAAACAATTTATTCATACTAAGACATGGTAATTACAAAGTAAAAGGAAAAAGATTTCACACATATCAAATTTATCTGGTAGTTTTCAATTCTGCTAAGTAACAATGCAATGCACATGTCTGGCTCTCAAATTACTTATATCAGCATTTCTGGCATTTATTTAAAAACAAAGACAAATATATACATTCACATATACGTCAGACACGTGGTTAGTTTCACACACATTTCAACTCCATTTAACTTAGACCATTAACAGAATTATGCTTAACTAAGCTTCACATTCAGTCTCTCCTTCAAACATTAACTTTTAACAATAATCTTTTAACATTAACAAATGCTCATCACTCTGCAGATAACTATTTCGCAATAATTTAGAAGTGTGGTTTTCCGACTTTACAATATGCTTGCAACTATATAATCAACAATCCTTGCTCTAAGGTTCACAATCCATAACAGTTCTACATTAATCTTACTTGAAACTTTTCTCTGCCAGTTCAACATTCAAGATCCTAGAGATCACGAACGTAATTTTCTTCTTTCCTGTTAGAACTGCAAACCGACACTATTCCACAGCTACGACGATACAGCATTCTCGGAGATCGCTTAAAGAACTTCGCGATGGGACTTCTCGAACAGGCCAACACCACTATTAAAAATCTCCTATCATCGTCGAAATACTGCTAGCGGGATATCCTTCCCCTATCCTTGGAACGGCTGGACCCAGGGTCCTCTTCGAAGCAAAACCAGAACAAGGCAGGAGCAGAGTGCCTGTCTCCCTTTTATTCTACCTTCACTGCCTTGGAACTTCTTCAGATCAAGTTCCCCAGATGTTCTACCATGGGTTCCTTCCCCCCTAAGAAATCGCTGAGTCATGGTGGGAAAACCCCATAACTTGCTGACCTTCGTACCTGGCGATAGCCTCAGGTCTACATTTCTAATCCTGTCTGGGCTATCTCTTTGTTTGTACAATATTGGCGGTCAAACAATTTAGCAATTCATTCTAATATTTTACCATATTACATAAAACACTAATGAAAAAATGTTAATTAAACCACAAGTATTTGGTATTGACTTTCTTTCTTTCTCAAGTAAAATCGGTATATAAGAATTTTGTACAAAATTCCTTCTATACAAGATTTTACATAGGCTGTCTCTCTCAAAAAAAAATTTTTTTTAAACCTCTTGCCTGCGAATTTTCTGGAGAGAATCTGACTAGTTTTTCTTATCCTCTAATTTGCACCATGTCCGATTCATGCTCTATACTAAAACCTATTCCCTTTCTATTTTCCACAGTCTTGAACCAAAAAACTTCATAACTTCACTCGCACCAATTTTTATCAAGTGTGCTGCTTTTGTAGCAATAGCTAAATTCCAAGCTAACAATCCTCTTACTGCTTCTCTTATCAAGAAAAGAAAACAGAGGATGTTGGAATAATAAAACTTCTGTCTGGTTTGAATATCAACGTCATGTTTTCTATGCCTGTTCCACCTCGATTTGTTATAGGAACTTCTGGATCTTTTATATCTCTCAATAATGTATACTTCTATTGTTCTCTGATTACCCTCCCCCCAAATTTCTCCCGTTTCACCTTGGTCATTCACTAGTTTGATGCTTAATATGTGGTAGGCCTCTGAGTAACTGTTCCTTTTGGATGCTGAACATACTGAAGAATTAGTACGGTTATGTTGACATTCTTTAGTACCCCCTTTTTAGTCAGTTCAGTAGGCTCAACCTTTTCATTCTGCGGTATTCTTTCTTCACTTGGTTTCTTAACTCTACCCCTACAAACATAGTTCCCTTTGACTGACCATCTATTTCCCATTAGGAACATTTCATTTCGAGAGAAGTCGCAAGAGAATTTGTACCTCTCCAGAAAGTTAGTTCCTAGGATTATCTATATGCTTGGGCGAGATGTCCTGGGGAGGACCAATAACTCTTGCCAAACACACAAATTAAATTCTGATAAGTATATTTTTACTGTCAGTTTCTTCGTTGCATATATCTCTGATGTTGAGTTTCCCAATAATCTAATTGGTTTCTTCAGCTTAGAAGTGCCCCTCCATACACTGGATTTTATTTCTTGAAAATTATCTCCAGTTATGACTGAGGCCTGGGAACCAGTTTCTAGCAATACGTCACAAGGCGATCCTTGTACCTTTCCTTTAATGATAATTTTTGACCTCCTCGGATAATTTAGGTTCTTGCCCTCTCCCCTCCATGATTTATTTGCACAACCATGAGGCTTAAGTACAAGATTCAACTCATACCTAACATTCCCGTTGGAGGATCCCTTGTTTCTGAAACAGTTGTGAGCCAGGTGCCCATATTTGTTGCAAACAAAACATTTGGAAGGCTCCCGTCTGTTTCTTACTTCATTATTCCTCTCTGCTTGAGGAGTTTATCCAGAGGTTTTTGCTGTCATTCCCTCAAACTGTTGCATGACTGCATCAAGTTTGTCTATCATAGGCTGTTGTAGCCTTTTTACTTCCTGCCTTATCATAGTGCATAATTCCTCCATGTTTGTTAGCCCTACTTCTTTCGGATTTTACAATATCCTCATAGGGTATACAGGATCTTATGATAGTACTACATGAAAAATTACTAACTTCCTATCATCCATTTTCTTCCAGATTAGTCTGTTATTTGTCAACATTTCAATATTATCAGATCTTATATTTCTGTCTTCTAAGGCACTTTTTACTGTATCAATCCATCTACATCTTGGTCTTCCTCTGGGTCTTTTCCCTGCCAACCTGTCAAAGAACACTTGTTTAGCCAATCTTTACTCTCCTGTTCTGTTCAAGTGTCTATGTCATTTGAGATTAGTTCTGCTAACACATTCTTGAATACTAACAATGTCAAGTTCTTTCCTAATATCAGCATTTTTAATATGATACTGCCACTGATGCCATCTGTTCAGTCCCCCTAATCTTTCTCTGGACTCCATATCTGTGGTCTCCAGTTTTTGATCATGAATTTTATTTGTAACCCAGTTGTCAAGTCAGTTAGTTAAAATTTGTTTGATCACCTTCTTGTATACAGCTAGTTTTGTATTTTGACTAATCTCTCTCTTATTCCATATAAACTTCAGTTGACTACATACCACACCAGCTTTACTAATTCTGCTGTCTATTTCCAAATTTAATTTGCTATCTTCACTAAAAAGTGTGCCTAAATAGCTTAAATGTTTTATTTTTTCCGTATGTTCTCCATTCAGGATGCAGTTGACATTTTCAATGTTTTTTATTACAGCAGTTATTCAATTTTGTCAGGGAATCCTGCAGAGTTATCCTGGATTTATTTAGGAGTATAACATTATCTGCATAAAGTAAAGAGCTGAGATTAACATCCCTAAGTTCTTTCATGAATAACAGTGGAAATAATGCACACACCTGACTTAACATCAAACCATCTTCCTGTGTCTCCTTCGATTCTAACTGCTTATTTACAACTCAAATAGAGACCATGTATTACTTGATATAATGTCCCATTTACACCATATAACTGGAGTGTTTTGAAGAGCTTTCCTCTTGGCACCTTGTCATATGCCTTTTGCAGATCTACAAAACTTAAATACAGATCCTTGTTATATTCCCATGATCAGTCAGATGGTGGCTTTTCTTTCAATTTATCTAAAATGTCAGTTTGCAAGAGCAGAGAACACTGTGAAGCCACCAGGATACCCAGATGATCTTTTGTTGAGCAGATAAGAATAGCTAATTTTGGATATGGTTTAAAGCAGGGGTTCCGAACCTTTTTGTTTCCTAGAGCACATTCTAAAGTACCGATAGGGCGACAGGCACCATCTATTTTTTCAAGCAAATTTTTTGAATTCGTTTGTTAAATGAATACATACAAAGTTTACATTATAATCAAATGTTTTATTACTTAAAAGTTTACATTATATAAAAATTTAAATATATATATATATATATAAGTTAGTGTGATCTTTGGCATTGCATTTCATTGGCCAGTGCTTCATAATTAGGAAAATATGATGATATTCCAGTTCTTAAACCGGAATGAACAACTTCGAATGTGCGTCTACTTTACATTGTATGCGTTTAATACTCGTCATGTGTCATTAACGCATGCGTCATATAGCATGCCATGAATTGTTGCATGATTATTTCAAACTATATGGCACACGGTTGAACGGCAGCGGGCACACACAAATTGGTTGACGGGCACCACGGTGCCCGCGGGCATAGGGTTGGGAATCCCTGGTTTAAAGGAAGTCTGTATGTTGCATGTTTTAAAGAATGCAGATTTTTTTGTGATCTGGGTTTGGGGGAATGGATGCAAAGTTCTGTTTGTTTTGAAAAGGGAATTGATTGGTTAAAAAAAGTGTCCTATACATGGTTGACTTCAGCAAAGAGCCTAGTGTAGTTCGAACAGATTGTTTTAACTCTATTAAGGTTTCAATAACACCACACTGGGAAGTGTGATGGTATGACATGATAGATGTACCGTTCAGTCTTGATAGTTTCCTCTGATTCCAATTGTTAGCCTGATGATAAGTGTCAAGTAAGGAAGACAATTATTGTTTTCTGTTTCAGTGGTGAATCAGAAAACAATAAAACAGATCCAAGGGCTTCCTAAAAATGTGTTTTTCTCAACATAACGTGAACAACTAATAATTTAACAACTAAATAAAGTTAGTTAATTAGTCTCCCTAGATGTGTGCTTTCTCCTTTTAACATCATGATCCATAGTTATTAAGGATTTCCAACTTTTCTTGGATGAGATTTTTATAAAAAAGCAAAATATTTACTATTATTATTACTGCTGCCCTTTTCTTCAATCTTTTCTAAAGCATAACCATAAGCCTATGATTCATTCCTTATATTTTATATTTATGCATTCTTCTAAATATTTCAACCAAGTATCCAAAGACTTTTGTGTGGAACTTTTTTCCTTTATTTTTACAGTTAATCACCCTTTACAGTATTTATTCAAAAATGTTTTCGATGTCAGTTTATGACACAGAATGTTCCTAAAAAATAGTTCATTTTAGGAATCGCCCTTGTGGAATCTTTCTTCTGTGGGAACAAATATCAGAGAAGACTTTTATGCATCACAATTAAAAGGCATGGTGTCACCTAGCAAATTATCTGTTGGTAGCAAATTTCGAGATCGTACAAGGATTCCTGGCCACCAAATCAAGAGATCATCAGATTTGGTATCCACACACTACATGGACAGTAATGGCAAAAGTGGTGAGGTAGTTCACTTCATTCATTATTTAAAATAGTCCTAATTAAATATATTATTAAGAAAATTTTATTTCTATATTTTAACAAAATTGTAATACGATGATAACTAATAATTAAGGAATTGACAGCTTACACTAGAAATATAAATTAAATAAATTTAATATATACTTTCCGATATTTCGGTAAACGTCACGTTGCCATCTTCTTGGGAACTTAATACAAAGACAAGTGCACATAAGTAAATGGTCAATTACAGTCAATTGTCCTACTTTGGCCAAACAGGCAGAACAGCAAATATCAGAATCTCAGAACACAAGGATTACATCCGATTTCACCAGTACAGCCACTCTGGGCTTGCAGACCATGCTCTGGATACTTGCCACAGAATAAGATGGAAGAAAGCCACAGTAATACACCGCAGCAAGTTCAAATATGAAAGACTATTCACGGAATCAGCCTCAGCCCTTAGGAACATGCCAAACCTCAACAAATTTGGATGCATGAGACTGCCCCAAATTTGGGAAACATTTATCAGAAGAACTTCAGCCCAAAGGCCAAGAACTACCAATATAGCCCACCAGGGGGCACCATCAGGACTTTAGGAAAATGTTAGCTTCCTAGCTTCAGTTCTCATTTGCTGTTATGTAGTACTTATGTGCACTGTCTTTGTATTAAGTTCCTAAGAAGATGGCAACGTGACGTTTGCCGAAATATCAGAAAGTATATATTAAAGTTTATTTAATTTATATCTTAGTGTACGCTGTCAATTCCTTAATTATTAGTTATCATGTTTAACCAGCGTATAAGCCTCTCAACAAGAATAATGAAAATTGTAATACAGTATGGTGCAAAAAAAAAAACTGAACTTTGACACCCTTCACTATAATGGCATAGACATAGAGTCTATGCCATTACATTTATCTGCAGCAATAGTGTTAATGTTGGAAGAAAAGATGTTTATTGTTGAGCATTATTTACTTTCATACAGAGTTGGTAGAGCAAATGGTCTATTCCTATGACATCTTTGTGAGCAGTTTGTTCGTCGTTTCCGTAAGCATTCCCCCCCCCCCAACCAGTGGTGTCATCATTGCCTTAATTGAGAGGTTCCAACATACCAGGAATATTCTGTGTTAATGCAAAGGGCATTCAGGGAGACCACGAACTGTTAACACAAATGAGAATCACAGGCATGTGCTACTGTCTCCGAAATGCAATGAACGCCAAATAGCAGTAAAACTTGGGATACTGAGGTGGTCATTATAGAGTATCCTTAAGGAGCTGGTGCCTTTTCATGTCATTCAGGTGGATCTGTGTTTAACAGCAACAGATTATGCCACAGCAGGAATACTTTGCATGCATGCCGGCCAATGTCTGTGAAGATTTGCCCTTCCTCCATAATGTCTGGTTCTTGGGCAAAGCACATTTCCATCTAAGTTGTCATGTAAATAAACAAACTTACAGCTTTCTTGGTTTCTCGAGACCTGAATTTGTCCAAGTGAAACCTCTTCACTGTGAGAAGGTCATCACATGGTGTGCAGTTTCTTTTCTGGCCATGGCATAATTGGGCCCTGCTTCATTAAAGAGGGTGATGTAACTGTGACTTTGAATAACAAATGCTACATCGACAGTGTGTTAATTCTGTTCACCCAGGAATTGCATAGAAAGTGTTGTGCAAAAAAACATTCCATTTGTGCACAGGTGTTCCAACAAGACAAAGCAACCTGTCACACATCACCTGGTTCTAGAGGCTATTTTGAAGTTCAGAGAATTCACGTTCTCCTGATCTCACATCACTTGATGCCATCGTTTGAAGTATATTGAAGGAATTGGTATTACCATGGCCTGCCTTCAAACTTTGATGAACTAAGGGATAAAATTACATGATGTCCAGCAGATGCCCCAACCCTTGTTCTCCAAGATGACAGATAAACCTTCACATGCACTACAAAACCTGTCTTGAAGTAGATTACATGTTCAGAATTGCCTATTCTGAACATGTAATCTACTGTCGTTAATGCTTTATTTTACCAAGATTCCACCAATAGTTGTGGATGTACATATCATCATGTGTAAACATATATTTCTTTGTTAATAAACCCATTCACTCCATAACATATATTGTTGTAGTATTCAGTACTGTGTTTTGCACTGCACTGTACTATTAATCCTGTATATTGTTTATATCACACTGAGCCTCTATATCTTAGTTTTATGCTTGCCAAGTGAAAACAGCTGCTATCACGATAAATTCTGTCAGTAATTGAAAATATAAATTCTTCTCTCTCTCTCTCTCTCTCTCTCACTAAGTTAATCATCTTCAGGTTTTCCTGATTGGGAATATTTTATTTCTTTTGGTATTAATTTCAATTACACTGCAAGTTATTTGTCACATTAGTCCATCATGGTCAGTCACAGGGCCAGATCTACATAATATATATCCCTAGGCTAGAGATAAGTATAAAGCCATACTTCTCAAGAAACTTATCTAGTATGTGTGGTATTAAAAGTATGCAGTGAAACAATTTGCAGTGTTATCATGAAACTGTTTATTGAATTAGAATAAATTATAATAAAAATTATCTGTTGGAACATTGCAATCCCCTAGATTTGGCACTTACAAATAATTTATTAATGATATCATCAAATTATTATTTTTCTGAATTTCTATTTTTGTTAAGTTATAATTTTATTACTTTATGGAAGCACACACAAAAAGTTTATTTTTCAGAAGCTCTCACCTTTACAAAAGAAAGCTGTTGGTAGAAACAAAAACATAGACAAAACCAATACAAAAAAAAAGGGGGGGGGGGGATAGAATGTAGAACAGTGACATGGTAATGCGTAAGAGTGACTGGGCATGTGTTAAGCCATCGATAATGAATAGTGGGTGAGCTAATTCTTAGTGTTAATATTTAGTTTATTGTGTAGTGTTAGTATGCCAGAAAGAGAGAAGGTTTGCAAATTTGTAATAAAAATAAATAAATAAAGGAAAGACATGCACATGTCAGAGAAACAATCATAGCACCAATGTTGTCATGTAAAATTATATTTTGTGAAGTCCAGAAATTTTGAAGGCCTTGCAAGAGGACGTGAATAGATTGCATGAATGGGCAGTTAAGTGGAACGTCAGTTCAGTGTTGCAGAGTGTAAAGTTTTGAAATTTGATAAACAACAATGGGATGGAAAGTATACACTTGGTGGAGAAACTTTAAAGGAGGTAGAGGAAATGAGAGATCTGGGAGTGGTGGTGAACAGGGACCTGAAATTTATTGGCCACATTGCACAAGTTGTGAAGACATCACATTAATGGCAATGATGTGGACGACCTTGGCAGAAATAAAGAGGTTATGATGTCATTGGATGAAGCCTCATATCGATTACTGTGCACAGGTCTGGTAGCTTGGTTTTCATGGTGACAAGGATATGTTGGAAAGGGTCCAGAGAAGATTCACAAAGGTTGTCAGTGGTCTCTGGAATGTGGAGTATGAGGACAGAATGTAAATTTCAAAGCCTCATGAATAGGAGGAAGAGGGGGAGATATGATTGAGACATATAAGCTAGTCAGGGGTTGTTATCAGGTTGACATGGAAGAGATTTTTCATAGAATGAGAGAGGGGATAGAACAAGAGGCCAACATTGGAAACAGCATAAAGAGCGTGTCAGGTGCAGGTTCTTTGCATGGAGAGTGGTTGGCGAGTGGAATGCATGGCCTGAGAGTGTTGTGAATGTAGAAACATTGAATCATTTTAAGGCACGGTTGGATGAGCATTGTGTGCAATAGTATGTACCTCCCACAATGAGCCTCTAACTCCATTGAGGTCAGATGGTAATAATGATGATGATGATGATGAAACTAAAAATTATAAATTAAAAGTTAAGAGGCCCTTTAAGTTCTGAGGTCCTGGGCTACAGCTTAGTCAAAACCTATAGATAAATCTTGCACTGGTCAGTCAATGGGGAAAAGATAACCTCTTAAGTCATCGTGACTACCTTAGATAGTTATGACTGTTTAAGAATTAAAACTAGAGACTTAACATGATCTTATAATCATTAAAGGCAAAGTACAGATTTGGTTCACTTTAGTAGAATGTCCACTTGGATACCAAATATCGATTGAACTCTATAAGCAAAATCTAATGATATGGTGTCTGAGATACCATATCATTAGACAAAGCACCTGAACAGAACAATCAAATGAACAATAAAAAAAATTCATCTACTGAAATATCCTCAGCAGATTGGAAGATTAATACTATCATTGCATGAAGAAATAACAGAAAAAGAGGTGGAACTAACAGAGGATTTACATAATTACCACATTGACACATAGCTGGTGTAATTAAGACAGAGAAAACTAAAACAGTGAGATCCTGCCAATAATAAGTATAGAACAATTTATTCTTTTGTGAGGTTAAGGGAAAGAAAGGGTTACTAGCTCTAGCACCGAATACTAAATATGAACATTAATTTCTTTAGTTGAGGCCATTTCAAGTGACTGATACAGGTTTATTTCAAATTGGAATATTGGATACTGAGATTTATTTGTGTCTGGAGTTTCGTTATGAAAGCCCAAAAGGTGAAGATGTTGAAAAATACTTAGTCATTAGTATGGACGACACTTAAAAAAAAAGGGGGGGGGGGAACCAACTCTTGTTGAAGAACTAAATAGCAAAGTAGAAAATGAATTCCAAGGCTATTACACAACTGTTTTGAATATATTTGGAGAAAAGTAACACAACTGATAACTGTAACTATCTATTGGAAATCTCTTAAGGACATGGAATGACCTTTACTAACAGAATATTTCAGTATAACATGTGCATAAAATAGCAAATAGAACTAATAAATGTTTGTAGTTTGATGTAAAATCAAGTGCAAGGCATGCTATCCCTTTATTCATCATCTATATTGATCACATTATGAAGAAAACTGACATTAAACCTGATATCCGAAATGAAGTTATTAAACTCATCTTTATGTTTTATGCCAAAATCATTCTCCTAAAATTTAGTGCAGTTATTTCGGCATAAAACATGACTTTAGTAGAAAGCTCCTTTTATGAGGGGGAGTCTGGAATGGTATTAAAGCAACTGATATAACCACATGGAAAGAACATAAAAGGATATAAGAACATAAGTTACCTTTATAACTCTGCTACTAGTATGCTCTTTCTTATGGTAATATCAGTTGCTTTAATGTCATTTTTGTTCTAGGTGTTTATCTGAGCTTTTCATATCTCGTAAACTGCTGTAACAAATTTCATCAAAAATCAATAGAGAACTTATAGAACAAGTAAAATGTTTCAGCAATTTGAGCATAATTTTTAGTGAAGATAACAAATCATGTGTAGAGATAGATGGTAGAATAAGCAAAGTAGGTATGGAGGGTAGGAACCAGTTGTATGGAATAAGAGAGAAATTAAATACAAACTTATTCAACTGGTTCATTAAGTTAGCAGTATTACTATTATTACTATTATTACGGGCAACTCCAGGGAGTCATTAGACTCATCGAGGGAGGCCCCAAATCATATTCATCACAACTATCTGACATTCATACAGTATCTATCATACCTCGCCTTAAACTCATTCACTGTCACAGCATCCACTACAGACTCAGGGAGCGCATTCCACTCATTCACTACTCTAAAAGTAAAGAACCCAGCTCTAACACCTTTACTAACCACACTTTTGTCCAGTTTCCATGGATGTCCCCTAGTCCTCCCACAACCAGCCCTGTTCTCAAAAATATCTTCTGAATTAATTTTATAGAAACCCTTCAGTAATTTGAATGTCTCAATCATATCTCCCCTCCTCTGCCTATCAACCAATTTTTGCAACCCACAAATCCTCAACCTGTTCTCATACGGTTCATTCCACAGACCTGCTATCATCTTGGTCACTCGCCTCTGGATCCTCTCCACATCCTCCCCATCAAGAAGAAACCTAGGTGACCAAATCTGAGCACAGTAGTCTAGATGGGGTCTTATCAAGGCTCGATAGAGAGGAACAATAACCTGCTTGTCTCTGCTTGTCAACGTATTCTTCAGCAACCAAGTGATTTGATGAGCTGTTTTGGTCACTTTTGCAATGTGTCCCCTAAATTTCAATTCCCTATCCACCAACACTCCTAAATCTCGTGCCTCATCAATTTCCTGGAGCAGGGTTCCACCAATGCAGTAAACTGCCTCCAATCTTTTCACCCCAAAATGCATAACCTTACTTTTTGCCACATTAAACTGACATCCATTCTCCTTAGCCCAGACCTCCAATCTATCCAAATCATCCTGCAAAATTTTGACGTCATCTGCATTCACTATTGCCCTACCCAACTTCGCATCATCCGCAAACAAATGAACTGTTCCTCTCAGATCACTTCCTATATCATTTATGAACAAATTAAACAGCATTGGTCCAAGAACAGATCCTTGTGGCACACCACTAGTCACAGGCCGTCTTGTGGACTCTACTCCCTTGTAAACCACTCTCTGATATCTCTCCGTCAACCACCCTCCTATCCATCTCACCAACCCTATGTCCATTCCCATATGCTGCAATTTACTGATTAGAATTCCATGTGGAATCCTGTCAAAGGCCTTGGCAAGGTCCAGTAGAATCACCGTAAACCCATTGCCCTTATCCAGTTCAGCCGTCACTGTGTTATAATACGTGAGCAAGTTACTGAGGCATGACCTACCCTTCACAAAACCATGCTGTCCCCGATACAGTATCCCATTTTCTTCAATCCAATCTTGTATTTTCCTTTTGACTATTTTCTCTAAGACCTTTACAATGATTCCTGATATGCTAATCGGTCGGTAATTTACAACAGCAGTCTTGGAACCACCTTTATGCAGTGGAACTATTTTCCCCTCTTTCCACCCGCTCGGGACTAACCCAGACCCGAGACTCAAATTAAACAAAATGGTCAAGGGTACTGACAATTCTTTAGCTGCTTTTTTAGTGTTTTGTCAAATTAAACGTTATAACACACCAAAAATAGACGCACTAAAGTATAAGTTAGTATTTGTTCAAAACCAGTTTTACCTTCACTATCTGAAAGTTAGGCTAAAGAATAAGAGTGAAGACTAGAGATCGAGATATGAGTTCTGAGAAAAATTAGGGGAATAAACAGATGTTATCAATAGGATCATATTAAAAATAAAGATATTAGAAAAGAACTTGACATCTTCAGCATTCAAGAATGTGAAGAGATCTACTGATCCAGGCATCACACATCTGTTTTTGCAAACCTTTTGCAAAAACAGATGTGTGATGTTTAGCAGAACAGGTGCATTGATGGCTGGAAATGATTCAGAGAATGATCTAGATTTAGATAGATCGATACAGTTGATAGTGCTGTCGGATCTTACCAATGAGGTTAAAATCTAATTGTGTTTGGAGACCTGACAAGTAACATATTAATTTTGGGAAAAAAAAAAAAAAACTCGTTGATAAAGAGATAATAATTATCTAAACTTAATATGCATTGACTCTTTTATTTATATGCTATGTTCTAGTATGTCTCATCCAACTTAAATTCACACAAAATGGATATAATCACCAAAAAAATGTGATAAAAGGTGTATGAGAGTAACTTTTGCATTCTAGTTTTCTTTTCCGATACATATAATTTCTTTTCTTTAAATGAGAGGCTATTTGTGTACCCCACCCCCCTCCTAATCACTTCAGTTTCACAGAGAATGTATCTGCAGCATTTTTATCATGTAGTGCAGCTTCTCCACACATTTTCATATTATGAAAGTTTGCAAACCATTCTGAACTTGCTGACAAAGGCTTAAACCTTATGTAAAGTTGGAGAATTTAATCATCATAAAGATTATATCTTGCACTTACACAATGTTAATGTTAATCTGTTGTTTATTTTGGGCACCCATTCATGGGGCAAGTATTTTTCTATATATTCCAGAAGCTTGATTGGGCATATATGACAACTTTTGTGCAGTTAAGGGCATGCCAGTCTTAATACTCTTTAATTTTATCAGCACCATTTTGAAATAGTACATAATGTACTCTCACTCAGAGAATGTTTAATGCATGCCATACTCCCGCTTTCTTAATAGCACTTAAGCACTTCCAGTTTCATTTCAAGCAGAAGTTTTACTTGAGGTCTTACATTAGAACTATCAGGATGCATTCTAGCCTTAAGTGTAATACTATAATGAATACAGAATAAGTGAAAATGAACACAATAATAATAAAATAAAATTTATGCACTTCCAATAGATTACCAGGTGGCAGTGCTCAGCAAAACAAAATGAGAAAGTGGTTGGCTGTCATGCTGGCTTCTCGTTCTACTTTCCATAAATATTATTATTGTTGTTGTTGTTCCGGGCAACTCCAAGGAGTCGACAGACTCATCGAGGGAGGCCCTAACATCATGTCAAGAACAACTATTCGACATTGACACAGTATCTATCATACCTTGCCTTGAACTCATTCACGGTCGTAGCACCCACAACAGACTCTGGAAGCTTATTCCACTCATTCACCACTCTCCAAGTGAAAAACCTAGCTCTAACACCCTTCTCAACCATGCCCTTGCCCAGCTTCCATGCATAGCCCCTAGTCCTCCCATCACCAGTCATATTTTCAAAAATATCTTCTAGATCAATCTTATAGAAACCCTTCAGTAATTTGAATGTCTCAATCATATCACCCCTCCTTCGCCTATCGTCCAATCTCTGCAACCCACAAATCTTCAACCTGTTCTCATAAGGTTCATTCCACAGACCTTCTATCATCTTGGTCACTCGTCTCTGGATCCTCTGCACCTCCTCCCCATCACGAAGAGACCCTGGTGCCCATAACTGGGCACATTAGTCCAGATGGGGTCTTATCAAGGCTCGATACAGAGGAACAACAACAACTTGTTTGTCAATGCATGTTAAAGTATTTTTCAGAAGCCAAGTGATTTGGTGAGCTGATTTAGTCACTTTTGCAGTGTGCCCCCTAAACTTCAATTCCCTATCCACCAACACTCCCAAATCCCTGGCCTCATCAATCTCCTGGAGTACGGTTCCACCAATGCGATATACTGCTGCTATTCTTTTCACCCCAAAGTGCATAACCTTACACTTTGCCACATTAAATTGACATCCATTTTTCCTAGCCCAGTCCTCCAAACTATCCAATCATCCTGTAAAATTTTGACATCCTGTGCACTCACAATTGCTCTACCCAACTTTGCATCATCAGCAAACAAGTGAACACTTCCTCTCAAATCCTTTCCTATATCATTGATGAACAAATTGAAAAGCAGTGGTCCAAGAACAGAGCCCTGCGGCACACCACAAGCCGTCTTTTAGACTCCACTCCTGAATAAACCACTCTCTGGTATCTCTCTCTCTCTTTCAACCACCCTCCTATCCATCTCACCAACCCTATATCTATCCCCATCTGCTCCAGTTTACTGATTAGGGTTCCATGTGGTATCCTGTCAAAGGCCTTGGCAAGGTCCAGTAGTATCACTGTAAACCCATTACCCCTATCCAGTTCAGCCGTCACTGTGTTATAAAACGTGAGCAAGTTACTGAGGCATGATCTACCCTTCACAAAACCATGTTGTCCCCCCCCCCCCCCATACAATATCCCATTTTCATCTATCCAATCCTGTATTCTTTTCTTGACTAATTTCTCTAAGACCTTGACAATGATTCCTGTATGCTAATCGGTCGGTAATTTACAACAGCAGTCTTGGAACCACCTTTATGCAGTGGAACTATTTTCCTCTCTTTCCACCCCCTCGGGACTAACCCAGATCCGAGACTCAAATTAAACAAAATGGTCAAGGGTATAGTTCGCCCACCGATTTGAGGTCCCTCGACACTTCTGCGCATGTCAGAAAAAGGAGAATCCATTCCGATAATAGAGTAATCAGTCTATCTTCTGGGATGTAATAATAAACAAACTGAGTTTGTTTATTATTACAGATCGGAAAATTTAGCTTTTCTTTTACGAACATTGCTGTTTTTAAAGTGTAACTATTTTGCTTGTATAACAGTTGGAAAAGTGTACGTAGAGTGTTAATACGTGCAAATACTGCGTTCTACATAAAACAATGTCACTTCGCTCCATGATAAGTTTCCTTTTATTCTGGGACTTTTTAAAACAAAATCCGATTTCATGAAGTATTTTCTTTAAAGTTTCTCTTTTCCAAGGAAAATTAATTTTTTCTTTAAGCACAGGAATCAATTTCGGAACAGTTGGCACTCTTTTCTCGACCACGTAAAATTCGTGAAAAACTCTTCTTATAACGACTACATCAAAATCATTCAAAGCTACGGTTTCGATGGTTTTCTTTCTTTGCCGGTTTTTTTTTAGGAGATTTAAATTTTGGCTTACCTTCACCTTTTGATTCCCTACGAATTCTTTTAACAGTCGACCCTGATACGCCTGCAATTGCACTTGCATGTTTTATGACTTGAGAAAGGGGGAACAAGAAGACGGCCTTCTGACGATTCTTTTTCGCAGAATGTTAGCACATTATTCAATATTCTTTTGCAAGAGCTACTGAAACGTGTAACAATAGAACTTGTTGACTGTACTGGATCCATCATACAAATTAATAATAAAAAAATAATGCAAAAAGAGAACAACAAAAATCAAGCTAGTACTAGTACAGGGCCAGACAAGAAAGCACACGTGATTTCACATGTTGGCGACCAATTCGTACATCCTTCATTTCTTTCTCCCCTTCAGCATGAATCGACTATTCTTGGCACCAAGCCAAGAAGGGATCTAGAAATGGTGGGCGAACTATACTGACAATTCTTTAGCTGCTTCTCGTATGACACAAGCTGGTATATCATCCAATCCCACAGATGTATTGACATCGAGGTTATGCAATAGACTACTCAGCTCCACTTCATTCACCATATAATCTACTGGTTTATTCGTTTCTGCAATGTCACCACCTGGTTGATATATACTTGCAAAGTGCTCACTCAGTAACTCAACTATATCAACTGATTCAGTTACCTCCCTACCATCGGCATTCTTTATAATCATTCTGCCATGTACATTTTTCCTTTTACTTGCTACATATCTAAAAAACTGTTTAGGATTCTCTTTAGCCTGCATGGCCAATGTTCTTTCGTAATCCTTTTTTGCTTTTCTTACCACACTCGTTACCCTTCTGGCCTGCGCTTTATACTGTTCCTATGCCTGCCATCACCTTTCTCCTTAAATTCCTTCCATAGTTGTTTCTTTTTTTTGCAGCTCAAGCTTAATGGTGTTATTCATCCATTTAACCCCTACTTGATTTATTATTCGTACTCTAGGTATACAGTCAGCCATTGCTTCATGCAAACACTTCTTAACTGCCTCCTGTGCACTATCAACTTCTAGTCCTTGCAGTTGTACATGCCATGGCACTGAACCAATCAAACTCCTAAGCTTGTCATACTTTCCAGCCCGATAATTCCACATGTACCCTGTCTTAATTGAAAATTCTACACCTCTAGCCACCTCCCAAGTCAAGACCCTATGATCACTCTCACCAAATGGTGGCAATGTGGTCATATTTGTTACATCCAAATCCTCAGATGTAATTACTAGGTCAAGCACTCTCTGATACCTAGTATTTTCCATTACATGCTGTCGCAGATAGTTATCCCTTGATAACCGCATAAAATCCAATTCCTTCCTCCCATGTGTCCCTCCTCACTCCAATCAATGTGACCATAGTTGAAATCTCCCATAATAATTACCCTCCTTCCACTCATTTCTTCTATTTGCTTGTGCATACTGTCACCACCATCTTTTCCATCACCTGGTCTATAGCAGCACTCAATTGTATATTTAGTTCTGCTAGCTACAATCTCACACCAAATGGCCTCAAATGTGCTCTTTTCTCTATCCTGCAATTCAACTTCTATTCTCCTTGGCTGTAGTTCATCAGCTATCATCAACAATACTCCTCCTCCCCCATTTTATTCTTCCTGTCATTCCTGAACACACTATATCCATCACATTCAATCCCACTAGCTATATCATCTACAGTTAGCCATGATTCACTAATGCCAATAACCTGTGGTCTGGAAGTGCCAACCATGGCCAAAAACTCTTCCTTCTTGTTCCTAATACTCCTAGGCATTAGTCTACATGAATTTAAGACCCCCATTAGCCCCAACCCTACCTTGGTGCCTTATATTAACTATCCCACTCTGATTTGTTTTCCTTATTCGCTCAGGCATATTATATTCATTCATACATTCAACTGCCTCCCTAAGGACTGTATATCTCTCCCCCCCCCCTTTAATAAATCTAGTTTCCCTGAATTTGCACATCCACTACATTCAGCAACACTTTCTCAAGTCTCCTTACACCGTAACCATTAAAATGCAAGCCATCCATCTTATATAGATCCTTTCGCCCATCGAACTCACTCCACACACATCCACAAATTCCACAACACCACTCGTCATACATAACCCACACATAAAGTCATTCGCAATTATGGCCCTCCTTTTAAACATTTCACTGTCATACCGTGGCAAAAGACTAATCATTCTAACTCTCTCACTCTTTTCTTTTGCTACCTCAAACAATTCATTCAGGTCTTCTATCATTTCCATTTTATCTCCTTTCAAATCATTCGTACCCACAACAATCATTTCTTTTACCCTTTCCTTTTGCTCTCTAATAGACTCATCGTGTATTTGTTGCTTTCTAAGCAACAAATACACGATGTTATATTCAGGCAATAACAATCAGAAAAAATGAAGGAAATCCCAGTTAGTTCTTTATGTGTCAAGCATGAGGAAGAATACCTATGAGAGGATAATTTTGATCAGTGCTGATGGCAGTGAGGTGACAAAAGCACTGTTATGTCCTAATCTTCTTATTATATATCTATATGTTGTATAGTATACCTCTCCTTGGATGTCACGTGGTACTATTGAGAACTCAAAGGAATTGCCTCAAGGTTGAGCCAATTCCTAGGTGACAAAGCCTCTGAAATTTGCCTATCTTAAAGTTCTGGGAAAATTTGTTTGTTTATTGCTGCGCCACCCAGAACCCTTAGATTAAGAAAAGAGTTTCCCAATCAAGAAGTGAACTTGCAGATGTACCCACTATTGACCTTTGTTTGCAATCATGACCTTAACTATCGTTTATTCCCTCCCGCTTAGATTCGAATAATTTATGAGTTGTGCATCGGATTCTTAGACACAGGCAATCAAATTAAAAATAGCAAAAGGTTTATTTATCATATTTGTTGTCATACAGTGTAAAGAATAATCAATCATTACTCTTAGAATGTTAAACAAAATAACTTACATACATTTTAAACAAATATGAATATCATAGAAATGCTTCTCTAAAAGAATCATAATCTAGCATTCTTACATCATAAAACAAAAATGAAAACTTCAGACTTTGACTAAATTACTCAAATAAAGACACTTCAATACCTCTTAAAACATAATTATCAATCAGCACATGTAAAGAACATTCCTTTTCCTTTTGTCTAACTGTTATCAAAGCACTATAGTCCTGTCTTATTCTAATCAGAGTCCTTAATTGTTAAATTACAGTTAATTTCTCTTCCTCACACATATTACTTGACAAAAAGGTTACAACACCTTTTTGTCAAGGTGTTGTAACCTTTTTCTTTTAACTATTTCCTTTCCGTCGGTTTTACGGCTAGGTTCCTGCGATCGTTGGTTGGTCCACACGTTGCTAGTATATCGAGCCTATGTCAAGAACATTCTTGGCGAACGGTGATTCTGCATTCGCATAGCACGCTACCGAGTTGCCGAGATTTCCTATGAGTTGCCTACTTATCTGTGTAAAATGTTTATCCTTTCATCATAGGGCTTGAGACCCGCAATCTTTTCAACTACTATGCGGCATCTCCGACTGCTACTACCCCGGGAGTGAGAGCAGAACTCCCCGCGAACTACACGTCCAGATGATCGAGAAGGGAAAACCACAAAAAAAGCCTCGTGTGTGTGTGGGGGGGTCCTAACCCTTTTATGCTACCCCCCCCCTACTGGTACTCTCTGTAACCTAAGTTGTTCACCCATCAAGTTTTTATTTGTACACGTGGGTTCGCTTCCGTAGGGTCTTCTCCAAACAGCTTAGGTCTCCACGTGCTGTATGCATGCGAGACCACTTGGGGCAACTTCTTAATCTGATGGTTTGTCCTTGTGTTCTCACTTTGTTACATGCAATTTATACAGCAATTCTTTGTGTATCAATCTTAACAAATAATTAAAATTTACCAAACTTCACTATCAAATATACAATCTAGTAGAAATTCTTTTATACTGAAATATACACAATTTTTCTTCTTAATCACCGTATCCTGTATTTGTCAATGTATCAGTATATAATATATACTAGGATGCAAGCATATCTATCGTTTCAGGGTTTAACTTGTTAAATGGTGACTGAATAAATTCCTAATGAATTTTATTCATTCAAAATTCAACAGCACATAAAATGTTGAGTTACTGAGTGACCACTTTGCAAGGGTATATTATCCAAGTGAGGTTACTGCTATGACATTTGTCACAGGGATTGATATAGGAATAGAGGTGGATGAACTGGAAGTTCTTGGGATATTGCAGAATTTCAATGTACATATGGCTGTGGGATTAAATGGGATATCAGCTCATATTTTAAGAGGATGTGCAAGGGAACTGGCAATGCCTTTGACAGGCTCTTTAATTTAAGTCTCAATTCTGGCAGAGTTCCAAGGGAATGGAAAAATGACGGAATAATCCCTTTACACAAGGGAGGTTCAAATATCTTCAGAGTTTGTACAGAAAATTTTCCAGTACTGGAAAAATTGGTCAGAAAGAGATTTCAAGAAAACCTTTTATAATAAAGTGACATGTAAGTTGGATAAAGGGAATGGTCACCAGTTATTCTGCTGGATTTTACAGAGACATTTGACAGAATACCACATAGAACACTGTTATTTAAACTGCAGCAAATGGGCATGGATATGAAGCTGACGATATGGATAAAAGGAGCTGATGGACAGATACTAAAAAGGTATATGGATGAGCAGAATCCAGGAGAAGGTAGGTGACTAATGGTGTGTTGCAGAACTTTCTGCATGAACCACTACTGTTTAATTTGTAAGTAGTATAATCTGGAGATAAATATTCATTTGTTTGCTGATGATGCAAAATCGAGTATAGTTAATCAAGGTGTTGTGGAGAGCTTGCAGGATGATTTAAATAGGCTTATCAGTATCAGCAAAAGATAATGGGTGTCAGTTAATATGAAGAAATGTAAAGTTATGCATTTTTTAGGATTAATAGATTACAAGCTGTATACCACATTGATGGAACTGTACTCCAGGAATTGGATGAAGCTAGGGATTTTGGGGTAGTAGTAGTAGATAGGAGGTTGAAATTTAGAGGGCATATTGCTAAGATAACTAAGGTAGCTCATAGGATTATTTAGCCATTGAAGAGCACACTAACAAGTACAGATAAGGGAGTTATCTGTGTTTGGGTCTCCTGTGATCAGTCTTTGGACTCATCACAAGAGACCCAGAATGTCTACATAATATCTGTCATACCTTTTCTTGAATCCATTAACACATGATACAGGGTGTTCGGGATAAATTTGACATATTTATAATTAATTATATTTTTCCGTAAGTTACATGTATTAACACACACTTCTCTTCATTTAAAAGTTTGGACCCTTCTTCATTCATATACAAGATGTCAGAAAGGATGGATAGCTGGAACCCACCTGAATCATGGAAGAGAATAACTTGTATCATGATGATTCGTGCCCGCCATCAAAATAAGGATATTACGACTGCTGCCCAATGCTCCCTGAATACAGTAAAAACAATCAGGCATGAACTAGAGACTTGCAATGGTGACTACGAGGATGTAGCAAGAAGAAAGATCCCTAGCAGACGATCTGATTGCGTTCGTACAGCAGAATTCCTCGCAAATCTGCAGGAACAGGTGTTGAAGAACCCTGGCATTGGAATTCGGGCTTTGTTCGTGGAGTTGCTAACTGTAGTCAAGCCCTGGATAACAAGGGTAGCCAATGTAGGCCGTATGTATGGCAGCAGGATTCAGCCCCTTGCCACACCTCTGGGAAAAGTCAAAAATGGTTGTCTGAAAATTTCTACGACTTCACCAGTCCAAATGTTTGGCCTCCAAACTCCCCAGACCTTAACCCCATGGATTATTTTGTATGGGGCGCAGTTGAAAAAGACACCAATCGCACTTCCAGTAATACAAAAGCCCAGTTAATGGATAAAATTAAAACAGTTTTTGCGGCCCTTCCCAGGGAGACTGTAGCATCAGCTTGTTCGAGGTTCCGAAGCAGAATTGAAGCTGTGATCGATGCTAATGGTGGTTATTTTGAGTAAATCTTGTTGATAGTATTGTAATTAACTCTGCCTGTAATGTTTTTTTGTCAATTCATTAAATTTAATAGATACAAAGAAGATTTTCTTTTTCCTTACGAAACTGTCAAATTAATCCCGAACACCCTGTATGTGTTAATGGATTTATCTGAGAGTAGGATTATAAATAAAAGACTTTATGAAAGACTGGAAACCACAGATGTGAGAATTCTGAGAAGGATTAGGAGAGTGAATAGATGCCATTAATGGAAGTATCATATTAAAAATGAGGATATTAGGAAAGAACTTGGCATTTTAGCATTTAGGAATGTATTAGCAGAGCTAATCTAAGGGTGGTATGGTCACTTAAAGAGAATGGGAGGGAAGGTTAGGGAAACAAGTGTTCTTTGACAGGAAACAGGAAAAAAGACCCAGAGGAAGACCAAGATATAGGTGGATTGATAAAGTAAGAAGTGCCTTAAAAGAGAAATATAAGATCTGTTAATGTCAGAATCTTGACCGATGAATTAATTTGTTGATGGGAAGTTGTAGTGATGTAATTGTTTCATGTATTTATGTTATCTTCTGTTTAGTGATATCAGTTTTGTTTGTTTTTTCATTTATTTATATATTTATTTATTGTTAATTTCAGTGATTGCTGATTTTGAATAATAAAAAAAAGGAATGGATAACTTTTAGTTTGATTATATATTTTAAAATATTTTGATGATGCATTATTATTTTTTTGTAAATAAAGATATAAATTTTGAATTTACTTTGTCTCTCACTCAATATTGTGAGAATTTTGAAATTAACTTATTTTTATAATAATATCCCATATCAGAATCTATGTCATTAACTGAATTAACTGAAAAGTTAACACAGATTTGGATAACAGATTAAAATTTATTTACAAACACCTAATATTAGTGTCAAGTATGGAATTTCATGGGTGTAACAGTCTGTGTAAAATGCTTGTTTTTGCAAGTGCTATACAATTCTGTATTATACCCAAAACTTGTATATTCTAAAAAGAAAAGGGGCTCACAAACTTAACATTAAATTGTAAAGAAGAACATTAACATCACACAAGATTTCTTTCTGTTTCTTCTCTTCAAGGTAACAGGATTTGATGAGAACACCCAAGGAAATGCAGTCAACTTCAAACAAGTACAGTTTCTTCCTCTTTTAACAGGGACCATTGATATATAATTAACTCACCCTGGTTTTCTTTGAAAGCAGAAATAATTGCAATTTTTTTTTGAGTAAAGTAACATTTCTTCTTTCATGTTTTCTTTAACATGTTGATTCCTTTGGAACACAAAGAAATTTTAGAGTTCCTGTTCCTTGAGCACAAAAAAAGTTCATCCCTTTCATGTTCAAAATGTTCAACTGCTCAATGAATCAAAAGGAACTGTCCTTATTTTGAGAGAAACTATATAATTCTTCTTATCACTTTTATTTATACTCCAACTTAACTTCCTTTGAAAGAAATTCATCCATTAATTTTGGGTGAACTCTTAACACTCTTTTCTATATTTTTGATTTAAGATTTAATAGGCATTTAATTTTCCTTAGTCTAATTTTGTCTCTAGAAATGGTCTAATTGAGAGAAAAATTGAATCGACTCCATCATTTTTAATAGCTTGGTTAGTCGATGATTAGCACGTCTGCTCTCCAATCAGCAGGTTGTAGATTCAAATCCTACTGTAAATGGATGATGCATGTGATTATCTTTAGATGATAGATGAATTTCATTTCCTTGTGTGAAACCATCACCCAGCTTACTTGGACGCCTGAAGTGGCTTTTAAACATTCTTCCATGTTGGTCTCTATAGGAGCAGTGTTTCTGAAGATAAAAGATGAATACAAAATATTAAAAAAATTAATAAAACAGAAAATAAATCTTTAGCCCACCCACAGTACCAGTGTACTATATGTTTACAACCTTTTGTGGTTTGTTTTCACGTAATAATGAAAAGCCTGGTTGGCAATGTGATAATGCTTTTTAACCAGTGTGATTTGAGTTCAAATCCCATTGTAGAATGGATATTTAAATTGTTTTGGTAGTGAGTGATTTCTCCAAGAGCACCATCCTTTTATTGGTGGTCTGAAGTAGCTTGAAAAAAGTGCCAGTTCCATCTCTAGTGCAGGGTTTATGCATTATCTAACCCTTATCTCATCCTGCTGTACATTAGTAACAAATTACTAATGTACAAGTTTGCAGCCTTTATTGGGCAAAATGTACATGTATAACTCATTAAATTCCATTTAGCCAATTCAGAATTACTGCTATCAGTTGAAACTCTCTTGCAATCTTTTGCCAGTTAAAATGATCCAATTGAAATCATAAACATGTTTTAAGTGTAAATCTTAAATTTTGTTGAATTTCATACAGCCATGATAAAGTCATTGTAATGTATAATTAACCCCCCTCCCAAAAAAAAAAACAGTTTGTATATGATAATTTTTGTAATTATTTCATCTCTTCTGGATTGTTGCCCATCCCATAATGCATAACATTATACATACAAAACAGTGTGCTTTGCATTATGGGATACTAAGATAATTAATGCAAAGTTATTAGTGTCCATGTACAAGTAGCCTAGTTGTGAAAATGATTAACACACAAACTTTCTTTGCTTACACTCGGATAAAGACTTAAACAAGAATATAATTTCTTCTGAAGTTTAATTATTACTACTACTAAGAATAATAATATATATTTACTAATAAATATATTTGGGGGAGACCACACTCCTGCCAGGTGCGTCCCCCGGGTGGCAGATGGGGGAAACCCAAATGGGTTGCTCTGAATAAAGAATAAAGAGCCGTGTACCAAAGGATGTAGCAGAGGCATGGCAGGCTGGCTGCATTATTATGCCAGTAACTTTCATGAGCAGGAGAAAGTCTACAAACCGAGATAGTGCTACTGCATACGGGACAACCGACGCGCCTACTCAAAGACCACATAGAGTAGGTGAGAAATCAGCAATGTGGTCAGCCAAGGATGTGAAACATGTAGCCACCCTCAACATAAGATCACTATACTGACCTGGAAATTGCAATTAGTCCAGGAAAATTTAAAAAGACTGAAATGGAGTATTTTAGGTTTATCAGAGACACATTGGTGCGGAGATGGATTCATGGATTTACCAGAAGGAAGACTGTACTTCTCAGGAAGAAAAGATAACATACACAGAGAAGGAGTTGCATTACTAATTGAAAAGAAGCTTACACACTCAGTAATTGAAATAAACCCAGTGTCTCCTAAAATAATAACAGCCAAACTTCAAGCAAAAGAAAAAGGTCAAACAATTAAAATAATCCAAATATATGTACCAGACAGTAGCCATTCAGAGGAAGAAATAGAAAATTTCTATGAAGAACTACAACAAGAAATAGATAATCCCAAAAATAGAGAACTCATGATAGTGATGGGAGATTTTAATGCTAAAATAGGGCATTTCACAGCAGACAAAAAAGATGTGATGGGGAAATTTGGATATGGAGGGCTTAACGACAGAGGAGAACAATTACTCCACCTCTGTAAAGCAAACGATCTAATGATTACAAACACATTGTTCTATCAACTCCCTAATAATAAATATACATGGACATCCCCAGATGGTAATATAAAGAACTGCATAGACTATATCATCATAAACAAACAATGGAAAAGATCAGTAAATAATGTACAAACATTAAGAAGTTTTGATTTTGACACTGACCACGAAATATTAACTGCCAAAGTGAAAATAAAATCCAACAGGAAAAATAATATCAGAAAAGAAGAAAACATCAACCTATCAAAACTAAAAGATAGCTCAAGCAGAAGTCGATTTTTAGAACAGATGTGCTTGAAATTAAAACCCTCCATCTTCCAGAACAGCGGAAAATACTGGGAAGAAGGAAAAGAAGCAGTGTTATCAATTGGAAAAGACACTCTAGGTTCCAAACCCAAAATAAAGAAACAGTGGATAACCCAAGAAATCATAGCTACCATAGAAGAGAAAAGAGAGGCCAAGATACTTGTAAACTAACAAAACAATGAAGAGAATAGAGAAAAATACAGAGCACTAAAAAATAAAGTTGATAACCTATGCAAAAAAGCCAAAGAGAAATGGTTAGAAGAAAAAGCTAAGAAATGCCAAGAAGCATACCAACAAAACAACCTAAAAGTCTTCCATGATACTGTAAGAGAAATTACAAAGGAATTCTCAGCAAAAGCAGTAACAATGATAAACAAGATGACTGAAACCAGGAATATTGAATATATAAGAAAAATCTGGTCAAACCATTTTAAGACTATCTTCCACCAAGGAAATAAAACTACAATGCCAACAATAGAAGAAAATAGTGATCACCCAAAAATTTTACAAGAAGAAGTTAGATATGCAATAAAACAGATGAAAAACAATAAAGCACCAGGCATTGATACTATCCCTACTGAACTGTGGTCATATGGAGGCAGCATATCAATAGAATATTTAACAACCCTATTCAATAAAATACTACAAACAGGAGAGATCCCAGATGACTGGAGAACTGGAAAGATCATCCCAATATACAAGAAAGGAGACAAAAGAGACTGCAGAAATTACAGACCAATCAATTTACTCCCTCACACCTATAAAATATTCATAAGAATTATACAAAATAGATTAAAAAACACCTACGAAGAAATGATGGGCATAGAACAAGCTGGTTTCCAAGGAAACTAATCAACAATAGACCAAATTTTCACATTGCACCAACTAGCAGAGCTCAGCTGGGAAGACCATAAAGAACTATATTGTTGTTTTGTGGACTTTAAACAAGCTTTCGATAACATCAACAGAGAAATTCTTCTTAAAATTCTACTAGAAAAAGCAATAGACAAATATATAATACAGTTTCTGATAAAATATTACTCTAAGACAAATGCAATAATTAAAAAGGACACACTCACAATAGAACCAATAGAGATACAAAAAGGAGTAATGCAAGGATGCCAATTATCCCCATGCCTATTCAACATATATCTAGAAGAAGTTGTAAAGAAAGCAATAGACAATGAGCCTGGAATCAATATCAACAGTTTAAACATAAATAATATCAAATATGCAGATGATCTCGTCCTTCTTGCAAGAACCCCAAACGAACTACAAAAGTTGATCAACAAGCTAAACGAAACCTGTAAAACATGTGACATGACAATAAATATACAAAAGACAAAAGTGATGAAAATAGGGAGGAACAGAACTACCATCTCAGCCACCCTAAACGGAGAACAAATAGAATAAGTAGACAACTTCATATATCTTGGATCAAAACTAACAGAAACAATAGATGAACTCAAAACAATCAAACACAGAATAGCGATAGGATGGACCACCATGGGAAAATTACAGAAAATCTGGAAAACAAACAAGCCAAAATCAAATTATATGAAGCAATAATTATACCAACAGTCATCTATGGAGCAGAAGCGTGGACAGTTAAAAAAAGAGAGGAGAAAAAAACTGCTGGCATTTGAAATGAAATGCTTAAGAAAAATAAATAGAACAAGTTGGATAGAAAAGAAAACAAACATCACAGTCAGACAAGAACTATTATATAAAAAGACAATAATATAAAAAATTAGAAAACAACAACTGAGATGGTTTGGACACACTGTACGCATGGATGCAGACAGACTTCCTAATGTCCTAATCAATACTTTTCCAACTGAAAAAAGAAGACCTGGAAGACCAAGAATTACCTGGCTGAAATTAATAAAGAACATCTCGGGATGCAGAACATATAAGGAACTTTTTCGAACAGCAAGGAATAGAGAAGTCTGGAAGATCCTGCTCAAGAGAAGACTCAACCCATCTTAGACGGAATAGAAGAAGAAGAATAAATATATATAGTATGGTGCAAAAAAAAAAACAGTACTGAATAACTGCAGTGATATATGTTATGGAGTAAATGAGTGTTGAAGTTCAGCACTGTTTTTTTTTTTTCTTTTTTTCACCATACTGTGTGTGTGCGCGTGCGTTCAGGAACATTGACTCGGTTGTTTTGATACATTTTAATAAAGAGATTTAATGACTAAAACCGAGAATAATTGTAAGGTTTTAATGATATAAAACACTACTAGTTTCGGCTCTTGACAGCCTTCTTCAGGTGTCTTCTAAAAAAAGGAAACAGCAATAAAAACACTGAAGTTTAAAACTGAGAAGCACAGTAAAATTGCAGTATATAATTGACATGAAAAAACGTATTTACATTTAAGTTATTCTTTCAAACGTGGCATTGTTTGTTGAGTGCGTGCCTGCAAACTCTCGTGAACGCCAGTACTGAACAACACGCAGGCACGCACTCAACAAACAATGCCACGTTTGAAAGAACAACTTAAATGTAAATACAATGTTTTTTCATGTCAATTATGTACTGCAATTTTCCTGTGCTTGTCAGTTTTAAACTTCAGTGTTTTTATTGCTGTTTCCTTTTTTTAGAATACACCTGTAGAAGGCTGTCAAAAGCCGAAACTAGTAGTGTTTTATATTATTAACACGTTCGCTGCCAACTACGAGTATACTCGTAGTGGCTAAACCTGCTTCACAAGCCAGCTACGAGTATACTCGTAGGACGCTTACCGCCGGGAACGAGATTATTGTAGTGACCTTGAAGATGTGAAAATCCTTGGCTTGTGGGGCTAGCATCAAAACTGTGTATTCTCATAGACCGTATATGCTCTGTACAAGCCAACTACGAGTATACTCGTAGGACGTTTACCTCCGGTAACGAGATTATCGTTCTGATCTTGAAGAAGTAAAACTGCTCGGCGTAGGGGAACAGACCATGCCAAAGTAGCGTGGCAGCGAACGTGTTAAAGCCTTACAATCATTCTCGGTTTTAGTCATTAAATCTCTTTATTAAAATATATATATATATATATATTGTGTATACACATGCAGTGATTGCAGCCAACCAACCTACATGGAACCGGGAGGGTTTGAATAACTGAAAATGCTGTTAATCCAGAAAATGGAAGAAACAGTGGTGAAGCATGGAAAAATCCAGTTTTTGTATTACAGAGTGTGGATTAAAAGCTGAATACTTAATGTTGCATAGTTATTTTTAAAGAACACTGTTTTCTTTCATACGAGGGTGGGCTGAAAAGTTCTTGGCCTAACAATGAAAAAACAAATTTATAATTTCAAAATTATTTTTATTTTTCAACATAATCTCCCTTAAGATTAATACATTTATTCCAGCAATGCCCCAGCACCATTATCCCACCCTTGTAGTGGTCTCAGTATGATCTGCAAAATACCCCCTCTACAGCTGCAGTCACCTCTTGATTCGAAGAAAACGCTGACCAGCGAGGAAGAGTTTTAGTTTTGGGAAGAGATAGAAGTCAGAGGGAGCCAAATCTGGGGAATAGGGTGGATATTCCAACAATTCATAGTGCAGATCCCTTAATTTTCCCATTGCCAAAACACCTTTGGTTACAGGTGCATTGTCCTGATGAAAGATTTTTTTTTCTTTTACAAACTGGGTCTTTTCTCACGAATTTTTTCGCTGATCTGGTTATAAAATTGGAATAATATTCCCCGGTTATTGTTTTACCCTTTTCAACATAATTAATAAACAAAATGCCTTTAGCGTCCCAAAATACTGATGCCATGATCTTTCCTGCTGATGGAACTGACTTTGTCTTCTTTTTCCCTGAACAGCTGGCTTCTGTCAACTGTTTTGACTGCTGTTTGGATTCGTGTGTAATGGTGAATCCAAGTCTCATCCATAGTAATAAATCAACACACAAAATTAGTTTTTTTCTTGTTAAAATGCTTCAGGCAATGTTCAGAGTTTTTCATGTGAGTGCGTTTTTTATCTGCTGTAAGCAAGCGTGGCACCCATCTTGTGCAAAGCTTTTTCATTTGCAATTCTTCATGCAAAATATATCCTGCACATTGACTGACACTTTGATTTGTCAGTCAACCAATACCATATCATGCACTTGATCAATGATTTCTGGTGTTGTTACACTTTTTGGACGTCCTTCACATGGATCATCTTCAAGGCTGGTACAGCCACGTTTAAACTTGGCAGCCCATTTCTTAATTGTCGAAAATGAAGGAGAAAAATGCCCATAAACTTTTATTAACTTCGAATGAATTTCTTTTGGCATTATACCTTCTTTTACATAGAATTTTATAACCGCACGATACTCAATTTTATCCATCTCAAGGGATACAGATAACACTTTTGCTTCAGACAGCTGTATAAGACAAACTACTTGATTGAATGATTTGCAGTTTTACAAGGATGCTTATTATTATTATTATTATTATTACGGGCAACTCCAGGGAGTCATTAGACTCATCGAGGGAGGCCCCAAATCATATTCATCACAACTATTCGACATTCATACAGTATCTATCATACCTCGCCTTAAACTCATTCACTGTCACAGCATCCACCACAGACTCAGGGAGCGCATTCCACTCATTCACTACTCTAAAAGTAAAGAACCCAGCTCTAACACCTTTACTAACCACACTTTTGCCCAGTTTCCATGGATGTCCCCTAGTCCTCCCACAACCAGCCCTGTTCTCAAAAATATCTTCTGAATTAATTTTATAGAAACCCTTCAGTAATTTGAATGTCTCAATCATATCTCCCCTCCTCCGCCTATCAACCAATTTTTGCAACCCACAAATCCTCAACCTGTTCTCATACGGTTCATTCCACAGACCTGCTATCATCTTGGTCACTCGCCTCTGGATCCTCTCCACCTCCTCCCCATCAAGAAGAAACCTAGGTGACCAAATCTGAGCACAGTAGTCGAGATGAGGTCTTATCAAGGCTCGATACAGAGGAACAATAACCTGCTTGTCTCTGCTTGTCAACGTATTCTTCAGCAACCAAGTGATTTGATGAGCTGATTTGGCCACTTTTGCAATGTGTCCCCTAAATTTCAATTCCTTATCCACCAACACTCCTAAATCTCGTGCCTCATCAATTTCCTGGAGCACGGTTCCACCAATGCAGTAAACTGCCTCCCATCTTTTCACCCCAAAATGCATAACCTTACATTTTGCCACATTAAATTGACATCCATTCTCCCTAGCCCAGACCTCCAATCTATCCAAATCATCCTGCAAAATTTTGACGTCATCTGCATTCACTATTGCCCTACCCAACTTCGCATCATCAGCAAACAAATGAACTGTTCCTCTCAGATCCTTTCCTATATCATTTATGAACAAATTAAACAGCAGTGGTCCAAGAACAGATCCTTGTGGTACACCACTAGTCACAGGCCGTCTTGTGGACTCTACTCCTGAGTAAACCACTCTCTGATATCTCTCCGTCAACCACCCTCCTATCCATCTCACCAACCCTATGTCCATTCCCATATGCTGCAATTTACTGATTAGAATTCCATGTGGTATCCTGTCAAAGGCCTTAGCAAGGTCCAGCAGAATCACTGTAAACCCATTACCCTTATCCAGTTCAGCCGTCACTGTGTTATAATACGTGAGCAAGTTACTGAGGCATGACCTACCCTTCACAAAACCATGCTGTCCCCGATACAGTATCCCATTTTCTTCTATCCAATCTTGTATTTTCCTCTTGACTATTTTCTCTAAGACCTTGATAATGATTCCTGTTATGCTGATTGGCCGGTAATTTTCAACAGCAGCCTTGGAACCACCTTTGTGCAGTGGAACTATTTTCCCCTCTTTCCACCCCCTTGGGACTGACCCAGTCCTGAGGCTCAAATTAAACATAATGGTCAAGGGCACTGACAATTCTTTGGCCGCTTCACGTACGACACGAGCTGGTATACCATCCAATCCCACAGATGTATTGACATTGAGGTTCTGTAATAGACTAGTTACCTCTACCTCATTCATCACAATTCCAGTATAAGCTGTTGGTTCCTCCATTTCCGCAAAGCCACCACCTGGATGATATACTCTTGCAAAGTGTTCGCTCAGTAATTCCACAACATCGACTGATTCAGTTACCTCCCTACCCTCAGCATTTTTTAAGATCATTCTACCATGAGCATTTTTCCTTTTACTTGCAACATATTGAAAAAACTGTTTGGGATTCTCTTTAGCCTGCATGGCCAATTTCCTTTCGTAATCTGCTTTTGCTTTTCTTACCACCCTTGTTACCATCCTGGCCTGAGCTTTATACTGTTCATGCACCTGATGGTCACCCTTCTCCTTAAATTCCCTCCACAATTGTTTCTTTTTTTGCAGCTCAAGCTTAATAGTGTTATTCATCCATTTAACCCCTACCTGATTTATTATTCGGACTCTTGGTATACAGTCAACCATTGCCTCCTGCAAACAGTTCTTGACCACCTCCCATGCACCATCAACATCCAGCCCTTGCAGTTTTACATGCCATGGCATTGAGCCAAGCACACACCTAAGCTTGTCATACTTACCAGCCCGGTAATTCCACATATACCCTGTCTTAATTGTAAATTCGACTCCTTTAGCCACCTCCCAAGTCATGACCTTATGGTCACTCTCACCAATTGGTGGCAACAAGGTCATGTTCGTTACAGCCACATTCTCAGTTGCAATTACTAGGTCCAGCACTCTCTGCCCCCTGGTATTTTCCAATACATGTTGCCGTAGATAGTTGTCCCTTAATAACTGCATAAAATCCAATTCCTTCCTCCCATGTGCCCTCTCCTCTTTCCAGTCAATATTACCATAATTGAAATCACCCATAATAATTACCCTCCTTCCATTCATTTCTTCTATTTGCTTATGCATACTATTCCCACCATCCACTCCATCACCCGGTCTATAGCAGCACCCAATTGTATATTTTGTTCTGCTAGATTGTATCTCACACCAAACAGCCTCAAATGTGCTTTTTTCCCCATCCTGCAGTTCAACTTCTATACTCCTTGGCTGAAGCTCATCAGCTATCATCAATAACACTCCTCCCCCCTTTTTATTCACCCTGTCACTCCTGAACACGCTATACCCATCGCATTCAATCCCACTAGCTTTATCATCTTCTGTCAGCCATGTTTCACTAATACCGACAACCTGTGGCCTGGAAGTGCCAACCATGGCCAAAAACTCTTCCTTCTTGTTCCTAATACTCCTGGCATTAGTGTACATGAATCGCAGAAGCCCATTTGTCCCATCCCTACTTTGATTCCTTTGTATCAACTTAGGAAAAGAAAAAAAAATCTTGCCATTAGTGTTACTATTTATTGTCGAGAGCCGAGAACTTTTCAGTCCACCCTCATAATTCAAAAGACTGCTTCAAACTACTCTGAAGCAATCTCAAATCACTCTTAATTGTGAAGTCTACTGCAAGTAGTTTAATTATATTGAAGCAGTCAGTAAAAATTTATATTAAACAAGTGGAAATAAGAAATAACAGAATTTAAAATCGTTCAAGTCAGAAATGGATTTTTCATTCAATCCTAAATTTTGCCTTTAAAAATTTGCAACATTTAATTGAATTATTCTTATGTTGAGCACAAACCAGAGTTGGAATGTTGGTTAAAAGTTCTGTTTTAATTTGGAAAATTATCCATTGAACTGTTAAAAAGAAATATGCTGTTGTGGAATAATTGTTTCACGTAAATATTTGTACATTCCAGATGAAGATAAACAACATAAATCAGATTAAAGTGTCAGAAGATATTCCTGATACCCAAACTCTACTAAGTCTTCTTGTAGATGAGGATAAGAAAAGTAATAGTAGCATGACTTTACTCAAAAAAGATGAAGGTGATGAAAGTGTTTCTTCTCATCCCCCTGGAATTAGTGGTTTTTGTTTTCTGCAAGATGACTTAAGGGATGGTTTTTTGACACAGGTAAGTTTTAACGTATAACTTTTTCTTTAATATTAATTTCCTATACAGAACTTAATAACAGTGGTGCAGAATGTAGACAAGGGTTAAGGGAGAAGAAACCTATTGATATGTTTATTTGAGAAGTTGAAGGTTACATGTTTTGGAGAGCACTCCATGAAGAAGGTGTTTTAGAGAATGTGACACATGGAATGGAAGAGGAGATGCTAGTTCAGCAGGTTTGAAGTTGAACTCTAAAAGGATTGTTGGACAGCTACTGCTTGCTTTTTTTATAACAGGCTGTGGAAAATAAAGGGATGATTAGTACCAATTCATTGGAGCAGCACTCACTCATTGAAATACCTGTAGAAGAAAAAATGACCTCCTCTGCACACACCATCAAGAATTTTTAAGGGGCCCTTTGTGCATCACCCCAAACATAAGAACATTGTTCTAAAGTTGAATGTACTCAAGATTTGCAGAGGGTTAATAGCTGGACAAGTAAAAAATTAGCATTTGGAGCAAAAAAAGAATGCAAGTTTTCAAGAAGCCGAGGAGAAAGCAGATGATGGAAGGTTGTTCATACCAGAGAAGACTAGAGGTAAGTGATGTAGGTCTGAGAAGAGCAGTCTGATTCTTTCTGGTGATATGTGAATCAAGATCTTTATTGCATAAAAAAAGTAATGCTATTTTGATAACATTAAAGATAATTAGACTATACTCATCCTGTTGCAGAATAGCATGAAGATATGTTTAAAAATATCTTCCTGGTTATAGTACTTCTTTAAGCTTCAAGATATTTGGACATTGCTAGATTTGTCAAATGGATAGGAGGAATGGAATCAGCAGAAATATGGATAGGTTATTAGTCATTTATACATAAGAAAAAGTATGTAATACAACAGAACTCTGAGTCACTCTTAATACAAAAACAAAATTTGTTGGGTACAAAGTGCACCATCAGTTGTTCAAGGAGGTAAACCTTATATATTAGCTATTCACTAGTGTATATTTTTAAAGAAAACATCAACAGCCTCCCATTCTTGGACACTTCAATTACATGCCAGCCTAATGAATCCCAGGCGTTCTCTGTCTGCAGAAAACTCACTTTCATTGGCAGATACATTCGCCAACAGTCACTCCCTCTCTCTCTCTCTCCCCAATATGTAAAATCCTATATAACAGGGCAAAATTAATATTATTATTATTATTATTATTATTATACAGGTATTGTTGGATCCTACTTCTTCTTAATCTATACTTTGGATCTGACATGATTACTATTACGAATGTTCTTAACTAATTGATAAGTTGTAAGTTGATTTCTAATTCAAATATAAAGAAAATTTATATTTAAAGACTGTGCCACTTTATATCTGAATTAGTTCAAGAATTGAAGATAAACCAACTCCCAACTACCCTTCCTTTATATGTTGTTATCATATATACTGGCCGAGTATGTTTAACTTACTCAATTTACCCGCTTTGGTTCGAATATTTTAGGAATGTTGCAGTAAAAGAGATTCAGGCAAAACACAACTTTTGATTAACAAAAACAAACATTTAATTTTAGAATCACAAATTTTACACTTAAGTTCAAATCAGTAATTAAGATATCACATACATTTTAACTCCTCAGGTAAATTCATTCATTCAACTCATACAATGGTAAATCTGTTATCTCTATAATACAGTCTTCTCACAGTTCCTTAAGTTCCAAATACAACAAAAATTGCAGTAATACCTCTTCACAAACAAACACTTTTAAATTTACACTTTAGCTAACTTCCTCAATAGTTACTGTTGGTATAAGGAAATTCTAGGATGAAACTCTCACACTTCTCTGTATAGGAATATTAACGGTTGGAATAATCTTACCGATAATCTTTTTTCTTCACCTACTTATACGTAAACACTTTTTATAACTGTAAACACTTAAACAGTATACGGCACTCATTAAAATAATTCTTCTAAGCAATAATTGAATTAATCGTCGGTCACTATACACATAAACAAACGTTCTTGCATGAAATACTACTGATCTCTTATGAATTAAGGCAATACACAATAATTCCTTAACTTGAGGTTTTCATGTGCACAGCTGTTCATTCTTCCTGAATTTAAATAATTCTTTAGGCACTATAATTCTAATCACAGTTAACGGTAAACTTCAATTTTACAGCCTCCACTATACTCTAGAAACTTCGTACTTTGCTTCAAGGTTCCGTGTGTCCTTGAAAGGTCGGCGCTGAAATTAAATCTCAACTCGAGTATCACTAGTCCATTTAATAGTCACTCAGCTATCTTCCGTAGCTATAATTGTTATTCTACAATTTATTAGCTAACCGCCTCTCAACTAGTAGACTTTATTAGCTGCTTGAGTGCCTTGCCGACTCGCTATTATCGCACTGTGATTCCCGAATGCTCCGATTCCAACCTAATGCCAATCCTCTCCTTTTTCTCTCTCTTAATTCCTCTAATCTCCCCTTTAATTAATTAATAATTTCAGTGTTCATCGCTTATATATCTGTTCTTCCCGCCTAAATTATTCTCGTGATTTTTCTTTCTAAAACTCTTTTCAATAAACCTTCTCCTCACGTGGTGTTCCAAAAACGTGCTCGCTCAGTTACATACGTTTCCATGACAACCAAACAAAACATAATAAAATTGAGGTATTGCATAACGTTAAACTTCTACAAATAGGAATAAATAAAGAATATTTACATTTCAATTAATGCGCAGTTAAAATATCAAATATAAATTCTATATTAACATAGAAATAAGCTAAATAGCTTGATAATATTTTAACAGAGTTTTTCTACTATTAATACATATATTCTTGATTAAATATCTAAATATTAGATAAAATTAAAGGTAGTCATATGAATACTAAATTATAAACAAGTGAATTACATTAAATAATATTTACAAGTCTAGCCTATGTGATGGAAGATCATGTTGGATTCTGAAACAAATAATAATTATTTGTTTCAGTCTCTATATAATCAGAATCCAACAGTATCTCTATGGAGTTAGAAGACTCATTGTGGGAGATCCATTTATTCACGCAATACCTATTGTACTTCTCAATTATATATATTTGGTTTAATGAAAACACTTCCATCAACTATTGTACTTCTCCTTGAACTTATCACTGATGAAGTACACATAACCACCTCTGTCAAACCATTCACCATCCTCCAAGCAAAGAACCTAGCCCTAAGATGCTAACCACGCTCTTATTCAGCTTGCACTGTAATCCCTTGTTTTTTCTCTTTTTGTTGTATGCTGAAAAAAGTATTTAGGGTCAATCCTATGAAATCTCTTTAATAGCTTAAATGCTTCTATCATGTCTCCTCGTTTTCATCTGTCAGCTCATTTTTGAAACCTGCAGATCATCAGTCTATTCTCATAGGGTGTATTCTACAGACCTGCCACAATCTTTGTCACTCACCTCTGGATCCTCTCCATAACTTCTTCTTCACCACAGAATCCAGGAATCCAGATCTGTGCACAGTAGTCCAGATGTAGCCTTATATAGGGGAACAATAACATCTCTATCCTTGATTGTCAGTGTCTTCTTCAACAACCACATAATCTGATGTGCTATTTTGGTTACCTTTGGAATATTCCTTCTAAATTCCAACTCTCTGTCCACAATCACATCCAAGTCTCTGGCCTCATTAGTTTCCTGCAGTTAAGTTTCATCAATATAGTATGCAGCTTCTGATCTCTTCCTAAAGTGCATTACCTTACACTTGACAACATTAAACTGGTAGCCATTTACCTTTGCCCATACTGCTAGTCTGTTTAAGTCTTCCTGAAGGATCTCTGCATCACTTTCAACAACTGAATATTTCCTGTCAAATCATTTCCTGTGTCATAATGACATAGGAAATGATTATATATACAAATATGCACCACTTAGTACACACAAAAGTGGTGTACTAAGCCCCGTGGTACACCACTAGTCACTTGCCTTCTCCTGGACTCCTCTGTAATATAAACCACTTTTTGATATCTGTTCATCCCCGTTTGCTCCAATTTATGCAATAGAGTTCTATGTGGAATCTTGTCAAATGCTTTTGCAAAGTCTAGCAATATTACTGAGTAGCCATTTCCCTATCCAATTCTATTGTCACTTGATTGTAAAAAGTAAGCAAATTACTAAGGGCAAGACTTACCCTTCAAAAAAAACTGTGTTATCCCTTCAAAAAAATTGTGTTATCCACCTAGTCCAGAATTCTGTCTTTCACCAATATCTTAATCACCACTCCTGAGATGCTGATTGGTCTGTGAGCTGCTACTTCCTCTTGGAGCCTCCTTTATGCAGTAGAACTATTTTGTCCTCTGTCTACTCCAATGACACTTTCCCACTATTGCAGCTTAAATTAAACAGCTTGATTAGAGGCGCTGATAATTCCCTTGCTCATTCTCGTAATACTGGACCAACATGCCATCATTCTGTTCATATTGAGGTTCTGCAATATTTTAAGCACCTCCTTTTTTTCAACCTCTATTCTCTTAAAGCCAGATGTAGCACTGACTTTGCAATGCCGCCACCTAGAGGGTACACCTCTGCAAAATGCTCACGCAGTAATTCAACTGTTTGGTTTGGTTCCTCCCCACCATCACCACTTTTTAAAGTCATCTTTATATAGTCATTCCTTCTTTACTTCCCATAAAGTTTCACAAATTAACACGAGGAAAAGAGTGAAAAATATATTTAAATGCAATATATTTCAAACTGAAAATTACAGGTTGCCATCACTCAGCAGTTGAATAAAAGTAAAGCCCAAATAATGGATTATTTAAAGTTGTGTGATATTATACATAGAACAGTGCGAAGGAATAACTCAGGAAACATAGTATTATTATTTAAAAAAAAAAAAAGAAAAAAGAAAATTAATGATGTCTGATTAGAATAAGACTCTCTCATATCTTTGATAGTGAAAGGCTGTCATTCCAATTTAGTTTGGGACAGTGGAGTAAGGCTTTGGCACATTTTTTTAAATAAATGTTTGAACTTGTGATGGCAGCAATGGAATAAGCACATTTCAGATCATAAGATATTGTGCTTGGTATCAATTTCACATTGTGGAGGGCAAGAGATTTCTCAGATTTCCTGCCATTGGACACCCAATTTTTTCTGAAGTAAGAAAGGTGATAGTCACATGGAACTTGGTAGATGCCAGAAAGAGGAGAGGAGATTGTTTATCCTTAGAAAATAGGAACCATGACAATAGCTAGTTGAAAGGAAGGAATGATGACTAGATTATACCTTTAAAGGACTAGATACTGGTTCTAAGAAGCCAGAAATGTAGGGGATAGGAATTCTTCATATTGTTGTTTGAGCTCAGATTATAGGAATAATCAAAAATATGTTGTATGATCTACTCTGAGAAGTCCGAGATATATTGATGTCCAGAAGTTCTTACTGTAGTTGTTGCAGTTTAGAGTGTATAATGTGAGCAGATTGCTGAATATAAGTGTCCGAAGGTTTTCAATAAACAGGTGTAATTAGTTCAGCTGACCAGGAACAGGAGAGTAGAATGTCTAGGAAAGGTAGATTTCTTTCTTTTTCTCTTTCCATTGTGAAATTAATTCAAGGATGTAGATTGTTTATTAGAAAGGCAAGTAATGCATCTTCATTGTAGAGCCAGATCACCAAGATGTCATATATCCCAAAATGAAGGCTGAGGGTGTATGGACAAAAAAAGATTTCATCTGGGTGTTTAAAAGTTGGCGAGAAGGGAGAGAGTAGACTCCCCATAGTGATCCCTTCAGATAGTCTGTAGATTTTGTTTTGACAAAGAAAATAATCTGAGTGAATGATTTCTCTCAGATAATTTGACTATATTTGGCAGAAAATAGAGAGATGAGATGAGAGCTGATTAATGGAATCTTCCAGAGGGATGTGGGCAAATAGGAATGCAATATTGAAGTTGACCATTAAGGCATTGGATTGAATTTCATTTTATTTTATTCAGAAAATCAGAATAATTTTTTATGAAATGATGTTTATTAAAGGGGATAATCATTAACGTGTTCTATCACCTGTAGTTTTTAACAGTTGCAAAGCACTTTCTCTCCCATTCATTTAACAAACACAAGTGACATTTGGATTGTAAATTCGATGTTTTTTGTCACTGTGCACAGCCCGCCTCCTATTGTTCCAGATAACTGAGTAGTAAACATTTCAGGATGCCCTTGATTGAAAGTGAAATTTTTATTCTTTCAAAAAAGGCATGCATTTGCTATAGTTCCCAAAAGGATATCTTACTTAGATTTCCTCTATAATACTGAATAGAATTTATATGCTTTCTCCAGTGAGGACAACATCAAAGCTCTAAAATCTTTAAAATACAACAGTAATCTCATTATTACAAAATTTGACAAAGGGAAAGCCACTGTGGTTATTGACTCCACAGAATGCAAATAGAAAATATCTCTTTTACTATGTGACAGATCTACTTACCATAAACTTGACCGCAGTCCCTCCAATAGGAAACTTAGATTCATAGAAAATTAAATTCATTGTTAACCCCTGATGGAGATAGATATCACAGATAAACTTATTTTGCTAGAGTCCCATTCTATTATTTTCCAAATATCCACAAGGAAGGCATTTCTCTTCATTCTACATATCGCATAGCTAAGTTTTTAGCATGTTCATTAAAGGCCCACATTGGTAACTCCCATTCATCATCATCATCAAATTCCTGATATGTACCCTCAAGGGGTGTACAGGATACTACATGAAAAACTTACATCATTGCTTGTTAGTGATATAATTTTATCATTGTTTTACCAGTTTGATTACCTGTGGATGTAGAGAATCTTCTCATAAGCATTTGGTCATTTTACTTTAGTGCGTTAGAATAGACCAACTAAAATGAAGTGGAAACTTTCATTAACTCCATTAGCAATGCAAAAAAATTTATGCACTCAGATTATGAATCAGTTCATAATCAAAGTACTCATTGAATTGCTTATATTAAGAAATATTGTTATTAAACATTACCGCCATGAAGTTCAAACATTTATCACGATGTCCACTACACCCTATAATCTACCTCTACCACCACTCCATGCTACCTGATCTGCATCATATCATCATCTGCAGATTCTGCCTGCAAACACTTTTTCTCTGTTAATTATATGAGTTCTCTGGCCAGTTGGCCTGTTTTGCACAAAGAAAAGCTTACATTTTTGGGAGAAATAATGCCGCTACCTTAGTAGACCATTTAACTCACTTTCAATTCATAAAATACTCTTCTAATGCATCCTTGATGAAATTTGAACTTGCATATTTCCAACCAAAGAACACTGTCATAACCCACTTAGTTGTGTTTTTATGCAAATAAATTTTACTTCATCCAGTGAATAGAAAAATTATTTTTTTATTTATTTAACAGTCCTATTCAACAAAAAGGTTGTAAACCTGTAGCACATGTACTATGTATGAGCTCTACATGTCTTGGAAATTTTGTTCTGTAGAAAAAGATGATAGTAACACATTTTCAAACCACTTATACCTCAAAATCACCTACTGCCTAAATATATGAATCCTTGCCACAGGATTGAAACTCACAGCCTGTAGATAGGAGAGCAAAAATGTTATTTCATCTATATGGAAGTGTGGGGTTCCCCCCCCCCTCCTGGAAATATGTGTTTTTCATTTTGCAAAATATACCATTAACAGACAGTTGCTTCACCCATAACTCCAAATAGATAAAATAGCTATCTGATAAACCACCACAGGCTAGCATTACACCATAAAAATGATTTATTTTTAAATATTATCAGTTATAAATAAATATGTGGTCATTGGTAGAAGGAAGAAATCAAAGAAATTATTATGCAGAAATATTGTATCGGTCCGTAAAAGAAATATCAATAATTATTATTTTATTGTAAATGAATTAATGAAACAATAATAATATATTTTTCTCTGAAAAATATTATTTCTGCATCGATTTAGTTCTCAAGATCTTCGTGGATCTTGCTCTCACTGAGGAGACCTCAATAAATGTTTAAATTTGTCTGGGTACTGATCCTTTCAATAATGCATAGCAATATAAATGTCTGAAAGGAAGTTGCTTTTCATTATGGGATACTAGAACAATTTGATGTGAAATTATATGCCTCTATATGTAGGTTGCCTAGTCATAAAGATATTTTGCACATATTTTTATGACTAGGCACATATTTCACCCAAGCTTTATTTGCTCACACTTAGATAAATGATTAAGCAAGAATATAATTTCTTGTCTATTATAATAAATTTATCATAAACTTTATTCACTATTTATTGCAACTGTTGATGTCATTGAATCTTTTTGATTAACAAAATGAATGTTACTATGAAATTATTGTACTTTGTGATGAAAGAAAAGCAGAAAGATGGTCATATGCCACTCACTTATCATTTGGAATAAAGTCTGTGACACCTGCAAGCAGATCCATAATATATAGTTGCAATGGTAAAATGAGTTTTCGCACTTCATTTGGAAAAATCCAAGTTAGAATCCTGGCTAAGAACTATTAAGGGTTTTTCATTTGAAGGTGAGAACCATTTTCATGTGGAAGTGGTAGGATTTTTCATCCCTCACTGCCTAGAGAAAAATGGTTCTTTAGTAGGTTGCCAAGGTAGTTAAAAAAAAAAAAAAAAAAAAAAAATCCAAATTTCCTTTGCAAGATCTAAGTTTGAATCCTGTCTAGGACATGGAAAACTTTTACAAGGCTTTTCACTTGTAGGTGAATTAGCCTAGCCACTCATCAAACTGGCAGAGGTTTTCATGGCACATACTCCACTTACACAGATAAACCTTGAGTTTTCCAATTATAGGAAGATTTCAGAGTATCAACTAACTTGAAACCAATATTCCAACATCATACTCAGCCTATGCTGTGGCTTGCAACAATTGCACCATTCTCAAATGACAGTTTAGCTTATGGGTGTTTTGCCAAGGCTGTTGGATGTAATTTGAAATTTCTGCCCTTTCATGCTTCAACTTCTCACACATCTAGATGGTATTCATTTTACACAATTTAAGGAAATTACAACCATGTTAGAAATAATTACACTTTAATTTCCTGACATTTTGATCTTCACATTAAGGTCATCATCTGGAATATACACACACATATATACAGAGACAAGCTATATTACATTTCAAACAGTATGCCAAAGAGACAATGATTTGATCAACTAGATCAGGACTTAAACTTTCTCCACTCGTGACCCCTTTCCGCTCGAGAAATTTTTACACAAGAGAAAGTTTCCCTGACCCTGACTGATTTTCATTCATATCCCTCTCATCTCTACTTTTGTTTGCACTACTCACTCTGCCCTGCCAAAATCACTTCTTCACCTTTGTATCCACTTCTTGCCCTTCCACAACCTGCTTCTCAATCTCCAACTCTTAGCAAACAACGGTCACTCCAAATATCCAATTTAGTGAATCTACAAAACCTCTATTACAATAAAAGCTGTTATAGAAAATCACTCAAAAATGAACTAAAAAAGTTAAACACAGCTACTACCATCGATGATGCTAATGAAATATTAACAAAATCTATCTTGAATTGTGCACTAGAAACAGGAGGTGTAAAAAGGCACCAAAGGGAGGAAAAATTAAGACAGGAAATCTTAGATATGATGAAGAAAAGAAGAGATATGAAAAGAGATTTGAATGACGCCAATAAAATAGAATATGCAGAAATTTGTAAAACTATACGTAAAAGGATGAAACATGAACTTAGATCATATAATACTAGGAAAATTAAAGAAACAATAGAAAACAATAGTAATATGAAGGTCCTAAGATGAACATTATCAGTTGGAACAAAGGAAATAGCTGCTGTAAGAGGAAAAAATGGTGAACTTATAAAAATTAGAGAAGAATTCAGGAATTCTATACTGAACTCTATGAAGACAAAGACCAAGACATCCAAGAATCATCTATGGATAACTCGAGTGAGAAAGAACACGATGCCCCTGAGATCTTACAAGGCAAAGTGGAAATGGCACTGCGAGAAATGAAGAATGGAAAGGCCCCAGGAGAAGATGGAATTATGGTAGAATTCTTAAAACTGGGAGGAAGCCTTGTCATCAAACAACTGGCTAAACTCTTTAATAAATGCCTAAAACAGAGAAAAATTCCAAAAAATTGGAACAATTCACTTCTAATATTAATTTTTAAAAAAGGCAATAAGGAAGAAATTAAAAACTACAGACCTATAAGTCTACTCCCACCATATATAAAATTTTCATTGAAAAACAGCTCATTGAAAAATATTGATTTTTCAATGAGCTGTCTTAATGTGTGAATATGGTATAAAAATTATAAATAATAGAATAAAATCTAAACTAGAGGGAATGCAATCCTGTGAACAAGCTGGATTTAGAAAGATTTACAATACTTTGGACCATATTCACACATTAAGACAGCTCATTGAAAAATCAATTGAATACAATAAACCCTTATGTCTGGCTTATATAGACTACATTTGATTCAGTTAAAACATCTGCAACACTAAAAGCTCTTGAAACCCAGGGAACTGAGAAACCATATATTGAAACACTAAAACATATTTACAATAATGCAACTTCCGTAATTAAATTATATAAAAACAGTGAAAAGTTCCCAATACAAAAAGACATCCGGCAAGGAGATATTATATCACCCAAACTATTTACAGCTGCATTAGAAGTCTTTAGAAGCCTTGATTGGGAAATAAAACGAATAAGCAAAAATGGGGAAAGGTTGCATCATCTGAAATTTGCAGATGATGATGTCCTAATAACAGATAATCTGGAAGAAAGGCTAAATCAGCTAAATGAAGCTTCCAGAGTAATTGGATTAAAAATAAAAGAGAAAAAACAAAAATAATGATGAATAAATATATTAACCATAGAACTGTCAAAGTTGAAAACCATGAAATAGAACAAGTTACCTCACATGTGTATTTGGGCCAATTGTTATCCTGCAAGGAGTGCCAAAGAAAAGAGATTGAACAAAGAATTCACCTTGGATGGATGGCTTATGGGAAAATGAAAGACACATTCAGAAGTGACATCCCTATGAGTCTAAAAAGGAAAGCTTTCGACAGTGCATACTTCCTGTCCTAACATATGGAGGAGAAACATGAACTCCCATTCTTTGATTAAAAAAATAAAAATAAAAATTGCTTTGATTTTCTGGATATAGTGAAAAATCTTTCCCAATGACAGTGGGCAACTTCAATTTTTATTTTTTATTTTTTTTTATTTTTTTTAACAATCAAGACTAGCTCTTGAGCAGGCACTTACAAACATCCATGCCCAAGGTAGGATTTAAACCCACAACTTGTTGGTTGGAGAGCAAGTATGCTCTCCACTAGGCCAACAATACCTGCAATATTGAATCCTTGTTCACTAACATACCTCTGGAAGATTCCCTTCATTCTGCTCTCAAAAGCCTTTCCACTGGATATAGTCAAATTCTTTGACTTGGTCATTCACTCAGGTTATTTTCAGACAAGTTGAAGGGACTGCTGTGGGGGAGTCCACCTCTCCCACTCTTGCAAACTTCTGTCTGGAACATATAGAAGAAATCCTTTTCTCATCCATACATCCTTAGCCTTCGTTTTGGTTACATTACATAGGTGACATCTTTGTGATGTGGCTCTACAATGAAGATACATTTCTTGCCTTTCTAGTAAACATAAACATTCTACATCCATGAATTAATTTCACAATGGAAATAGAAAAAGAATTCAACAATACCTGCAATAAGGATTCAATATTGCAGGTGTTGTTGGCCAAGCAGAGCATACTTGCTCCCAACCAACCAACAAGTTGTGGGTTCAAATCCTACCCCTTAGACACCATACTCTCCTGTTCCTTGTCAGCTGAACTGATTACTATTCATTCAAAACTTACCTTCAGTGGGTGCTATATTCAGCATTATATGCTCTAAATGCAATAACTACAACAAGGACTTCTGGACATCAATGTATCTCTATCATCTTGTATCTCAATGACTTCTCAGAGCACTCCATACAACATTTTTTTGATTATTCCTATAATCTGAGCTCAAACAACAATGAAACAGTATGATTAGTTCTTATCCTGTTGCATTTCTACCTTCTCAGAACCTTCTCTTCTCAGAAGAGGAGTATTTCAATCTCGTCCATGCAGAGTCTAATAATCATTCATTCTGCAATTACCTCTTTATCACTGCTAAAGCGGTAATATACAGCTTCTACCTCAGACATACAAGACCAGACAGCTCAGTGACTTCACAGAGAGAGGCAACTGACCAACTCCTTGCAGCCTTCAAACAATTGGTGAGAAGTCGAATCCTACATGAGCATCACCACCACCACATGCAAAACAACACATTAGATCTTTTCCACCAAGATTGGAATCCACGGAATCAACTCCTGGCTGAGCAGGGTGACTGCATCATAGTCCACTTTCCAGCATAGAAGTGACATCATCCAGCCCCCCCTCAAGAAAGGGGGGAAGAAAGAGTTTTGTGCTTAACAGTGCAATTATTAATCAGCTGTCACGCGCATGTAAATAGATAATATTGTCCTATAGTAACTGTTATGTTCTTCCACATGCATGTCAGATCTTATGTTCTAATACAGTATCATGTCAAAATAACTGTTAATGGCTTTTATTTTAAAAAAAAAAAAAAATTAATTCACCTTATAATTGATATTTTGATGTAACATACAAGAGTATGAGCATGTAACCTCTCTGCCTGACTGCAGAGAACCAAAAACTGGTTAATCCTAAACATAAGATTGTTATGTTTACAATAAAAAAATAAAATAATAAAATATCTTCTCAGAACCAATCTCGAGAATCCTTAAAAAGCATAAATTTGTACCTATCTATCATCATGGTTCTCATCTTCTAAGGATAAATGATCCCCCTCTCACTCTTCCTGTTGTCTACCAATTTCCTTGTAACTGTCACCTTTGTTACTTTACACATACTGGATTTGTTGAAGAAAAAATGCTAGAACACTGATTTTACATCATTAATAGGAAATTTGAGAATTCTGTACTTGCAAGACATGGAATTGATACTGACCATACTGACCACAATATCCTATGTTCTGAAATGCACTTACTCCACAGTGTGAACATGAATTGGAACGACAGTCTCTCATTATGAGAGAGTTTTATTCTAATCACACATCCTTAATTTAAAAAAAAAATGATATACTATGTTATTTCATTGTTCTATGTATAACATCATGTGGTGCTTACTGTTTTAAATAATCCATCATTTGTGGTCTGCTTTGTATCCAAGTGCATGATGCCACTGATGATGACCTGTAAGTGCCATGTCGAAATATGTTGCTGTTAGGTATATTATTGACTCCTTTACTTGTGTTATCTGGTTAATTTGTGAAAGGGTAAAATCAATCACTTCTGATAACAGCACCCTTATCACCAAATTTGACCATATTCTCAACACTTTCTTAGCCAATGGCTACATTTCCCCACCAAGTTCAAAACATTAAAACCACACACCCTCTTCCTCCTCCAGAACAAACTACACCAATTCTATCACCATTCCATATATAGAGTTACATCATAAAAATTAACAAAAATTCTAAAAAAAAAAAAAAAATACATTACAATCACTTACAGACCATATAGGAAATTGACATTCCTTATCCACTTGGCCAAAGACCAGCCATAACTCCCTAGATCTGTCTTACTATGGCCAAATAGGCAAGCCAGCCAACATCAGAATTACCAAACATAGGAACTGCATCCAGTAGTCCTGACGTTTGGAACCACCACTACATCCACTCATTACTTGCTATGTTTTGGACACCTACCACACCATAAACTGGAAGAAAGCACTCTATTTCACTGCTGCAAATGTAAGTATGAGAGATTACACTTAGAATCTGCCTCAGTCTTAAGAAACTATTCAAACCTCAACAAGTTTGATTGCTTGCATGAAACTGTCCCAAATTTGGGAAGCACTCATCCTCCAAACTTCATTTACCCTCCCCTTTCTGGGGGACACTATTTAGGGCTTCAGGCTCAACTCTTTGCCCTCATTTACCATTGTTACTGCTGGAGTGTGTACATTGTGATTTCCTTAAAAAGTACAATGAAAGAGAAAAACTTTTGTAAATTTTCCTGTTTATATACTCGCATCAAATGTTTGGATAAAATATAAGAATGACATTTCTGCCCTCTGAACTGTCATGCATTTCCTTACTTAAGTTTGATAAAGTGGCAAGTGGTGGTGTGTGTGTGTGTGTGGGGGGGGGGGTTATGGTGATACTTGCCAGTCACCTGTAAATTGTTGGATGGCAAGTATCAGTAAATAAAATAAAGAATATTTCAAGTAATACCTATATAAGTAAGGCACAAAAGTCAAGAAATAATTTATTATTGATTAACTGTTTAGACTTATTATTATTATTATTATTAGACGCCTCTAGGGAGTCCAAAGACTCATCGAGGGAGAGTGTGCTAACAGCATCGGACGATTGAACCCCTTCCAACTACTAACCATGCTCAAACTTGCTTAAATTTTTGCTGAGCCATTAGTAGCAGAGGCTCTACCAATCGACCAACCTTTGCTGGCTAAAAAAGGTTTGAAAGGTTATGCGCTGATTTGAACTCATTGTAAGGTTTAATGGAATGACCACATGACCTGGTGATTATTATGTTACTGTTTTTGTGTAATTTATGGAGACAGAGGAGTTGGCTGTCAGATTTCTTCTAGATGGCGAAGCTGGAGAAAGGATGTTTATTATGACACGCGTGAAGTTTCCACTTACTGTGCATGCTATGCCTACTCCATGTAATATTAACAATTGACTATTTAGACTTATGTGCTAGTTTGAGCTCATTGTAAGGTGTAAAGGAATGTATACATCACATATAAATAAATAACCACTAGTTTATTTATTTTAATTGATTAAACTAGTATTTAATTATGTACATTATTAACATTCACATCCTTCTCAACATGCAGACTACAGTAATGCTATCTTGTTCCTTATGTCTATAGCACCTTAGAAAAAATAGCCAAAACTCTAAATAAGTACAATCTTTGCACTGCATTCCACTTCATCTGAAGACTTATAACGGCTACCCTTATCTGCTCTGCTAAGAATCCTCTACCCTCTCTTTTCTGGCTATTTACAAAGTTTCTTGTTCTTGCAACTTATCATATTATGGTCAAATTGAGAGATCTGCTAACCTCCTCTTACAAGAACATGAGAAATACATCTGCTGCCATAAGTATGATCAGTCAGGTCTAGCTGACCGTGCGTTAGATACTTTGCACAGAATCAAATAGAAGAAAACTACTGTGCTTCACTACAACAACAAGTACAAACTTGGAAGACTTTTTATTTTAGAATCAGAAGCAGATTAAAAAAAAAAAAAACAGCCTAATCTTAATAAATACGGTGGTATTAAACTTTACCACCGTATTTATTGATCCCCTTCCAACTTTGTTAGGTTAGGTTAGGTTATCTGTTAGATAATAAAAATTTTTGAATTGATAGGGGTGAGGAGAAACACTGATATCCACTTGATTAGATACTGGTTATCGATTGTACGTGAACTTGGGTGAAAGAGATATATCCTTCCACAAATGTGAAATAGGTAATCACTAAATATCACTAAATTAATGGTGTTAGGTCATGGGTTTTCTTGAAATCTATGTTACTATTATCCCCTCTTGTGCCAACTAAGAATGAGATCTCCAGTCTATCTCTCTGGGGCCGTCTCCTTTTCGAACTCTGACAAATTTATTTGTTCCTGCTGCGCCAGTCAGAGTCTTAGGACAGAAGAATTCTTGCTGTAAGAAACTTTCTCAGAGTTCTAACAGCTACCTAAATGCGTTAAATATATATAGCATCTGTAGAGATCTCAGTTTGCAGTCATGGCCATATCCTTTCTAATTTATTCTTTATCTTCCTCCTATGCATAGGTTCACACTTTTATGAATGGTAAATTAGTCTCATGCTCAAACAAAACTCAGGCTTACATAGTAAAACATGTTTATTAAAGATCTGATGAGTTCACAATTAGGTTTAAACACATCAAAAGCTTATCACAATACCTATACTAAATCAGCTGACAATCATAAATGAACGCTCCAGTTAATAAGCATATAACTCATATACTCTGGTCAATTAAAACACACTTACCATGGGAAAATACAAGTTTACAATTTTAACTTCAATTGCTAACACAGATCCCACCACATTAATTAGGTCTCACATAAGAACTTAAGTCCTCCGATTACCAGTCCAATGGAGCTAACAAGTTACAGTGCATATAAGTCATTCAAAAAGTTCTCTAGGCAATTGTCCATTTTTCCTCCAACTTGAAACTGATTCACTCTTTTCCTCTATTGCTAATTGTTAAAATAATAAGAAAATTCAGTACATTACCACCGCCACATGAGGTTACCCTGTTCCCTTTATCCATCCTTTACTGTTAGATACTATACTGCTTCAGCAGGTTGCGTCCACGTGGAGGTGACTTCGCTCATCACGTACAACCATTTTCTGCACTCTGCTGGGCAACGCTCCTCTCACTGGTCACTATCATCTGACTGCCTGTCACCCTGGAGGAACCTTCCATTGTCTCATTTCGGTAGTACTTCTACCGATGGCTCGAGTTGGTGGATGCCGTCATCTCGTGTACAGTTTGCTCGATACTCGCCAGTCAGCAACAGGGAGAAACTTGCCATTCGATGCTGTAGAATTCCCTTCCACTGGTCAGTATCGTGGGTCCGAATGAAAACAGGAACAGAAAAAACGGGGGTTGAAACCTGCGCGAACCCGCATTTATTATCTCTTGTTGCACCCTCTTTTCTTTGCAGAAGTTTTCCCACGGCACCTTCCTATTGGTCCTTAAGTTGTTTAGTCACAACTCTTCTCCTCAAGAGCGCTCTTTTCAGGGAACGCGAGCTCAGTTCGCTTTCCACGAATGCCTTCGCTTCGGGCGTTAAGCTTATCGTGGGTAACTCACACGCAACCTTTGGACTTTTGTTTGTATTGTGCTTAGAGTAATTCTTCGTACTAGTGTTTTCAAACAACAACATTTCTATCTAGACAGACAAATTCCTCCTCTTTTTTTTTTTTTGTACTTCATTTTAAGGTAATTCAATTATGTTTCTCTATTAACAATTTGTTTCTTTACTAACAGTACAAGTATTTCTTGGTTATTATTGTATTCTTGTTAAATCTTGAATGAATGATCCTTTTGATGAAAAGGTCCTTATTCAAGATCTAACAATGGTTTCCTTTTTAGTGTACAAAAAACTTTTCCACCAGAACAAACTTAAAATGACATTTTGACATTTTCTTTCTGAGAATGCTCATCATCCTTTGGTGACCTTGGAATGTAAGATGCCCTGTGCCAGCAAACTAGTTTACTGTGAAAAAACTGGGAGAACTATAAACATCTTGTCTTGGAGAACTGTGAAAAATATTATCTGTATCTATAAATATAAATCTATATATGTATGTATGTTATATATGTAGAAACATTATCTATCTTGAAGAATCATAAGAAATATTATTATTATTAAGAGAGACCTCCAGGGAATCAGAGGGAGGCCACATACTACATGCACCATCTATCATACTTATTCTTTAATTCATTCACACTGCTTACACTCACACTTACAATCATGCACTACCCTGTGAGAGAAAAATCTAGCCCTTATCCCCTTCTTAGTGGCATTCATTCTCAGTTTCCAAGGATGCCCTCTTGTCCTTTTCCCATCCTCCATAAATTGAAACATTCCATGAACTGAAATCCTGTATGAACCTTTCAGAAGTCTCAATCATATCATCCCTCTTTCTCCTGTTTGCTAGTATCTGCAGTCTACAAATTCTCAATCTGTCTTCACAATCAGTATTCCACAATGCTGATATCATTTTTAACACTCTCCTTTGCACTCTCTTCAATATATCAGAATCACAACGGAAACCAGGAGACCAGACTTCTGCACAATAGTCCAAGTGAAGTCTTATCAAGACCTTGTAAAGAGGCAAAATGACATTGTTATCTTTTACATGTGAACGTTTGTTTCAGCATTGCAATTATCTTTTGCATTGTATTTGCAATTTTTACTACATGGGCCCTTCAGTTTCTTCTAGCATAATCCCACCAATATAAGACAACATTGGATATCTAATCACACTGAAGTGAATGACTTTACATTTACTGATTTTGAACTGATACCCATTTTCCCAAGCCCATAATTCCAGCCTATTCAAATCATCCTGCAAGTACTGCATATCAGCAGCATTCCTGATTACCCTATCTGGCTTTGCATCATCAGCAAATAGTTATATGTTGCTAGTCAAATCCTTCCCAATGTCATTAATGTACAGATTCAATAACAGTGGACCAAGCACTGATTCTTGTGGTACACCACTGGTTACTATAATCTTGCAGACACAAATCTCCCATATATATGTATGTATATCATATATAGACAAATCCCCCTTAGATATATGGGGGATTTGTCCCCCATATATCTGTCAGACATATATATGACTGACAGATATCAATTTTTGATATCTGTCAGTCAGCCAACCTCTTATCCATGCTAATATTCTATAATCCCATATTTTCCAATTTATGCAAGTCTTCCATGCTGTATTCTGTCAAAAGTCTTAGCAAAATCCAAAAGTATCATGGTGTATCCATTCCCCTTGTCCATTTCAATGGTAACATTGTTATAGAATGTGAGCAAGTTGCTAAAACATGACCTTCCCTTAGTAAATCCATGTTGCTCATTGCAAAGTAAAGATTCACTGTCAACCCACTTCTGAATGCAAGCCCTAACCAATTTTTTCAAAATTTCACAACCACTCCTGAGATACCAGTTGGTCGATATTTGGATATATTGATCTTTGCACCACCCTTGTGCAGTGGAATTACCATACATTCTTTCTATTTCTGCAGAATTCTTCCTTGTTCAGAGACTCATATTAAACAGCCTGTTTAATATGAGTTTAATAACAGTTCAGCTGATATCCCATCAGTCCCTATTGCTGAATTCGTATTCAGTCTGTGCAATGGCTCTAATACCTCGTCCTCATACACCTGAGTTCCTTCATCCAGTGAAGAGGTAGCAGTGAGCTCAGTGTTGCATACACCAGTTTTGATCGCTTTTAATAAAATGGGCACTCATTAGTTGAACAGCCTCTTCTGCATCTATTACTCTCACATAATCTGCATTTAGAAGAGTTTTTTCTTTCATATTCATTCTTTCTTTTACTTGCAGCATATCGATAGAATTCTTGTGGGTTGTCTTTAGCACACAGAGCCAGTTGCTTTTCATATTCAGACTTTCCTTTCTGTACAACAGTTGTGACTATTCTAGTGCTGCTTATAATTTTCATAACAGACATCGTCCTTATGCACACGGTATTCCTTCCACATCATTCTTTTCTTATGAATCTCTTGCTTAATAAGATTACACATCCATTTGACTCCTACCCTATTTATTCTTTGAACTCTCAGGACACATTCTGATATCGCATCATTTAAGTATTGTTTAAATGCTTCCCATGCACTGTCGATATTCTTCCTATCAAGCAACCAATCCCATTCCACTGAACTCAGTATACTCTTCAGTTGGTCATAATTACCTGCTTTGTAGTTTGGCATGTAACCTTTTCTGAATGGAACATTCATAAACTTAGTCACTTCCCAAGTGAGTACCACATGATTACTGTCACCAACCAGAGGCAGAATAGTTATGTCTTTAACTGAAACACCCCCTGACACTATAATAAAATCTAGCACTCTTTGACCTCGAGTTCCTTCTGCCACATGCTGCTTGAGGAAGTTGTCTTGCAACAGCTCAATAAATTCATTTTCATTCTTTTCATGAGATTCTACTGCTACTACCTAATCAATATTTGGATAATTCAAGTATCCCGTTATGATTACTCTTTTTGTGTTCGTCTTTTCTAGTTGGTGATACATTTCTTCATCACTAGCAACCGATCCACTAGGTCTGTAACAACACCCCACTATGCAATTGATATCTTGTTAGATTCTATCTCACACCAAATGGATTCAAATTCACTGCCACATGGAATACTGTTAGTAGTAGTAGTAGTACTACTACTACAATCATAGGTCTCAACTCTAATTGGATTCAAGGCATCCAGTATCATTAGCAGCATGTCCCCCCCCCCTCCTATCCTCTCTATTCTTCCTAAAAATACTGTACCCTTTACACTTGATACCAGTTAGTTAGTTAGTACATCCGATTCTGATAGCCAGGTCTCACTAATGCCTACAATCTGAAGTCCCAACATATTGACCAAGGCAACAAACTCTACCGCTTTGTTTCTGATACTCCTAGCATTCTTATACAGACATAATAATCTACCTGCATGTTCTTTTGAATACTCTTGTCTGCAGTCTGCATGACACTGTTGGACAACAGATCTCTATTCTTCTATGTACATTTGATGGGTTCAAACCAGACAAACACAGTCAAAATCATTCTCTCCTCGTCAGCATTTCGATGATAAAGCTCATTCCCATCATTAGCACAGTTATATAACATTGTCACTCTTACACTCACATTCTCACCATTTCCTCCCTTTATAATTTAGTTTCCCTGACTCTCTGTGTTAGGTCTCATATCAGTTATTAGTTTTTCTAGACTCCTGATACCAAACACATGTAGGCCTTCCCTTTTATACAAATCTAGTCTTCCCTCAAACTCACTCCACACATCCAAAAAGTACCACATGGATGGTACTTTTTGGATGTGTGGATAGTACCTCAGTCATGAGTACCACATGGTCCAGTAATGCACCATCTTATAAAGTTATTGAAGCTAATTATGACTGTGTAATTATAAAGGCACATCTGTGTTACGAAAAAGCCACACATTTTCAGTCCTGCCATTAGTTGTTTTTTTAAATAAATAAAATGAGTTGTTCCGTTTTTGACAACATCATTATGAAGTAGGATACAGTAATCATATTTTGCCCTGTTAATTTGATTGAATATTTATATGCATTTGTTTTCTGATAGTTAAACCATTGAAATATCATACTAATTTTGAATATATTTGATTTGTACAGTTTTTTGTTTTATGGTTGAAGGATTACATATGAAAATAGCTTACAACGAGAGTTATGAATACAGAAAGTTGAGATAGTTTTAAGGATGAATTGGATTTTTTATTATTATTATTATTATTATTTGACACCTCCAGGGAGTCCAAAGACTCATCGAGGGAGGGCACCTACTCTACAACTCTGTCTCCACCACTCAATCCACCAACTGACCGCAACTACACCAATGCCATCTACCACCGACCACCACCACTAGTTTTTCCACAGACAATCACAAACATCCATGCCCATGGTGGGGATTCGAACCCGCAGCCATTTGCCTGGAGAGCAGATACGCTAACCATTCAGCCAGCCATGCCGGCCATTTTGTGTTCTAGTTGTTTGGTGTCACCACATAAATAATGCACATTGTGTTGCCAACATGTAACAGCATATTTAAATCTATGAATCTTAAGAAAATGAAGTTCAGTCTACATGACTAGGCTGCTTGTATATAACCAATAGAAAAAACTCTATACTAATCCAACATATTTTAATAATATGATAATGCACCATTTTGTTACTTGCATATTGAAAACGCTAGTTTGAGAACTCAATAAAAGTAAAAAAAATTCTGGATAGTGACTTTTCCATAATTCATAAAACTGTATATATATATATATATATCATCATCGTCATAATCATCATGCTTGTCAAGGATTTAGGCCGAAGTGGCCTGTTCCAGCCTTAGAAGTCATCGTTGAATCTCTTAAGAGAACGTCCTGCTTTTCTTTTTCCTAATAGTTTGTAATTTAAGGCTTGTTTTGGTAATCTTTTTGTTTTCATTCTTTCAATGTGTTGCATCCATTTATGTTTATATTTTTTGTTTTATTTTTTATTTTTTTAATCTGTGTATATATATATATATATATATATTCTGAACATTCATTTTTACTCGGTAGAAAATATTATAAATTATTTTAAATGACTGATACCGAGAGATGAAGAGATGACATGACTTATTTAAAAAGATACTACTAGTTTACTAGTTTCGTTGAATGGATCAACTTCTTTGGGTATCACAATCACAGAAAGATGCAAGAAATAACAGAGACTTAAAAATTGCATTAACAGTACTAGTCCAAAAAAACATTAGTACATTTTGAAAACAGTAATGCGAGCTTGAGTTCCAAATAAAAGCTGACTACTTGCTGTCACAAGTGTGCCAGTATTGAACAGAGGCAATGTGTGCATCAGAAAGATTGAAACTTAGGGAGTTATTGATATGGGAAGAATCTAATGCAATATTTCTGGACTCGACAATCTTTCTTTCAAGTTCATCATAGCACACATGGATATTAGAAGTTTGTGTCCAGTCCACAATGTGTTGGCGGCCTTCATCTGAGTTAATGGAGAAAAGAACGTGGCTAGAGAGGGTGCTGGCTCTAGTCCTGTTGTAGGAAATATCTCTACGGTGTTCTTCCAAACGAAGAAGGATGGATTTTAGCAGTTTGGTCATAGTATGGCTTTCCACAATCACATAAGATCTTGTAGACTCATGGAAACTGAGTTGGAAGATGTTTCTCTTTAGGTTTACTAAGTATAGATCGAAGTTTTGGGAGCATAGTGAAGCAAGTTCTGAAGTTAAATTTCTTGAGAATTTTAGCTAGTTTTGGTGAAAGAGAGCTGATGTAAGGCAAAGAAATAAATGCTCTTGAGGAAGAGACATCTTCAGAAGCAGTTGAGTGACAGAGAGAGAAAATTTTTCAATCTAATTAGGAGAGAAACCATTATTGATAAAAGTCTTTTTAAGAAAAAGGAGTTCATTTTCAATTTCTGTTTCTTCTGTTAAAATTTTGATTCATACTTAGTAAACGTAAAGAGAAACATCTTCCAACTCAGTTTCCAGGAGTCTACAAGATCTTATGTGATTGTGGAAAGCCATACTATGGCCAAACTGCTAAATCCATCCTTCTTCATCTGGAAGAACACCGTAGAGATATTTCCTACAACATGACTAGAGCCAGCGCTCTCTCTCTAGCCACATTCTTTTCTCCGTTAACTCAGATGAAGGCCGCTAACACATTGTGGACTGGACACAAACTTCTAATGTCCATGTGTGCTATGATGAACTTGAAAGAAAGATTGTCAAGTCCAGAGAAATTGCATTAGATTCTTCCCATATCAATAACTCCCTAAGTTTCAATCTTTCTGACGCACATTGCCTCTGTTCAATACTGGCGCACTCGTGACAGCATGTAGTCAACTTTTATTTGGAACTCAAGCTTGCGTTGCTGTTTTCAAAATGTACTACTGTTTTTTTGGACTTGTACTGTTAATGCAATTTTTAAGTCTGTTATTTTTTGTATATTTCTGTGATTGTGATACCTGAAGAAGTTGATCCATTCAACGAAACTAGTAAACTAGTAGTATCTTTTTAAATAAGCCATGTCATCTCTTTATCTCTCAGTATCAGTCATTTAAAATAATATATATATATGTATATATATGGGGGGGGGGGTAATTGCTTAATGGTCTAAGCCAAATAATTGAGAGGAGACTTCCACATCACCTTTAAGAAATGAGGAGAACAAACCGGGGGCTTCTGACCTAATGCAATCCTCGCCTTCACGTGATGCACCCTGTTGGTAGGTATCAGCTGGGTACTGAATGAACAAAGATGAACTTGCAATTTGGGACTCAACTGACCAAACTGTACTCACTATTGACTTAAATGAAATAAGTAACATGGTACTACATGATGAGATTTCATACCAGCTGGGGCATTGCCCAGTTAAAGAAGGCCTCTACTGTTTTCATCAGGGAACCAGGATGAGCAGTGAAAAGTCAGCTACTGGAACAGACTCAACCTCAGCATCTACGAAAAAGAACAAACCCAATATCAGAAGAAATGAAGATAGCAACTATCATTATAAGGACTATTAATGGAAAGGAAATGGAGCTTGCAGAAGAACTAGAAAAGTACCAATGGACATAATTCATGGCATCACTAAAACAAAGAAAAGGGGAAAAAAAAGGTGAGATCTTACTAAATAATGAGATAGGATGTTATATTCAGACAATAATGATCAAGGAAAGGAAGGAGTAGAGATAACATTCAACACCAAACATAAACTTATTGATTGAAAGGTGCTTCGAGTAGAGTTATATGGACAATCTTCAAAATGGGGAATTGGACAATGAAAGTTATTTGTGCCTACTGTCCTGCAGAAAGTTCTCCTAAGAAAGAAGTGGAGGAATTTTTCAACTCATTGAAGCAGGCAGCTGACATAAAGAAAATGGGAAAAGTGGTACTTGCTGAAGTTCTAAACAGCTGAGTAGGAAATGAATCCCACCAGGCTTATAGGAATGCTTTTTTGGGAAAATTTGTTAAAAAGGGCAAAACTAATAATAATGCTAAGTATCTGCTGGATTTCTCTTTAGGATATGGACTAGTCATTACTAGATAGATGTTGAAACCTTCAACCTTGGTATCTCTTCTGGTCTGCTCCCAAGATGAGACCTCAATAAAGGTCGAAACCGGTATAGGTAGCGGCCCTTCCGGCAATGCATAGTATTATACGTGTCCATAAGTGTTATGTGCCTTGCATACTAAGGCAGTTGATGTGAAGTCATTAGCCTCTATATACAAGTAGCGCAGTTGTGAAGTTACTTCATGTGCAAACTTTGTTTGTTTACACTTGGATAAAGGATGACATCAAGAATATAATTTCTTGGCATCTTTAATTTACTAATGCCATGTTTTAACATGAAGATGTGTACAAGTTTAGGATACAAGAATGTACAGAGGATTTGAAATCTGAAGCGACCATCACTCAGTTTTAAGTAGGATACAAATGAATATTAAATTGAATAGGACAGTATGTAAAAAAAAAAAAAAAAAAAAAAAAGGTCAAGCAGCTTTTACAGGTAAAGTGTAGTCTCAACTCTACAAATATTGAAGAATGAATGAAACTGTTCAAAAACAAAAACCAAACCTTGGAGTCTCAATGGCAAAATATGAAGAAAACGATTGATTCAGCTAAGGAGGTATATGGTGAAGTTGTCTGCAAGGATAGAAAACTAAGAAGCCATAGTTTCAACACAATAAGTTAAAGAAGTAGTCCATGAAAAGAAGAAATCGTACTGAACGTTCCTAGCAAATAACTTAGCAGATGCTCTAAAAGAATACAAAGAAAAATACTATGAGATACTATAAGGGCTGACTTTGGTAAAAATATAGAAAATAAATACAAGGAAGTTGGCAAAATGTTCTGGAGGCTATTGCAAAAGCTTAGAAAAAATAAAGGAATCAGAGATAATAAAGGTGAATGAAAACTGAAGATAAGCATATCCTGGATATCTGGAGTAATTACTTTGAAAGATTGTTAAACAAAACAAGCACTGTCACAACAGCAATAGAAAATTTTCAAGAGGAATGCAAACGAGTATGTTTCAATATTTGAGGTAGAAAAAGACACCAAAAACTTGAAACGTTGTAAAGCAGCTGGAATAGAGGATATGTGAGCATAAGTAACTCATATATTTAATTAAGCATATCTGAGAAATGCTTAAATATGGAGTATAAAATTTTGCAATAGCTGCACTATATAATTGAGACGGCCTGGTCAGAAGGTCAAATTCCTGATGATTGTAGTAGAGCTCTCCTAATTCCCATCTATAAAAAAGGGAATAAAGCTGAATGTGGGATTACAGAGGAATTTCTCTTAGTGTTCCAAGCAAGATTTATGCAAGCATACTTGAAAAGTGGTTGCGAAAAATTGCAGAAGAGAAACTGAGAGAAGAAAGGTCTGGTTCTGGCCAAAGATCAAATTTTCACTTTAAGAAAAATAATTGAGAAATCGTGAAAATATGACAAGGATCTGTACTTAAGTTTTGTAGATCTGCAAAAGGCATATGAAAAGGTGTGCAGAGAAAAACTTTTCAAAACATTACAGTGATATGTGATAAATATGAGGGTTTTGAGAAAAATTAGGAGAGTGAACAGATGGCATCAATTGCAGAATCATATTAAAAATGAAGACATCGTGAAGGAACTTGACATTGTTTGCATTCAAAAATATGTGAGCAGATTCTAATCTGTGGTGTATGGTCACTTAAATAGACTGGGAGAGAAAAGGTTACCAAAACAAGTGTTTAATGCCAAGATGGCAGGGAAAACATCCAAAGGAAGACTGAGGTCTAGGTGGATTGATTCATTCAGAAGTGCATTAGAAGAATGAAATGTTAGATAGCAGAATATTGGGGCAGACAAGTAACAGAGCAATTTGGAGGAAAATTGTTGTTAGATGATTGATAATGTAAACTTAATTATGTAGTGCTGTCATAGTAACTTGAATGCCCATCAAGGGTACATATTAGGAAACTGATGATGATAATATATGCATGTATGAAAATATGTTGCTAGTAATACATAAAGATTTCTATGGCAAAAATGTCTCATTTAAAATTTTCTATTTCCTTTTTATAGCCATAGAAGATTAATCATAAACTGAATTATTTTACAATTAATGAATTTATTATTAATATATGACTATCATTCTACCAGGCTTATTGCCAGGGTACTCTCTCTTTTTACTAGCATTTACTCTTCATGTATCAGAACTCTTTCCACTTTAAATCGAGTATAGAAACATTCAACGTAAAGTTGATCTCTCCTCTTTGTTCACCAATATTACACTAAAGGATATCACCTTGAAGTTAATAAAAGACAAAATTCTACAAAGAGAGGGTAAACAGCTGTGGTCCCCCCTCCCAGTTAACTACCTTACAGAGAGTTTGAGAAAAATGCTTATAACTCCACCCAAAAGAGCCCTGATATTACAACACACACAAATCCCACACACACACACATGCACACTGTATCATTTTAAAAAGCTTGGTCAACAAAATTGATTTGTTCAGATAAAAATGCCCTCACTATAAATGAATCTCATACACAGTACCTTCTTAGCCAGCTGCAATTGCACTAAAACCAAAAAATGTTAACGCCACAAACCCACACATCTCTTCTCCACCAAAATATAGGCTATTTTGAATCATCACCATCTCACACATTCAGAACATATATCAGAAGTTGATAAAAATCCTTTTTTTTTGGTGGGGGGGGGGGGGTAACAACTGATGACTACCTTCACTGCACAACAAATTGGCATCCCTTATCTGCTTTCCTAAAGACCAGCCACAGCCACTAAATCTGTCTGGTGTCTAAACAAGTACCATGCTGCTGTAATCTCTTCTGCTATGGCCAGAGAGCCAGGGCAGTCAACATCAGAATCTCTGAGCACAAAGGCCATATCTGGTACATGCTTAAACTGAGGCTGCACGACTTTTGATACCTGGCACAAGATATGCTCTCAACAAAATAATAATAATAACTTATTTTATTGTAGTCGATACAAATATAAAAGCTTCTTCTTGAAATCTGTTTCTTTAAAAATCTATTCAACCCTGAACAAATTTGGACCATGAAACTGCCTCAAATCTGAGAAATTCTTCAGAACTCCAGCCCAACAGTCAAATTCACTAGATGGTAAAATTTAGTACCTTCAGCCTACCTTTGTTTTACCTTCCACATGTACTGCCTGCTTGTGCATATATATCTTGCATTGTTCCCTGATGATGCCAGTTTGACTTTGTGAAATACTGGAAGTATTAATGAAATGATTTTGATTAGTATATCCTCTTCATTACGATATCCTCCTTAAATCTACTATGAATAATCAGTGTATTAGCTTAGCACTTAAATTGTTGATATATATGGTACAGCTGTGTATTTTTATTTTATTTTTCCTTTTTCAGTTAAAAAAAAAAAAGATGAGAGTTAAAAAGGGAAGAGAATGAGACTTGTGAGTGTGAATATTAAGCCAGCCTCTGCTAGGCCCCGTGCAGTGGGGAAGAAGGAGAGAATCTTGTATTGCTTATGTCAGTTTGGTAGATAATATTTGTAAAGGCATTTGTATATTACAAGAATAATAAATGCAGATTACTTACATAAGAAATTATCTTGTACCTATTATTATTATTATTATTATTATTTATATTGGTACTTCACGGAATCATATTAATGGTAACATAATACTTATCATACATCTCCCTGAACTTATTCACTGTTGGGACACTCACAACCACCTCTGGCAATCCTTTCCACTTATTCAAGGAAAGAGTATGGATATGGGAAGATATGGAATCATGAACTGCAGTTCATGATTCCATATCCATATCTTGAAGTAAAGAACCTAGTCCACACACCTTTACTAACCATACTCTTACACAACTTTCAAGTGTGACCCCTTGTTTTCCCCCCTACTCCCCATATATTGAAAATTTTCTTCGGTGTGAATCTTATAGTTTACAGCTAAACTCTGCAACCCACATACCTTCAGTCTATCCTCATAGGGAACATGCCGCAGGCCTGTCATGAGCTTAATCACTCATCTCTGAATCCTTTCTATTACTACCACCACCCCCACCCGGCTCCCTCGAAATGCAGCTGACTAAATCTGTGCACAGTAGTCAATATGACCGAGTTATTGCCTTTTAAAGAAGGGATAATAGCCTTCCTATCTTTACATTATCAATGTATTCTTCAATGTCCAAAAGTAATCTTCTGAGCTGTTTTGAGAGAGGGTGGGGGACAAGCCAAATCATTTATTTATATACATACATACATGCATACATTGTGTGTGTGTGTGTGTGTGTGTGCAAATGTGTCCTCAGAATTTCAAATCTCTATGCACCTTCATCCCCAGATCCCTAGCCTCATCACTTTCCAGTTATCTAGTACCATCCTTATAATACGAAGTATGTAATCCTTTCATCCCAAAATGCATTACCTTATTACCATACATTTAACAACATTAAATTGATAACTGCTGTCCTTTGTCCACACTGTCAATTTATTTAAATTGTCCTGCAAGATATCCATATCACCTTTATCAGCTGTTGCCCTCCCCAATTTTGCATCTGCAGCAAATAATATGCAAATTAAAGAGTAATGGTCCTAGTACAGAGCCCTGAGGCATTCCACTAGTCACCCTAATTTTCCTTGATTCCACTCCACTATACACCACCCCTCTGATGTCTATCAGCCACCTCCCTATTCATGCATTCTAATTTGCTCCAACTTATGTAATACTTTTTCCATATGGTATTCTGTCAAATGCTTTGTAATTATTTTATTTATTTTTTTAAAGGATGTTTTTCCCAAGTATCATGGCCATCTTCAGTACGATTTGAAGGATGAAAAAGTGGCATTATCATGCATGACTAACACTGCAGATATGGTATATGTGGTTGAATAGTATAGTTAGATAACTGATGATGTCCTAGCAAGATTTATTTAAATAAATAATAAATGATATGATCAGCAATGTTAAGGAGTACTACTTTGTATAGTAAGAAAAAATTGTAGATCTATTCAGATTAGGACAATCTAATGCATTGTACCTTTTTCTTATTCAGTTTTCTATAAGGTTCCTTCTCTTGTTTAGAACTTGAGTGTTTTTCCAGTCCACCCATATATCCCTATACATATATGGAGATAATAGCATGCATTGGAGATAATAGCATTGATACATCTCCCTGATTGGCCAATCAATTATAGGTGTAGAGGATTCAATAATTACCAGAGAATGCCAATGGAAGAAGCTTATCCTTTACAGTACATAAATAATGAGGAAAGCTTTCACAAAGACAAAATGCCATTTTGATTGTTTTGAATTCTGGATATCTTTCAATATCCGGAGTACCTGGTCCTGGAGCATATGCAGTTCTCCATGTTAACCCCATCTTTAGTGATTGAAAGTAGAACAGCTCTGTATTTGTTTATGGCCTTGGTGATGAAAGTAACACTTGAAACCATAAGATAGAAAAGTGAATTTTGTGTGTTCTCTTTCTTCTTGTAATAAAGTGGCTGTGGAGAAAAAGAAAGGGGAGATCAGTGGACAAGAGTCCACATTAAGACTGACAGCAAGATGCTCTGTCTCATTTTCTTAATTTTATGTTATTACCTTTTAATAAATCTCAATATGATTTAAAATTAAACTGTTATGATTAATACAGTGGGAGTTAAATTAAGTTGTTATTCTACTGCAGTTCATGATTCCATATCTGCATATTTAATTCTTTTGTCATGGATATTCATCCTCTTATTCTATCTTTGAGATCATACTGAAGATGTTTCACAAATATTCTGGGTAAAAATTCTATTAGTAAGAAAATTATGTTTACATAAAAAATTACACACACACACACAATGTATGTATGTATGTATGCGTATATAAATAAATGATTTGGTTTATCCCCCCCCCCCTCTCTCTCTCTCTCTCTCTCTCTCTCTCTCTCTCTCTCTCTCTCTCTTGGTGCTTTGTTTTACCCTTCAAAAAGCTGGCCTCACCCATTTAACACAAGTAATGTTATGTTTATCAATGTTAATTCAGTTAATGCTGTTACCATTTGGATGGACATATATCTCCTGACAGAAAATTAAAATAATAAGATTATTTTTATGAATTAACATTATTTATTATATATTATTAAAACTTCATCTCTCTTCACATTTTTTCTAATTCAGAAGCAGAAATGCAGTTTTCCTCAGCACAGCAATATGCAGTTGATCAAGAGTCTTAGAAGTTTAGTGGGTAATCAATGGATGAGTGACACAACCATTCAAGTCTCCGGATCAGTAAATATTCCTGCCCATCAACTCTTATTAAGATTACGCTGTCCTGATTTGGCTCATGTAAGTGTTAAATTTCTTGAATATTTTATGCTAAATGTGATGTTACCATTAATTGTGCATTATGTCAGCCTGGTTGGCCGAGTGGTCAGCGTATCTGCTCTCCATTCAAAAGGCCGTGGGTTCGAATCCTGCTGTGGGCATGGATGTTTGTGATTGTCTGTGAAAATATTAGTGGTGGTGAGCAGTAGATGGCGTTGGTGTAGATGATGATGGTAGTTGCAGTTCGTTGTAGTTAGAGAATTGGGTGGAGACAGTTGTGGAGTAGTGCCCCTCCCACACACACACACACACACTCGATGAGTCTTTGGACTCCCTGGAGATGTCACGTAATAATAATAATTATTATTATTTACTTTAAAATGTTTATATTTTTCATCCCTTTGCAAGTTTATAAAGCTGATTCAACATTTTTAATACTTAGTTTAAATGCAATGTGTTCTTTCTGTTTTTACTATATAATAGATAAATGCAGTATTTATCAAACAGTAGGGATTTTGTGATGCTACTTTTTGATATTTACTTAGTTTCATTTATCTGTGGAAAAAAGGATTATTACAAAAATAATCGTTCTTGGAAACAATGAGCTCAGCTCCCATATAAATAGATTTTAAACTATAATGACCAGTTATTATCACCAGAGAAATAAGATTTAACTTATTACTCCTGATCCACCTTGCTCCTCTATCATGGTGTTGAAAGGTGTGAAGAGGTGGTGTGATACAAACATCAAGACATATTAACAATATAAGCATCACCTCTAAATAATGACTTTATGACTATTAAAACCAGTAGTGGTGGTGTTATTATTTTTATATATATCTTTCTCTCTTAACAGGAAGCTAACTATATGTTTTAAATGATTGCTTCTAATTTTTTAGGAAATAACAGCATAAACTAAATTATTAATTATAAAAACTTTAATAACTACCTATAATTCGGCAATGTTACAATGCCATTTTCAGGGACTGCAAAACAATGATATGTGCACCCAGGCACTTACACTGACTTCAGTTGCCTTTCTTTGGCCTCATTTGCTTAGAGCGGGTGCCTGGATGCACATATCAATGACCAAGACAACAATTGGGTTGTCTTGGCCATTGGGCTGATGATTTTAGCTTTTATGTTTCGTAATTTGGGACAGTCTCATGCACCCAAATTTGTTGAAGTTTTGGAAGTTTTTCAGAGCCAATGCTGATTCAAGGAATAATCTTTCGTATTTGTACTTGCTATAGTATAATAAGGAGGCCTTTTTCCAGCTTGTTCTGTGGTGGGTGTTCATTGCATGGTCAGCAAGTCCTAAGTGGCTGCATTGGTGGAACCAGATGTCGTCCTTGTGTTCGGATATTCTGATATTGGCTGTCCTGCCTGTTTTTAGCCGTAGTAGGACAGTTTGTAACTGCAATGGATCTGGTATACTCAAAATAGGTCTATGGAAAGTGGCTGGTCTTTGGTGGGGCGGATAAGATATGCCAATTTTTTATGTGGTTTGTAACTAGTTGCGAGGTCATAGTTTTCTTTGGATTTTTGTTAGTTTTTTGGATATACCTTGGATATATGGAATGGTGGTAGATTTAGAGTGATCTCTGCTAAGATTGGGAGAGAGAGGGGTTGTGGTTAACTGGTTTTAATATTTTTTGAGGGTTATAACCATTGGCTAAGAAGGTGTTAAGGATATGGTTAAGTTCAGCAGTTAGGGCATTGTTATCTGAACTAATTAATTTTGTCCTGTTATATAGGGTTTTTATAATCCCATATTGTTGGGGGGGGGGATAGCTTCTGGTGAATGTATCTATCTGTAAGTGTAAGTTTTCTGTAAACAGAGAAAGTCAGGGGGATCCATCAGGCTGGCGTGTAATCAGAGTTCCTAGGAAAGGGAGACTGTTGTTTTCCTTTTCCAAGGCAAAGTGGATCCTGTGGTGAAAAGCTTGCCTCTTTTCTTTTAGATCGTTCTGCCTTCCTCCTTTAAGAATATGATCCCACCAGCACCCAAATCAGGACATTTCATAGGCTCCTTAAGTTTACTTCTTGTAATCTTAAGGTTTACTTCTTGTAATTCTTAAGGTTTTACTTAATAACTTAAGGTTACTTCTTGGCCTGTGGAAGTGACTAACAGACTAAAGCCTTTTAACTCTAGACCCCCCCCCCCCCTTCCAGATATATGGACTATCAAAAATCCATAAGCAAAATGTACCATTACGTCCTATTGTGGATGGCATTGATTCTCCCCACGTTCAAATTAGTCAAACATTTATCCAAAGTGCTCACACAATATACTGGCAACACACCTTCACACATAAAAAAACTCAGCCCACTTTAAAACCAGTATAGAAAACCTCTCACTCCAATACACTGACATAATGGTCAGTTTTGATGTTCCACTCAAAGATACCTTAGACCTTCCAAGGCAAATTTCTTCCAATATCTCAGCCCTATTTCAGTTCACCATGAACTCAGGCTATTTTGTTTGACAAGAAAAATTCTACAAACAGATAGAGGGGACAGCCATGGGTTCTCCACTCTCTCTACCCCTGGCTAACCTTTCATGAAAAAGCCTTAAACTCTACCCCTGCATATACCTGCTGTTTGGCTAGACTATGTGGATGATGTGTTCACCATTTGGCTGCATGGCATAGATACACTCCACAATTTCTCAACACATTTAAAAAATCAATAGCTTTAAATCCAGTTTACTTTGGAAAAGGAAAACAACAAGTCTCTCTTTCCTAGACACTCTGATTACATGCCAACCTGGTGGATCCCTGGCTTTCTCTGTTTACAGAAAACCTACACATACAGGTAGCTACATTCACTAGCAGTCATCCCCCCCTCAACATTATGGAATTATGAAAACCCTATATAACAGGACAAAATTAATTAGTTCAGATAACAATGCCCTAACTATTGAATTTAACCATATCCTTAATACTTTCTTAAGTAATGGCTACAATCCCCAAAAAAATCCAAAAAAAAAAATATATATTAAAACCAGTTAACCACAACCCCCTTCTTAGCAGAGATTGCTCTAAATCTATCACCATTCCATATATCCAGGGTATATCCAAAAAACTAACAAAAATCCTAAGAAAATATGACCTCACAACTAGTTGCAAACCACTTAAGATATTGGCATCTTTTATCTGCTCCACCAAAGACCAGCCACTTTCCCCTAGATCTACCTGGTGTATGCCAGGTCCCTTGCAGTTATAAACTGTTCTACTACAGCCAAACAGGCTGGGCATCCAATATTAGGATATTCGAACACAAGGACTACATCCGGTTCAACCAATATAGTCACTCAGGACTGACTTACCATGCATTTGGACACCCACTACAGAATACTCTGGAAGATAGCCACCTGATTACACTGCAGCAAGTACAAAAGATTATTCCTTGAATCAGCCTCAGCTCTGAAAAACTTTCCAAACCTTGACAATTTGTGTGCATGAGACTGCCTTAAATTTGGGAAACATACATTCTAAATTTGTCAGCTCAACAGCCAAGACAACCCAATTTAGTCTGCTAGATGGCACCTTTTAGGACTCTAGCACCAACTTCAAGCCTTTCTTCAGCCTCATTTGCTTAGTGTAGGTGCCTGTGTACACATATCATGTTTTGTGATCCCTGAAGATGGCAATGTAACATTGCCGAAATATAGTTAGTTACTAATCAAAGTTTTTATAATTTATTATTATTATTATTATTACATGACACCTCCAGGGAGTCGAAAGATTCATCAAGGGAGGACACTTACTCTACAACTCTCTGCCTTCACCATTCAACATATACACTAACACACAATCAACCACCCACTACCACCACTTGGTTAGACTATAAATTATATAGTTAGTTTAATCCTTTATCTGAGTGTAAGCAAACAAAGTTTGCGCCTGAAGTACTGGGGTAACTCGTGGCAAAGGTGGATTAAGTTCTCATCACTTTCCATAGTATCCCATAATGCGAAGCACATCTCCTTGCGGTCATGTATAATGCTATGCATTATGGGAAGGGTCACTACCCAGACCGGTTTCGACCTTTATCAAGGTCTCTTCAGTGGGAGCCAGACCCAGAGGTGATACCAATGTAGAACTCATATTTCCAAATCCATTTGCCAAAAGGTGTCACACCTTATTATTAAATTACTCTGGATTAGAGAAGGATGTGGGAAGTTTTTTTCTACTTGGTTAGACTATAAAATATATATTTAGTTTAATCCTTGATCCAAGTATAAGCAAACAAAATTTGTGCCTGAAGTATCTTCGGGACTGGGGCAACTCATGGCAAAGGTGGACTAAGTTCTCATCACTTTCCTTAGTATGTGGAAATGGAAATAATATTTGCATATGGAAATATGAGTTCTACATTTCTTCAACCTTGGTATCACCTCTGGATCTGGCTCCCACTGAAGAGATCTCAGTAAAGGTCGAAACCAGTCTGGGTGGTGACCCTTTCCATAATGAATAGCATTATACATGTATGCAAGGAGATGTGCTTTGCATTATGGGATACTAAAGAAAGTGATGAGACTTAGTCCACCTCTCCCACGAGTTGTCCCAGTCCTGAAGATACTTCAGGAGCAAACTTTGTTTGCTTACACTTGGATAAAGGATTAAACTAAATATATAACTTATACCACCATTTGTATTTTCACAGACAATCACAATCATGCCCATGGCAGGATTCAAACCTGCAGTCTTTTGGGTGGAGAGCGGATACACTAACCACTCGACCAACCAGGCCAGCTGGTTATTTAGTAACTAATAATTTAGTTTACGTTGTCATTTCCTAAAAAATTTGAAGTATGTCTAACCAACATATAAGCTTATCTACAAGAAAGTTTTAAATGATTGACTAATAGTTGGTACTAGAAATCCAACCTTTTCCACAGTTTCCATTTTTTAATTCTCTGCAGTCTTCACTCAATAACTTTATAAAACAATGATTTGTTAGTCACAAAATTAACTAGCCACATATTAAGCATTGTTGTGAAAATTCCTCAGTTAATAGCAGAGTATTTGGGTCAACTTTTTCTTGATTTAATTGAAAATATGTTTGTTTTTAAAAGGAAATCTATATGAAGGTTTTTCATTTGAAGGCAAATTAGCTTTATGCAGATGATGTTATACTTCTAAATAAATCTGCTACAAGTCTGCAAGATTCCCTTACTAAATTGAATAACTGTTGTTATAGATATAGTATGAAGGTCAGCAATAAAAAGACAAAGACAATGAAAATAGGCAGAATCGTTGAAAATGTCAACTGCGTTGTGAATAGAGAACCTGTGGAACAAGTAAAACATTTCAGCTACTTAGGCAAGATTTTTAGTGAAGATGGTAAATTAAATATGGAAATTGACAATAGAATCAACAAAGCTGGTATGGAAGGAAGTCAATTGAATAAATTCATATGGAATAAGAGAGAAATTAGTTGGAACACTAAATTAGCTATATATAAGACAGTATTCAAACCAGTTTTAACTTATGGATCTGAGAACTTGGTCAGAAGTAAAACATTTGACCAAAGACTAGAGACTGCAGATATGAACGTCCTGAGAAAGATTAGAGGCATGAACAGATAGCATCAATGGCAATATCATATTAAAAATGGGGATATTAGGAAAGAACTTTACATTGTCAGCATCCAGGAATGCGTTAGCAGAGCTAATCTCAGGTGGTATGGGTCACTTAAACTAATGGACGAGGAAAGATTACAAAACAAGTGTTCACAATCACAAAACAGGTGTTCTCTGCCAGGTTGGCAGGAAAACGACCAAAAGGAAGACCAAGATATAGGTGGATTGATGCGGTACAAAGTGCCTTAGACAATTGAAATATAAGATCTGATAATATTGGAGTCTTGACAAGTAACAGACTGATTTTGAGGAAAATTTTAGATAGGAAGTTAGTAATGATGTAAATTTTTCATATAGTACTATCATATTGTGTACACCCTTTGGGGGTACATGGCAGGAATTTGATGATGATGATGGCAAATTAGCTGGTTTCATACAGAAATTTTATTTTTTCTTTACCGATCAAAAAACATGATTTTTTCCCCCATCACATTTATTTCTAGATGAAAAAGCATCATGTTGGATGTGTTTCTGGAAACACACCCAACATGATGAAAAAACAATGTTTTTTTATCCCACAAACACACTCCTCACTAATCAGATGATGTGCATGTTGTTTATTATTTTAACGGTATAATAGAACACAGAAACTAAGTAAATAATTAATTTATTAACTTGATGCTGATACATAGAACACCTGGAAAAACAAGCAATCAATACAGCCACTCTCAAACCAACACTTTGGTTACGCTATGTTGATGATGTGCTTGCTATTTGGCCACATGGCCCTGAGACATTGAAAATATTCTTAGCACTTTTAAATAGCCAACATCCAAAAATCCACTTTTCTATGGAACTGGAAGCCAACAACTGTCTGCCCTTCCTGGATACACTCATCACACATCTCCCAGATGGTTCCTTATCATTTTCAGTTTTTAGAAAACTCACACATACAGGTAGATACTTACACAAACAATCACACCATCATCCTTCTCAACAATATGGCATATTAAAAACACTAACCCATAGAGCGAGAGCAATCTGTTCCAATGACAAGGCTCTTACTGCTGAACTGACTCACTTACGGCACACCTTCTTGGCCAACGGCTACAATCCACATAAAATAAACAAAATACTAAATACTCCTAAGAAACCCCTCCCACCATCCACCACAGAGAACTACAACAAAACAGTCACCATCCCTTACATTAAAGGCACATCCGAAAAGATCTCAAGAATTCTCAATAAACATAAACTACGCACTACATTCAGACCATGTAGCAAATTAGCCACCCTCATCCGCTCACCCAAGGACAGCATTCCTCCTTTATCACATCCAGGAGTCTACCAAGTACCCTGCTCATGCAATCAAGCCTACTACGGTCAAACAGGAAGAACTGTGAACATCCGCATCAGCGAACATAAAAGATACGTCCGAAATTATCATTATAGGAAGTCGGGCCTAGCAGACCATGCTCTGGATACCCCTGCACACAGGATCAACTGGAAAAACACAAAAGTACTACACAGAAACCCATATAAATCAGAGAGATTGTTCTTAGAGGCGACAGAAGCCCTAAAACACACTCCAAATCTCAACAAATATGGCTGTATTAACTTGCCGAAGATCTGGGAGACAGGCACATTAAGAAAAAACTAGCACTTTTCTAGGACTCTAGTAATGTATGATAGCTTTTTTTTTTTTTTTTTTCAGATAGAGGGTGCCAAAATCAGGACTTTAGTCTTTGTGCTGCTGCTACAATTTTGTTTAAGTACACCATGTTGTTTTAGTCTCGCATATTGTGACAAGCAGTGTTTTTGTGCTCTGAAGATGCTGGTTATAACGCCAGTGAAATATCAGCATCAAGTTAATAAATTAATTATTTACTTAGTTTCTGTGTTCTATTATACCGTTAAAATAATAAACAACATGTTCGACGAACACATAAGTCTGTCCACACGTTCAGATGATGTGCAGTTAATATACATATAATACTGGCTTCATAGCTTTAGTTGCTTTGTCTCCAATTATGACAACCCTAAATTAAATCATAAATTTATGATTATTTCTCAAGATGGAAAGCTGAAAATTTCTCATTAAATTCTTTCCATTAAATAATAAAAGGCATTGCATCCTTAGAGGGCTTCCTTTTGGAATCTTAACCATTCACTTACAGCTTTAGGTACTTCCAGTCTGCATATGATCAACTAAATAGAGTTGCCTCAGTAAAAAAAATCAGTGATTTAAATTAAGACATTAACAATTACTAATAACTGCTGCATATGCAACCTAAAAAAAAAAAAAATTAGGGATTATGAAGTTTATGAACATATTATACTTTCTATCACCGATAACAACAGTATATATATATATATATAAATCTGAATTGCAGTGATGCTTCCTTCAGTATTTCATATTATGCTTTAATATATCCCTGATAGAAGCTTTATGATGTAGCGAACACCAGAAGAATAAAATTAATTATTCATTGGGTTACTATTTATTCATATATGTTGTCATTTTGCCATCACATGGGCACTCCCATACTTCACTGGGTTTTGGGAGTGAAGCCTTCTTCTGTGACCCTACTACTTCTGCTAGAAGTGATAGGGTCACAGATACCCTTTCCACAAAGCATTACTAGGATAATCACAAAAATTCATGCCCCTGGTGGGATTTGAACCTGCAGCCTCTTGTCTGGAGAGTGGATACACTAACCACTAGGTCAACCAAGCCAGCTATTTATTCATTGAAGGCCAAAATATACAACAGCTTAATGGAATTTCTAGAAAACTTACGCTTGATTCTACTACACACACAACACATGCACATGCATACAAGTGATCAGTTTGACTGTGATATACAGATGCACATGCCTTTTTTTTTTTTTTTTGGTCTTATGACTTAGACAGATATATTTTAACACATTTAAATAGCCATCATCAAATCCTGTTCTCTTTATGGAAAACCACACCCACACACACGCAGGTACATGTATAAGCAATCATACCACCATTGATCGCAACAGTACAGTATCCTCAAACCACTCACAGAACCAGGAATATTTGTTCCAATGACATAGCCCTTTTCACAGAACTCACCTTCAAGACACTTTTTTTTTTTACCCATTGGCTCCAACCTCTATAAAGTGGACAAAATGCTGCATGTCCCCTTCTTCCCCTCAGTCCATTCCACATTTGACACACATGATCACAACAAAACTGTTCTCATCCCCCTCTGTCTCAGGTACATCTGAAAATGAACATAAAGTTCTTCATGCCATTTTCAAACCACACATCCAGCTAGTAACCTTCATCCATAGAGTTCCTTGTTCCTGCAACTAGGCCTACTTTATGGCAAACCAGTGGATCTGTAATGTTCCTCCTCCTTGAAAAATAAAACTGCATTCATTGCCTATCTCTATAGTAAATCAGATTGGTTGGCTAACCTTTCTCTGGATACTCCTTTACGCATGATTAAATGGAAAAAGACAACTGTGCTGCATAGAAGTTACTATAGCTTTGAGAGACTATTTTCCAGAATCTGCATTAGCTGTGGAAAGACTTGTCTAACTTCATTAAATTGGCTGCACTAATTTGCCTAAGATCTGTAGACGGTCATTCTAAGACCACACATAGCTTGATTTCTCTGAAATATCTTCATATTTTTTATTTTGCTCCTAGAGGACAGACACCCTGACAGGACATTACAGGTAGTCCTCAACTTACGATGATTCGCACTTACGACAGCCAAAAATTATTATTCTCTAATTTAACTTCGCCACCAGCATATACATACATACATATATCACATTGCTTTTGTATATGCATTGCAGCATCACCGTTAGTCTTCAAGCAAAGCCTATCGCCAATATTCAATAGTGGAGAAGGGCCAATTCATGAAATGGAGAAGCTTTTATTGTTATGGATAGATGATCAAATCAACAAGAATATTCCTCTCAGTTTGTTTACGATTCAAACAAAAGAACGCAGCCTATTTGACAATTTAAGGAAACAACAACAAGAAGATAAATACGGCAAGCATACATTTAACACTAGTAAAGATTGATTTTATTGATTCAAAAGCTGATTTAACTTACATAACATACGAATAATGGGAGAAGCTGCTAGTTCCAATTTTGAAACTACCAAAATTTTCAAGAAAAATCTGAAAGAGATGATAAAAGATGAAGGCTATTTGGTAGAGCAGATTTTCAACGTAGATGAAACTGGACTGTTCTGGAAAAGAATGCCAGAACGAATTACATTCACAGAGAAGCCACATCGGCACCTGGTTTTAAGGTATTTAAAGATAGGATTAAGCTTCTTCTTGGAGGAAATGCCGCTGGTTTTAAATTAAAACCATTTCTTGTTTACCGTTCACAAAACCTCAGAGCTTTGAAAAACATTGACAAGAATAAGTTGCCAGTTTACTACAGGAGTAATCCTAAGGCTTGGATGACAATTGTTTTATTCGAAGACTAGTTCTTAAATTATTTTATTCCAGAAGTACGTGCCTACTGTCTTGAAAAAAAGCATTCCTTTTAAAATTCTATTGCTGCTTGACAATGCTCCAGAACATCCTCTTCACATCAGCGATTTGAATGAAAATATAAATGTGATGTACCTACCGCCCAATACAATAACTGCGATTCAACCTATGGATCAAGGTTCGATTGCTACATTCAAGACATATCATCCTCTTCACATCAGCGATTTGAATGAAAATATAAATGTGATGTACCTACCGCCCAATACAATAACTGCGATTCAACCTATGGATCAAGGTTCGATTGCTACATTCAAGACATATTAACTGAAAACTACATTTTCTCAAACAATAACAGCAAAATAGACAACGATGCTATAACATTACACGATTTTTGGAAAAATTATTATATTAACCAATATATCCAGAACATTGGAACTTCGTGGAAAGAAGTATTGGAACAATGTATTGTGAGGAATTTGGTAGAAGTTGCTACCATAGGAGACATTCGATGAGTAAAATGAGCATAGTATGTTAGAACAAATTGGTGAAGAAATCATTGAAATTGCAAGAAAACTGGATCTAGAAATCAATATTACCGATATAGAAGAATTAGCAGATCATGAAGAAGTGAACTGACTGATCAAGACTTGATTTTCTGAAATGAAAGAGTTGTAGAGGAAGAAAGGAAGATGAAGAAGAGAAATCATTAAAATAATTTACTGTAAAAGGATTAGCTGAAGTATTTTCTAAACTAAATCAAGGACTTCAGCTACTTGAAAATATGGATCAAGACACTGATCGCTTCGCCAAAGTCGAAAAGCAAATTCGAGAAGCAGTCAGATGTTATCACAAAATATATGAAGAAAGAAAGAAAAAAACCCAGCAGACAACATTAAATAATTTTCTGATTAAAAAAAAGCTACTCCCAGTTGCAAGAAATAACCATATCATCCAAATGAGTGATAGTTACTCACCTGTTTAATTAAAGACACCATTAATGTTTTTTGTTTATGTTTATATTAACTAATATTTAAAGGAATTTCAAATTAAAGAAAGTGCACCATTTTTGACATGTGTTTCTGTATTTTTTTCTTAAATTTTTCTTTCTTAATTTTGTATTTATGTATTTATATGTATATGTGCTAATAAATAATTTATAAATGTTTATGTAAATTTATACATTTTTAACCCTTTTAAGTTAAATAGAAACCTACAGCTTGTCATAATTGTATTTTTTTCTCTAAAGCTGCTGGTTTGACATCCAGTGAAATATTAGTCGCTTAATAAATTATTTATGTATTTTGATTCTTCTGGTTTTGTCATCATCAAATTCCTGACATGTTCCCTCAAGTGGTGTACAGGATATGATAGTACTACATGAAAAATTTACCTATCGAGAATCCGGCATTATCAGATATTTTCCAGATCTATCTTCTAAGGCACTTTTTACCGTATCAATCCACCTATATCTTTGTCTTCCTCTGGGTCTTTACCTGCCAGCATGGCAGAGAACACTTGTTTTGCTAATATTTCCTATTCCAGGAACTTTTGATATGATTTCTTCTTTTCCTTCACTGTCTCTTTAACTTCCTATGTCCACCATGGAGTTCTGATTTTTCTATCCTTACAGACAACCTCACCATATGCCTCTCTGGCTGAATCAATCAGTGTTTTCTTCAGGGGCTTGCCACTGAATCTCCAAGGTTTGGTTCCTATTCTCAAACTCTTTCATTTTTTCTTCCATCATGTTTGTGTATTTTAGTCTGCAGTTCACATCTGAGAGCTGCTCAACTTTTATTCGCTTTAAAACTTTCTTACATCTTCTTCTTTTCAATATGAAATTCAACTTTATCCTGGTCAAGATTGAATGGTGATCACTTCCAATTTCAAATCCTCTGTACACTCTGGTATCCTGTACCAGGGAGAAAGCATCACTATCAACAATTACATACTCAATGAGACTTTTCTTATTCTTCACTTCTTCTCCCCATGTGAATTTGTGCACATATTTATGTTGGAGCATTGTGTTAATAATAACCAGTCCATATCCTGTGCAGAAATCCAACAGGTATTTGCCATTATTATTAGCTTTGCTCTTTTTTCCAAACTTTCCCAAAATATTTTTGTATGTCTGACAATCATTTCCTACTCTGCTATTTAGATCCCCAACAAGGACCAACTTTTCATTTTTCATTGTGTCAGTTGCTTTCTCTAAAGCCTAAAAAAATTCCTCCACTTCTACCTTAGTAGAACCTTCTGTGGGACCATAGGCACAAATAAGTCTCAATGTCCAGTTCCCCATTCTCATATTTGCCCACATTACTCTACTTGAGATTGACTGCCATTCAAGACGATTAGCCTCATATTAAGTGTTGAATACTATGGCTACTCCTTCTTTTCCTTGATTGTCATTGCCTGAATATAACATTTTGTTTAGAATAAAGAGCCAATAGGCTTCATTTTGGCGATGTAAAACATTATTTAAATTAAGGGGATATTAAATCCCACATTGTTTTAAAACCGAATAAGAAACTCAAAGATCGGAACCAAAGAGTTTCATGCCGAATATAGTATAACTATAAACATATCAGTGACTACTAGCGTAAGCTAAAGCACGTAGTTCAAGTACGTAGTACAAATTAGGGCAACTCGTTGCAAAGGTGGAGAAAGTTCTGATCGCTATTCTTAGTATTTTCCATAATGTAAAACTCATCTCCTATATCCTTAGTATTATGCTTTGGTCTAGCTACTCACTGATGAGATCTCAGTAAAGATTGAAACCGGTCTGGGTAGTGACCTCCCACCATAATGTATAACATCATACATCTCTTAGGAGATGGGTTTTACATTATGGAAAATACTAAGAATAGTGCTCAGAACTTTCTCCTCCTTTGCAACGAGTTGCCCTAGTTTGTACTACGTACTTGAACTACGTGCTTTAGCTTACGCTAGCAGTCGCCGATACATTTATAGTTATACTATATTCGGCATGAAACTCTTTGATTCCAATCTTTGTGTTTCTTATTCGGTTTTAAAACAATGTGGGATTTAATATCCCCTTAATTTAAATAACATTTTGTATTTATTGGTCAGAAAGATCTCAACCAGTTTTTGTCTTTTTTGTTTCAGTCATCCCGTATTATGTCAATCTGGTATTTATCCAATGATCCAGTTCCTCAGCTAGCTTCATTTCTTTGCCATTCAAGCTTCTTATATTGATAGTACTGATCTTGAACTCTGCTGATGTTGAGTTGGGGTGTGTTTTAGGATTTGTTCCATTCCAGTAGCAGACTTTCACTGTTTGCCCTGGTTCCCTGGCAAAAACAATGGGGGCCTTGTTTAACTGGGCAATGCCCCAGCCAGCATGAAATTCTGTCATGTTGTACCATCATTTTATATTTTGGTTTAAGCCAATAAGAATACAATTTGGTTGGCTAAATCCCAAATTGCCAACCCATCCTTGTTCGTTCAGTATCCAGGTAAATACCTGGCAGGGTGCACTATGTGAAAGCGAGGATTCATTAGTTTGAAGTGCTGGTCAGTTCTCTGCATTCCTTTAAAGGCTATGTGGAGCTCTCCTCTCAGTTATATAGCTTTGATCCTTAAGCACTCCTTATACAAAAAAACAATGTTATGGTACTTAACTACCAACCCCTACAGCAATCATTATATTTAGATACATGAAAATAAATCACTCAGTAACCCAGTACCTTATATTCAACATACTGCAAGTTAAAGAAAGATTTTTCCATTTTAATGCTAAATAACTGGCACCAACCCCAAACTAGTCAAGATGTGTTTCTTAGATGTACTTTGGGAAACATCCTTAATCCTTTAATAAATGATCTCTTATTCTATATCCAGAACACAGTAGGAAGAAGAAAGCTCAGACAGCTGAAATGTGAATAGTCAACTTGAGTAATGAGTTAACTCATTTGGAGTTAACTGAACCTCTGCATGTCACCTGACTTCTAATACTGCACCATATAATTGTACTTAAATTATTTGACCTCAGAACAGCAAATTTCTGTCCTGAATCGGGCAGATAAACAGTACATTACACTATATGAAATCTTAATATCCTGTATAATTCCGAAGATAAAAGCAGAGCTCACATTGTACATTGTTATGGGGGGGGGGGGGCAATTAATCTAAATATAAGAATTTTGGATAAATTTCCTACCAGATATTCCAAGAAATGTTTATTCAAGCATACTTCAGAAAAGCAGATAAATCATTGAAGGGAAAATTGGTAAAGAACAAACTGAACGAAGCCAAATAAGGATTGTTAAAAATACATTATATACAGAAGATGATAATAAATCATTTTAAAGCAGGATTGTATGCTATCACTTCTGTTATTTATAATTTTTATGAACCACATTATTTAGAGAAGTGAGAATACTATCTTTTGTCCCATGGTATCAGTTACTAAATAGGAAGAATGTTAGCAATTCTTGGGGATCTTTGAAGGAGTATTTAAATTAGGTGGTATCTGAATGTACCCTTAGTGTTCAAAGAATAAATAAATTGGGAGTAAAATGGGTGTGTAACCTTATTAAGCAAGAGATCCACAAGAAGATGATGATGTGGAAATAATATCATGAAAATAAGAGTGAGAGGAGCTATGAAATATATAAAGCTCAGGCGAGAAACATGAGTATTGTGTGGTAAGCTAAATTGGAGTATGAAAAGACATTGGCTATGCAAGCTAAAGGCAATCCAAAATGTTATAAAGTTATTATATGGAAAAATAACTTTATGGAATGCAAATGGTACTATAGTGGCAGAAGCTAATGAGATTGTTCAATTAATGAGTACTCACTTTGCTGACATATATCAACCAGTGGTATGTAGCATGGTGCACAGTGCTACTGCTACATTGGTTGTAGAGTTGGAGGTGCATGAGGTTGAAGAGCTGTTTCATAACCAGGATAAGAATTTGTCAATAGGGATTCTGCTGAACATTCCTTCAGCATATTTGCTGAAGGAATGTTCAGCAGAATTGGCTAGACCCTTCACATGTTTGTATAACTTGTGAAAAGCCTAACTCAGGAATGGAATGAATGTATGATAGTCCATTGTACAAGGGCAGTGCAAAAACTGATGTGTCTAACTCCCAACCTGTTAGTATCTCTGGTGTGGTGGTTAAGTTGATAAGAACTCGCATATAGAAATGGGTAGACAAACAACCTATACACTCTGCAAGAAGCAGCATGGGTTTATTCAAAGTACACACAGTTTCCCTAGTGACTGTGCGCTTCGCAACCTGGGGAAGGATTGTCCTAGGTTCGATTCCCGTCAGTGCCGTGAGAAGCTTAAGAATCTTCCTCAGCCATAGCCAAGTTAGCTGGTCTTGGGCATAGACAGTAGGATTTTTCATCCCGCAGAGCAGGCAAACTGGCTTAGAACTCAACACTATGGACGTAGGACTGACCACCTTATCCTGTGAACGGTTTGAGGTCCGATGATTAATAAACCCTCGACACTGCGAAGTAAAAGAGGGTAAAAGGGAGATGAGATTCATTGATTTGCACACATATATGACGGTTTAAAATATTATTAGCTTATATGTAACTACAAGTGGGGAAGGAAGTGGTATTGATTTGCTGTACCAGTGTTTCTCAAACTTCAGATATCCATGTGTATCCCATCTTAAATTTTCATTATTACCAAGTACCCTCTTATGAAAATAATAATAATAATAAATAAAAAAGTATATTTCATTGTAAATGTCTATTTTATTTGAATTTAGATGTACATGTAAACAAAAAAAATGATTTATTTTTAATAGAAAAAAATTTATAAAGATACTATAAAATTTTACTTAATTTAAATTCATCAATTTATATTCATCATTTGGCTCTATAGTTGTTAATTTCAATCTCAAGGTTCCTCTTCTTCTTCATCTTAATATCTACAAGGGCTGAAAATCCAACTTCGCATAGATATGAACTTGGAAGAAATTAACCTTAGAGCTTTATCTGTTAAGTCAGGAAATTCATTCTGTATTTATAGCCAAAATAATGATAACATATTCTCGTTGTATTTATTTTTTAGGAAACCATCAGAAGTTAGTTCTAAAGGTTATTCTTCTATTGGCAACAGACCCTATGACATAGATTTGTTGATATTGAAAGGGTATCTTATTAACTCAATATTAATGTCAAATTCAGAGAAATAGTTTTCTAGATTCATTTGTGAGTTTTGTAAATGCTGCATGATAGTAATTTTCACATCATCATCAATTTGTTAATTTTAACTTGCGAGCAATTCATGAGGAGATAGAAACGCATCAAATTCTCCATTACCAACCCGCTTTTGCCATAACTTCATCTTTGCCAATGTGATGTTTACTTTATCTTGGACATGAAATATAGAAATTTCCTTGCCTTGTGAAGACAAATTATCATCATCATCAAATTCCTGATATATATCCTCAAGGTATGTACAGGATATGATAGTACTACATGAAAAATTTACATCATTACTAACTTCCTATCTACAATTTTCCTCCAAATCAGTCTGTTACCTGTCAAGATTCCAACATTATCAGATCTTATATTTCTATCTTCTAAGGCACTTTTTAATTGTATCAATCCATCTATATCTTGGTCTTCCTCTGGGTCGTTTTCCTGCTAACCTGGCTGAAAACACTTGTTTTGCTAATCGTTCCTCCTCCATTCTGTTTAAGTGACCATACCACCTGAGATTAGCTCTGCTAACACCATTCCTAGATGCTCACAGTGGCAAGTCCTTTCCTAATATCCTCATTTTTAATATGATATTGCCATTGGTGCCATCTGTTCATACCCCTAATCTTTCTCTGGACTCTCATATCTGTGGTCTTTAGTCTTTGGTCAAGTGTTTTACTTCTAACCCAGCTCTCGGATCCATAAGTTAAAATTGGCTTGAACACTGTCTTGTATACAGCTAAATTAGTGTTTTGGCTAATTTCTCTCTTATTCCATATAAATTTATTCAGTTGACTGCCTACATACCAGTTTTTGTTGATTCTATTTCCATACTTAATTTAAAATCGTCACTAAAAATCGTGCCTAAGTAGCTGAAATGTTTTACTTGTTCTATAGGTTCTCCATTCACAATGCAGTTGATATTTTTTATGTTTCTGCCTATTTTCATTGTCTTTATCTTTTTAATGCTGACCATCATACCATATCTACTACAACAGTTATTCAGTTTAGTCAGGGAATCATGCAGACTTGTAACAGATTTATTTAGAAATATAACATCATCCATACGAAGCAACTGAGATTAACATCTCCAATTTTGATATCAGGTTTAATGCCACTTTCCTTCATAATGTGATCCATATAGATAATGAATAACAGAGGGAATAACATACATCCTTGTCTGACATTGGATATTTAACATTAATACTTTGTTGGATTGTGATAGAGTGAAATTTCATGAACTCCTATCGTATCACAATCTAACATGCTTTTCCAAACAAAAAAAGGAGATAAATACAGTAAATTGCCTCTAAGTGAAAATTAAGTATTATGTATATGTAAATCAAGTGTGTTCTGTTATGAAAAGGTTAAATAAGTATATATTTTGTGCCATTCACGAATGTGGTTAATTCAATATTGAAAGTGTAAAACAGAGCATTATGAAATATGTATAAAAGAATTATAAAATGTAAGCACAAATTCACCAGTTGGGGGGAGTCAAGTCCAAAGGTTACGGAGTCGTAACGCGAGGGAGCGGCTCGCCCCAAGTAAACAACATGACGTCAGCGTACGTGTGATAAGCGGGGGAGAGGATGGACGCCATGACATAGCAACATGTGAGAGTTCGCTGGACATCAAAAGGGGCGAGAAACACCGAGAAGAAAAGGGGAAATACAAGGGTCATGCGACCCTGTAACAAGGCTTTTTGTTCCTGGATCTCTTGTGTGTTCGTCTCTCGTGGCGTAGGGTGCGAGTGCCCCCGGTATCGGAGGGATACCAATTAAGGCAGTTGCGGGTCTCAGCGGCCGTAATTCTCTGCGGAAAAAGCAAGTCCGGCTGTATACAGAAGGCCAGTTTCCTGTGAACCTATGAAGCACTAAAGAGCCGAAAAGGGAAGATAAGTAAACTTTGTTTGTGTTACACTGATTATGAAAGATTTGTGTCACGTTAATATGTTATAGAAGAACATTAATGATATAGGATAGGATTGTATTGTTATCACTTTAGAAGAATATTGATTTTAACCTTACTATCTGTCGTTGTGTTGAAGTCCGCCTTTATATTGAATGAAGTTAAGGATATGTTAGAGTAAAGAATTGGCATAATATAAAGAGATTGTGAAAGATATGAATGTTATCTTGTGTAGTCTGACAGAGCTACGGAGTTTTAGATTGATTGTGATAATAGTACATGACTAATGCATTAGCGAAGGTTAATATAATTCTTACTTTAGGAAGCTACTGTATAATATTTTATAAGTGTAATAGTAGTGTTTGAATATTATATTATATCTCTGGAACTCCCTTAATATGTGATTTTAATTTATGTTATTATGTGTATCAACTTTTGAGTATAATAAACCTTGCTTTTGATTCTAACAAAGACTGTCTGTGATTTCTGGAATCCGATGCACCGCTTATAAAATATTAATGCGAACCTATGCGGTATATTAAAAAGGGTATATTTTGGCCACGTCTGCAGAGTTGATAGGTATCATTAAGTACTGTCCTGAGATTACCTCTTGGTTGTTAATATTAATAATCTAATAGCGCTAAGTGGTGCAGCGAAACAAATAAAATTCTTGGTGTTTTACGAGAGGTAAATGTCAGACACTCTGATACTCTGGTACTGCCTCATTCTCGAGGAAATTCCATTGTCCCTCAGAGGTACCACGTGCTACCCGATAGAGTGTATTATGGAGATATAGCATAAAAGGTTAAAATAATTGTGATAAGGAAGAAAGCGACACAACAACATCTTCCTGTGCTTCCTTCAATTCTAATTGCTGACTTACAACTCGTTGCCCTGTTGACACCATATAATTGTAGTGTTTTGAATAGTTTCTCTCTTGGCATCTTGTCATACCTTTTCCAGATCCTACAAAACTTAAAATGCAGATCTTTGTTATATTCCCATAAATTCTCGACTATCTGTCATAAAGTGAAAATTTGATCCTGACAACCTCTGTTTGGCCTGAATCCAGCTTGTTTTTCACCAAGCTTCTCTTCTACAATCCTTCTCAACCATTTCTCAAGTATACCTACATATATCTTACCAGGAACACTCAGTAGAGAAATACCTCTAATTCTCACATTCAGTTTTATTTATCTTTTTATATATGGGTACTATGAGAGCTCTACTCCAATCATCTGGAATTTGTCCCTCTGTCCAGGCCTTCTGAACTATGCAGTGCAGCCACTGTAAGACTTTTATACCTCCATACTTGAGCATTCTTGGTCAAATATCATTTACTCCTACTGCCTTTCCACATTTCAGGCTTTTGATGGCTTTTCAGGCTTTTTCTACTTTTCTACTTTTTCTATTTCAAGTATAGATATGTATTCCTGACTGCATGCCTGGTCTGTGTTTTTTTTACCACTGTCTGTCATCACTGCTTGTTTCATTTAGCAGTTTTTCGAAGTAATTATTCTATACTTCAAGGATAATTGAAGTATGGAATAATACTCTTTCTTCTGTTTTCATTTCATCTATATCATCTCTAATTCCTTTTACAGCACGCTTTCCTCCATTTCTGAGCTTCTTCAACAACCTCCAGAATATCTTGCCACCTTCTTGATATTTATTTTCTATGTTCTTACCAAAGTCCTCCCATTACTTTTGTTTAGCTAGTTTTACAGTGTTTAGCTTTCTTACATTTGTCTCTGTATTCTCTAAGAGCACAAGCTGACTTATTTGCCAGGAACTTTTGATATGCTTTCTTCTTTTCTTTCACTGCCTCTTTAACTTCCTATGCCCACCATGGAGTTCTGATTTTTCTATCCTTGCACACAACCTCACCATATGCCTCTCTGGATGAATCAATCAGTGTTTTCTTCAGGGCTTGCCACTGAATTTCCAAGGTTTGATTCCTGTTCTCAAACTCTCTCATTTTTCCTTCAATCATGTTTGTGTATTTTAGTCTACAGTTCATATCTGAGAGCTGCTCAACTTTTATTCACTTTGCATGTTATTGTTTTTAATATGAAATTCAATTTTATCCTGCCCAACACTAAATAATTATCATTTTCAATTTCAAATCCTCTATACACCTGGTGTCCTGTACCAGGGAGAAAACATCACTATCAACAATTACATACTCAATGAGACTTTTCTTATTCCTTGCCTCTTCTCCTCATGTGAATTTGTGCACATATTTATGTTGGAACATTGTGTTTGTAATAACCAGTCCATATCCTGAGCAGAAATCCAATAGGTATTTGCCATTATTATTAGCTTTGCTCTTTTTTCCAAACTTTCCCAAAATATTTTTGTATGTCTGACAATCATTTCCTATTCTACTATTTAGATCCTTCCAACAAGACCAGCTTTTCCTTTTTTGTGTCAGTTGCTTTCTTTAAAGCCTCAAAAAATTCCTCCACTTCTACCTTAACTTTCTGTGCGGCCATAGGCACAAATAAGTCTAATTGTCCCAGTTCCTCATTCTGATATTTGCCCACACCACTCTACTTGAGACTGCCTGCTATTCAAGAAGATTAGCCTCGTATTTAGTGTTTTTTCTATTTATTTTCTCGCATTTTCTATTTATTGCTCAAAAGATCTGACCAGTTTTTGCCTTTTTTTGTTTCAGTGACCCCTGTTATGTCAATCTGGTACTTATCTAATTCCTCAGCTAGCTCCATTTCTTTGCCATTTAGGCTTCTTATGTTGATAGTACCAATCTTGAACTCTAGTGATATTGAGTTGGGGTGTGTTTTAGGATTTGTTCCAGTAGCTGACTTTCACTGTTTGCCCTGGTTCCCTGGCAAAAACAACAGGGGGCCCTTGTTTAACTGGGTAACGCCCCATCCGGCATGAAATTTTGTCATGTTGTACCATCATTTTATATTTTGGTTTAAGCCAAAAGAATACAGTTTGGTTGGCTAAATCCCAAATTGCCATCCCATTCTGGTGCGTTCAGTATCCAGGTAGATACCTAACAGGCTGCACCATGAGAAGGTGAGGATTGGACATTAGGTCAGAATCAGTTATATAGCTTTGACCCTTAAGCATCCCCAAAGACAAATTAAGGTATGCTAAATGACTGGGTCATTTCCAATTATGTAAATGTTTTTTTTTTTTCCAGTTCACACTTTTCATCAAGAAAAACTTGTAGTTCATTCCAAAGTTCAAATAAACGAGTAAGGACTTTTCCACAAGAAAGCCTACGAACACTGGTGTATGATTTCTTCCCATTTCTTTGCAAAGTTGAGAGAAAAGTCTGGCATTTAGAGGACAGCCTTTAATATAATTTATGATTTTTACAGCTTCATCTGGAACTTTTCTTAGTTCTGTAGACATCATATGTATAGCCAAAGCCTCCCTGTATATCCAGCAGTGTGTGTGTGTCGACTTTGCATCTGGTACAACAGCTTGAATCCTTGAAACAAGTTATTTTTTTAGATCCGAACGTGGATTTCAGTCCGTCATGCTTATTCCAATACAAATTTGCCAATCAAGCTTGTTTTGATGCATAAATGTATTTATATTGTTGAATATTTCTTTTCCTGTTGTATGTTCTGGCAAGGTTTGGAAAAATATAAGGTCATCCTGAAGTTTTTGATTTTTTTCGTACCTAATGAACACTAGAAGATTTGTAATGTCGGTGGATTCATCGACCTGCAACGCATAATGACTCTTACATATATCGGATAACAATGTTTGTTTTATAATTTCAGCCATTTCAGTGATTCTTAGATGAACAGTACTATTTGAAAGGCAAATCCAATTAAAAGACCTTCTTGCATTATCTCCAATCATAATTTCTGCTATTATTTTTGCTGCAGGCTTGACCAAAGTTTCATCATTTGTTTCCGCTGCACCACTTTTTGCTATTAATAGCAACACACGATTATGAAACTTCTAAAGCCTTAATGGTTTCACCTCCTAACACAATCAACATCGTTTTTTTAGATTCTTTTAAATTTTTTATTTTATTTTGAAAAAATTCTGCAGGTTTGTCCTTATAATCATTATGTTTTGATTCAAAATGGTGATTTAAATTAGATGTTTCATGCATTCATTTTTCATTAAAGTTTCACCACAAATGACACATAATGGAATAGGTTCCTCTTCATTTCCTGTCCATGAAAATCCACATTTCAAGTAATTCATATCATACTTACAAAGTTTTTTCATCCTCTTCCTAATTGGTTCTTTAGAGATGTCAGACAACACACCCTTATCAATTTCATTTGATCCAGATATAATATCAACGTTTTTGTTGCTTACAGTTCCTTGTATCTGCTATATCGCTCTCTTTTGTCCATTTTATAAATCCGCTCTTTAACCAATGATCCATATACTTAATTTGAAAGCTAAAAAATTACTGTATTTACTCGAATATAACTCTCACTTTTTTTTCCCCCAAGAAAGCTAAAAAATCATGGTCGAAAAATATGTGGGAATATTTGAAAACTAAAGTTTTCAGGAAAATAACCAAACTAAAAATGGGTATGATTTACCATGAGGCTTCTATTTGCTTTCACTACTTCCAGCTTCGAGAGCAGTTTCCTTGTGTGCATCGTAAAAGTCATCATCGTCTTTCCCATTTTTTCAAGCAAAAATTACCAGTAATTTACAAGACTTGAGATACGTAATGAACAATCCTTCACAAGTAACTAATGAGCAGTGAAAGAGCGCGAAACAGACAGCAGTGGTAGGCCAGTGAGATAGAGCAGCTATGAAGATATGCATATGATTGGTGCGATATTAACAAAAGATCGCATGACCCAAAGACAAAAGCAAGCCGACAGTTGAGTTGAAATGCTAATTCTCTTCAACCGAATTCCATAATATCTGAAACACATTGTTCAACAAATGGGGTGGTGTCAAGCAAAACCATATGTTGCAGTGCAACATATGTAAACAACATGTTGTTTACAAGCCAAAAATTGCCACACAACCCCTGAAGAGACCTTTCACATATTTCACATACCCCTGGGGGATGACGTGTACCACACTTTTAGAAACACTGCGCTATATGATGATGGTATGGAACCTAAAATGTCATATGACCAGTGTATGCTTCCTGTATATATATATGTTTTTGAAAATTTTTTGCATTACATAAATCACTTGGATTCTGCATTCTAATGAAGTATGTATATGAATGAATAAATTTCTCTTAATTATTTTGAAATAGGTTGTTAGAAGAATGTATAGTTAGCGAAGCATTGTTTGGCTTACCTGTGTGCTATATGGTGACCTAAGAGTGAGGGGGGGGGTTTCCAATGTACATGGTCATTTTCAGTAATTGACTTTTAATTGTCACTAAAGCTAGTACATTAATTCTGTCTTTGCGTTACATATATATTATCGTTTATATTTACTCGGATGATAATGTTATAAATATTAGTTTGAATGACTATATACCGAGAATGAAAAAGAAAAGGTTTAATGTTAAGATACTACTAGTTTCATTGAATAAATCAACTTCTTCAGGTATCACAGGCAAAGAATTATATAAAATAACAGAGATATGATAAAATTACATCAACAGATCTAGTATAAAACACAATAGTATCTACTTCCTGTATTTATGCATTACATGTATATTATATATATATATATTGTTACCAGATCGACATAATAGGGGTGACTGAAACAAAAAAGTCCATAACTGGTGAGATCTTTCTGAGCAATAAATACAAAATGTTATATTCAAGCAATGACAATCAAGGAAAAGGAGTAGCCATAGTATTCAACACAAAATATGAGGCTAATCTTCTTGAATGGCAGTCAGTCTCAAGTAGAGTAATGTGGGCAAATATGAGAATGGGGAACTGGACATTGAGACTTATTTGTGCCTATGGTCCCACAGAAGGTTCTACTAAGGTAGAAGTGGAGGAATTTTTTGACGCTTTAGAAAAAGCAACTGACACAATGAAAAAGGAAAAGTTGGTCCTTGTTGGGGATCTAAATAGCAGAGTAGGAAATGATTGTGAGACATACAAAAATATTTTGGGAAAATTTGGAAAAAAGAGCAAAGCTAATAATAATGGCAAATATCTGTTGGATTTCTGCTCAGGACATGGACTGGTTATTACTAACACCATGTTCCAACATAAAAATGTGCACAAATTCACATGGAGAGAAGAGGCTAGGAATAAGAAAAGTCTCATTGACTATGTTATTGTTGATAGTGATGTTTTCTCCCTGGTGCAGGACACCAGAGTGTACAGAGGATTTGAAATTAGAAGTGATCACAATTTAGTCTTGAGCAGGATAAAATTGAATTTCATATTGAAAAGAATAACATGTAAGAAAGTTTTAAAGCGAATAAAAGTTGAGCAGCTCTCAGATGTGAACTGTAGACTAAAATACAGAAAGTTTATTGAAAAGAAAATGAAAGAGTTTGAGAACAGGAATCAAACCTTGGCAATTCAGTGGCAAACTGAAGAAAACATTGATTGATTCTGCCAGAGAGGCATGTGGTGAGGCTGTGTGCAAGGATAAAAAAATCAGAACTCCCTGGTGGACACAGGAAGTTAAAGAGGCAGGGAAGGAAAAGAAGAAAGCATATCAAAAGTTCCTGGCAAATAAGTCAGCTTTTACTCTTACAGAATACAGAGACAAATGTAAGAAAGCTAAACAGTCTGTAAAACTAGCTAAACAAAAGTCATGGGAGGACTTTGGCAAGAATATAGAAAATAAATATCAAGAAGGTGGCAAAATATTCTGGAGGTTGTTGAAGAAGCTTAGGAATGGAGGAAAGAGTGCTGTAAAAGGAGTTAGAGATGATAAAGGTGACATAAAAACAGGAGAAAAAAGATATCTTTGAAGAATGGAGTAATTACTTTGAAAAACTGCTAAATGAAACAAGCAGTGATGACAGCACAATGATAAAAAACACTGACCAGGCATGCAGTCAGGAATACATATCCATACTTGAAGTAGAAAAAGCCATCAAAGGCTTGAAATGTGGAAAGGTAGCAGGAGTAGATGATATTCGACCAGAAATGCTGAAGTATGGTGGTATAAAAGTCTTACAGTGGCTGCACTGCATAGTTCAGAAAGCCTGGACAGAGGGACGAATTCCCGATGATTGGAGTAGATCTCTCATAGTACCCATATATAAAAAGGGAAATAAAACTGAATGTGAGATTACAGAGGTATTTCCCTACTGAGTGTTCCTGGCAAGATCTATGCAAGTATACTTGAGAAACGGTTGCGAAGAATTGTGGAAGAAAAGCTTGGTGAAGAACAAGCTGGATTCAGTCCAAATAGAGGCTGTCAGGATCAGATCTTCACTTTACGACAAATAGTCGAGAAAGCATGGGAATATAACAAAGATCTGTATTTAAGTTTTGTCGATTTGGAAAAGGCATATGACAAGGTGCCGAGAGAGAAGCTATTCAATACGCTGCAGTTATATGGTGTCAATGGGGCATTATATCAAGCAATACTTAGTCTTTATTTGAGTTGTAAGTCAGCAGTTAGAATTGAAGGAAGTACAGGAAGATGGTTTAATGTTAAATCTGGTGTGAGACAAGGATGTACATTATCCCTTCTGTTATTCATTATCTATATGGATCACATTATGAAGGAAAGTGGTATTAAACCTGATATCAGAATTGGAGATGTTAATGTCAGCTCTTTGCTTTATGTGGATGATGTTATACTTCTAAATAAATCCACTACAAGTCTGCAAGATTCTCTGACTAAATTGAATAGCTGTTGTAATAGATATGGTATGAAGGTCAGCAATAAAAAGACAAAGACAATGAAAATAGGCAGAATCATTGAAAATATCAACTGTGTTGTGAATGGAGAACCTGTGAACAAGTAAAACATTTCAGCTACTTAAGCACGATTTTTATTGAAGATGGTAAATTAAATATAGAAATAGACAACAGAATCAGCAAAGCTGGTATGGTGGGAAGTCAACTGAATAAATTCATATGGAATAAGAGAGAAATTAGTCGGAACAATAAATTAGCTGTATACAAGACAGTGTTCAAACCAGTCTTAACTTATGGATCTGAGAGCTGGGTCAGAAGTAAAACACTTGACCTAAGACTAGAGAACGCAGATATGAGAGTCCTGAGAAAGATTAGAGGCATGAACAGATGGTATTAATGGCAATATCATATTAAAAATGAGGATATTGGGAAAGAACTTGACATTGTCAGCATCCAGGAATGCGTTAGCAGAGCTAATCTCAGGTGGTATGGTCACTTAAATAGAATGGGAGAGGAAAGATTAGCAAAACAAGTGTTGTCTGCCAGGTTGACAGGAAAACGACCCAGAGGAAGACCAAGATATAGGTGGATTGATACGGTACAAAGTGCCTTAGACGATAGAAATATAAGATCTGATAATGTTGGAGTCTTGACAAGTAACAGACTGATTTGGAGGAAAATTGTAGATAGGAAGTTAGTAATGATGTAATTTTTTCATGTAGTATACTGTCATATACTGTACACCCCTTGAGGGTACATGGCAGGAATTTGATGATGATGATGATAATGATGATATATATTGTTACAATAATCGTTCCACTTTGTTTTGCTTATATGGAATGGTGTCTGTAGTAGAAATGATAATTGAGGCACTTAGAAGCCAAGGAATGCAAGTGACGAAAATGTAGTTTTGAGAAAACTGAAGTCAAAGTGCAGTAAGTATAGAAAATTCCAGGTACTGTCTGACCACAGAAGCGAGAGCTGTTATTGGCAGGCTGCCAGAAGACTCAATTCATGTTGAAGGGGAGAAAGAAATAAGACGATATATGAATTGGACACCAATACACGAAATTATGTGCTTTATATGTAAAATTTTCCACCTGTTATACAAGCAAAATAGTTACCACTTTAACAACTACACTGATCATAAAAGAGAAGTTAATTTTCCGATGTGTAATAATAAACAACTCGTCCCACAATATGGATTGATTACCCTATTATCGGAATGGATTCTCGTGCTTTTGAGATGTGTCAAAGGGTCTCGCATCTGTGGGCGTACAGTGGCATCTTATAAGCCAATTATTATGTGATTTTTTTACCCGTGCTTATGTCTACCTGTCCAGAAAAAACAAGAAAAACAAATTCCCTATTACTTTAGCTACCCATTCCTGCAATTAACTAGATTTTTTTCAAAATGTCACTTGTACTCCTTAATTTCTAAATGCCTCAATTCGTATGGCCAGCCAAATCTTCCATTTATTGTAGAGCATAACAAATTATGCAAAACTACTTGTCACACAGAAAAAATATCCATTCCCCCCCCCCCATTTTTTAATATGCCCAGTGAGTCAATAGGAGTTTCATGAAGTGATTAATTGCTGTATCATTGTTTGGAGCATATTTCTATTGTGTGAGTACCGCTTTAAGTACTTAATAAATGACAAGAATAGGAAGAACAGTAAAAGCAGCATTGCTTTCTTTGGAAAATATTATTTGTTATATTAATTTTTGTTACTAGAATGGCCTTAATATGATGCATATTCTTCTGTGCTTTCTTAAAGTTTAAAAAAAAATGTTTAGAAAATTATTGTTTAAATAAAAAAAACTAGTCAGTTTTGTCCGGTCTTCATCTACTCATCACTGGCAAGCGTATTTTTGAAGTCCTGCATTTTATGTTATGTTGCACTGCATTGTTTCATTTTATCTTCTGTATCATTTTCATATCTTCCTATGAATTTTGTTTAGCTTCTTTCAAACATAACTTAGCTTCCATACACTTTTCTCCATGTTCATTAAGTTTATCCTCATTTCATTTGCTAGTCAGAAACCTTCTGTATCATTTCTGTTTTCATGGACTATTTCTGTTTCTACTGTAAGTCTTATTTTTTTATCCTTCCATGCAACTTCACCTCTGATTTCTCTGAATCGCTAAGGTTTCATTCTTGTTTTTGAACTTGTCCACTTTTTACCTCAATAATATTTGTATATTTGTAACTATAAAAGTTGTTCAAGGTTTTTTTTTTTTTTTTTTAAGAACTTTAGTGTACAATTTTCTATTTATTGTAATATTCATTTTAAATTGTGTCTCACCAAGTTGCAGTTATGTACTGTTTCAAATCTCTTGTACATTCCTGTTTCTTAGACCAAAACCTCACTGTCATCAATAGTACTCAATAATACTTTTTTATGTGCATGTTCTTTCAATGTGAATATGTGAATTTATGCACACTTTAGTGGTACATGGTGGTAGTTATGTAGTATTTTCCCCCCTGGGCAGGACATCTTGTAGGCAATTACCATTATTATTAGCTGTTCCAAGTTTTCTAAAATATTTTGACATGTCTAGGATTCATTGCCTATTCAACTATTTACTGTGCGACTACAGATGTGAGATCCCTCGACACTTTTGTACATGTCAGAAGGCGAATCCATTCCAATAATAGGATAATCAATGCGTTTTTTGTGGAAATTATTATGTCAGAAAATTAGCTTTTCTTTTATGAAAATTCTAGTTTTTAAAGTGGTAATTAATTTGCTTGTACAACAATTGGAAACTTTTATATATGAAGCATTTGATTTCGCATCTTGGTAACAAATTTGTACATCTCCTTATTCCTTTCTCCCCTTCAACATAAATTGACTCTTCTTGGCACATCTAAAGGTCTGGTCTCGGATCTGTGTTCGGACAGTAAGCTAAGAACAAGAATCAATTTTTCATGTCCGCTGTCCTCTCTAATGATCAAATAATAATAATTAATAATTTTACATCTTCACTGCTAGAACTTTCAGTAGGACAATCAACATGAATTGTCCACTTTCCCCATTTTGAAATTGGTCTCCATCTGTGTACTTGAAATTGACTCTCGTTTGATTAGTTTATTCTCATTTTAGTATCAAATACTCTAGCTAATTTCCATTTTCATTTATTTATAGTTTTTTTTTTTTAATATGAATCCTGTGTTAGGGTTAGGGACCACGAGATGGCGGCACATTTGAGCCGTCTCTCTTCACTGTGTACCGCTTAATTAGTGATAGCCTTGGGCCATCTATCTCTGATTGGTACCAGTGGAGATTGAACTGCCCACTCAGTCTCCAAAAGTTAGATAGGGCTAAATGGCCTTGCCTACTCCCCGTATATGGGAATAAAAAGGCGTTAGCCGATTTTTTTTTTTTTTCCCCGATAAGAATCCTCAATCATCAAAAGTCGACCTAAAGTATATTAGGCGTGGGTGGGTGGGCTAAGGATTAGATAATCTAGAAACCAAACTTTGAAGATTAAGCAAAGAACAGTTTCAAGCCATGTCAGGCCTCCACCAAACAGCATGGTGGTTTTCATACTTGGTGCTGACAACCAATTTGTTACTACTTCAAAACACTCACAAACAACCATGCCTGCCATTAGATTCAAACTTAGAGCCTGTTGGCTGAGAGCTAATAACTTTCCAACAATCCTGAATAAATCATTTTATATATATTATTTAAAAGAATCTCACCTGTTTTAATCTTGGTGTCACCTACCTTTACTTCTTTTGAAGTTGTTCCAGTAGCTGACTTTTCACTATTCTGTTGTTTCTGAAGGAAACAGCAGGACTTTGTACAACCAGATGGCTTCCTGGTCAACTGGGAAGTCATCTAGCTATACAAGACATCTGATTATATTAAACTATCATTTATATATGTAGTTTCAACTAATATTGAATTTAGTTTGGTCAGCTGTTTCATCATTCATTCATTCAACATTTAGGCAGATAGCATTATTATAGGAATAATGGCAGAGTGGTTAGCGTATCCGCTCTCCAGCCAAACGGTTGCAGGTTCGAATCCTGCCATGGACATGGATGTTTGTGATTGTCTGTGAAAATAGTGTTGGTGGTAGATGGCGCTGGTGTAGATGAAGAAAGTAGTTGCGGTTAGTTGGGCAGTGGAAACGGAGAGTTGTAGAACAGGTGCCCTCCCTTGATGAGTCTTTGGACTCCCTGGAATTGTTATATAATAATAATAATAATAAATTTTCCACAAGGAGGTAAGAATTGAACATTGGGTCAGAAACCCTAGCTGCTTCTCTACCTTATGAGCTTTTCCAAAGTCTCCTTCCAGTTATTTTGCAACATATTATGTGTTTACCAAATATTTGTTTTTGGAAAAGTTTATATGTAATATATTAACTTAGCTGACTAGTACATTGTACAAAAAATTTATCTTAATGTTCATTTCTAGGAACTGAAACCAGTTTCCAAAAACAGTTTTAAACTGAATTGGCTCACTACAAGCTATGATGCAGCTATGATATTCTTAGAGTATCTGTATGCAGGAACTGTTATCTTCCCCAATCAAAGTCTTAAGCAAGAAGTATTTCACCTAGCTCACAGGTATAATCCTTTGTTTTATAAAATTACAAATGGTTGTGTGTGTACAGTGGCCAAAATATTATTGACATTTCCATGCTAAATAGAAATATAAGAAACAACATGGAATGCAATATCCCTTAACTTAAATAAGTTCATGTCGCCGAATTGAAGCCTTTGGCTCTTCATATAATTAGAAATATCAATATTATTTTGATACAACACTAACAATGTATTGGAACACTGACTGTAAATGGACAACAGATTGCCTCCACTTGGCAATCTATTTAGATTGCCAAGTGGAGGCAATGTTTGCATTTAGATTTGTATTATAATGTACAGAGGTCTAGTGAATAGGAATGGAAATTGATAGCGGGGAACCGTCCAAGTCCATAAGAGTATCTCAAAAACCATTGCTCTGCTAAAATGCCAAAATTCTGGTGAGAAATTAAAATTGGGGAATCAGAAACATGTGTTTGGTGTGATAGGTAGACAGAAGAAAACCTCATGAAGTCTAACATTTTTACACAATGCATGTATGTCACTGTGAAATAGTGATTTATTAATTACATTAACAAATATTTCATTTTATATCTAATAAAAACATCAGCATGAGTTGAAGAACAATAATAGAAATTAAAATGCAAACGAACATTGAAACGCATATATATTACATTGGAACTCTTTTAGACATGTGCAGTCATCACATGATAGCTGGGATATAACAGCATTGGATATGTATATATCTGCATGCACAGGTAATATTTTTTCATAACTATGAGTGACTGCATGTCTAAAAGAGTTCTGTTGTAACACGTGCCTTTGACTGTTCTTTTATACTCATATTTCTATTATAATTATTATTCAGCCCACAGGAGCCTTTGTAGCTCAGTTGGTATAGACAAAGCCCTTTGGTCAGAAAGATCTGGGCTCAATTCTTGTCTACATGAGGAACCTTTATCAGGTCTTTTTGACCAAAGGTGAGTTAGCCAGTCTCATATGGAGATGGAGCTTTTTTTTTTGCCTGGAAACTCTGGTTTTTTTATCCCTCGAAACAGGCAAACCAGCCCTTTGAAACACTCTACAGTCATAATTACTTACACAGTGTTCCCCCCCCCCCCCAGGCTCTGCAACAAGCCAGTTTGGGTCTTCCAGAGTCACATCATCATGTTTTACAAGATATAAAATGAAATTTTTCTTAACATGATTAATAAATTAGTATTTCTCTGTGGCATATGTATAGAGGCTTTTTAACAATAACTGGTTTATATGCCCCAGAAGAAGGAAGAGAACAGGATAATATCGATTTTTATAATCAGCTGCAAAACATATATAATAAAATAAATAAAAATGATTACGTAATTTTAGCAGGAGACTTAAATGCAAGAATTGGAAACATGAAAATTAATAATTATATAGGAATACATGGAGAACATACTCTAAACAGGAATGATAAAAAATTGATTGACTTTGTAGTTTATAATAACCTAAAGATAATGAATTCCTTCTATAAACATAAAGACATAGATAAATATACTTGGGCAGCAAGAGGATGAAAATCAATATTAGATTATTTCATATTAAATGAAAAGACATCAAAATTTTTACTAGATGTTAGAGTTCACAGAGGATATGAAATAAGCAGTGACCACTTCCTTGTAAAAATAAAATTAAGATTACCACCTAAATGGCTATAAGTAACAAGAACAGAAAGAAAAATTGAAACATTTGTTTATAAAACTAGACTATTGAATGACACAAATGTACAATGGCTATATGAACAAAGAATTAACCAATATCTAGATAAAATAAAACAAAATGAAGAAATATTGGAATACATGGATATAAAATATAAAATATTTATATCCATTATATAAAAATGATACTAAATGCAGCAGCAAATGAAAGCTTAGGAAAGGCCAAAAAATTCAATAAAAGGAAAAAAACTGAAGATCTGGGATGATACAATCAAAGAAATAATCAAAAAGTAAAAAGAAGCCTATCACAAGTGGTTAAGCAGTAAAATATTAGAAGATGAAATAGAATATAAAAGAATAAAAGCCATAGCTAAAAGAGAAGTCAGAAAAAGACATAGAGAATCATGAAACAAATTTGTTTCTAATTTAGAATATGATTTATATAAAATAAGACCCAATGTATATAAGATTTTGAAACACTTAAATGCAGATACCAAAGAAAACATAAAATTAAATACCGAATTGAAATTAGAAGAATTTCTAAATTACTACACAGAACTATGGACAGACAAATATTTTAAAAAAGACAACTGGCAAACAGTTAACGAAACTGAAAAGGAAATAACTAAAGAAGAAGTAGATATCAGCCTGAAAGAAACAAGAAACGAAAAATCACCTGGAGAAGATAAGCTAGGTTCAGAACTATATAAATATGCAGGAACAAGATTCAAAGAAAGACTCATTATTTTTAAATAAAATTTACTCGACTGTATCCCTCCAATAGAATGGAAAAAAGCAATTGTGATTCCTATCTTTAAAAAAAAAAGTAATAGAGATGACCCTAAAAACTATAGAGGTATCAGTATACTAAATTCCTGTTACAAAATATATAGCAGAATCTTAAATAGCAAACTAATGAAATATTCCAAAAACTTTATTTTAGAAGTACAGAATGGATTTAGAAAATGACGATCATGTATAGACCTGGCCTTTTGCCTAAAATTAATAATAGAGAAAAGAAGAGAATACAATTTAGAAACACATATTGCATTTATTGACTTTGAAAAAGCATTCGACAAAGTTAAAAGAAACATATTATTTAACATATTAAAAGAAAGACAAAAAACAAATAATATCCTAAAAGCTATCACAAGTATATATGAAAATAATCAAATACAAATAAAATTAAATCATGAGCTACTATATACGAGAGAGATAAACCAAGGGGTCCAACCGGGATGTCCCCTCTCAGCAACTCTTTTTAATATCTACTTAAATGAAATAATAATAAAATGGAATAAAAATTTATATCGAGGAACTGAACTTTCTCCTGCAGTAAACTTAAACACTCTCCTCTTTGCCGACGACCAAATAATAATTACAAATTCTGAAGATAACTTACAGAAAGCTATTTTAGATCTAAATGAGATAGCCAAAGATTAACGTATGATAATATCAACAGAAAAATCAAAAACTATGGCCTTTAAAGGACAAGATCCAGCAAGAACTAAAATAGTAATAGATAACAAGATCTTAGAACAGGTGAATTCATTTAACTACCTAGAATGTACGATCACATATGAAAATGAAAAAGATATAAACGTAAAAATTTCAAAATATTTAAAAATAACAGGCGTTATTAACTCTATATTTAAACCAAACCTAGTTCAAAAACAAACCAGACTAAAAGTATACAATGCATTAGCTCTATCAGTCTTAATGTATGGAAGCAAAATCTGGACAATAAAACAAAAAGACAAACAAAGATTAACAACAGCAGAAATGAAGTTTATGAGAAAAACTGCAAAGTATACCCTATTTGATCACAAAAGAAACAAAGAAATTATGAAAGAATTAAACCAAGAACCAGTAATAGAAAAAATTAAAAAATATAAACATAAATGGATGGAACACGTTCAAAGAATGAAAACAGAAAGATTACCAAAACAAGCCATTAGGAAAAAGAAAACCAGGACGTCCTCTTAACGATTCAACGATGACTTCTAAGGCCGGAACAGGCCATGCTAGGCCTAAATCCTTGATACGCATGATGATGATGATGATATGTATATTGTATAAAAAGTCTCACAAGTATCTTGATGCAATGGAGAAAAAAAAAAAAAGTCCGACCTACATGCAACATTGCAAGTCATGAGAGGATGGCATATTTGAGCACATTATTATCATCATCATAAGCGACTCATCACAGGAGGTCCCACTATTACACACACATACAGTTCACCATACTATACCTTAAATATATTTACAAAACACTCAGACAGTGTCTTCCAGTTGCTCACCACCTCTTCATGCAAAAAATCTACTCCTCACTCTTTGCTCGTGCCCTCCCTGCACAGCTTCCATGTATGACCTCTTGTTTAACCTTTTTCCCCCATTCTATGTAAAACATCATACATCAATCTGGTAACAATCCCTTAATAACTTGTATGTCTCAATCATATCCCTCCTCCTGTTCACTAGTCTGCAATTTGCATTTCCTCTCATACACATTCCATAGACCAGAAACCACCTTAGTCGGTTGTCTCTGGACCTTTTCCAATATATCGCCATCCTTCTGAAAACTAGTTGAACAAATCTGTGGACAGTTGTCCATATATGGCCTAATCAGCACTAATCCTTGCCATAATCTATTGTGCTGTCACTATTCTGGTAATGTACCCTCAAAATTTTAAATGCTTATCAACAGTAACTCTCAGATCCCTCATTTCCACCACTTTCTCCAAGATATTACCACCAATTGAGTACTTTGAATCCCATCTTTGCCTCCCAAATTTTAAATTAGTGATCCTAATCACTTGCTCATTTAGCCAGCACATTCAGGTCCTCTTGTAAAGACACTACACTGGCTTCATTCCTCATTGTTCTCTCCAACTTTGCATCACCCACAAACAACTGAATATCGCCATTAAGACCCTTCCTGATATCAAGTTAACATATAAAAGTTAAATGGCCCCAAAACAGACTCTTGGGATACCACTAGTAATTTTCCTCTTCTGGAATATCACTCCTCCATACATAACTTGTTGATACCCATCAGGCAGCCAATCCAACCCCATGCTTTCCAGTTTAATCACCAGCTTATCACGTGGCAATCTGTCAAAGGCCTTTTCAAAATCTAAATATAATAAATTTAGTCTAATCCTTTATCCAAGTGTGAGCAAACAAAGTTTGCGGCTGAAAATATCTTCAGGACTGGGGTAAGGTGGTACAACACCGGGCAACTCGTTGCAAAGGTGGAGCAAGCTAACATCACGCCTATCCCAGTATCTCCCATAATGCAAAACACATCACCTTGTGGATATGTATAATGTTATGCATTAAGGGAAGGGCCGCTACCCAGACTAGTTTCGATCTTTATTGAGGTCTCTTCCGTGGGAGCCAGGCCCGAGTGAAGATATCAGGCAGAAGCATTACTTTGCTAATGGAAATAACCTGGTATCTCCACTTGGGCCTGGCTCCCACTGGAGAGACCTCAATAAAGGTCAAAACTAGTCTGGGTAGTGGCCCTTCCCTTAATGCATAACATTATACATATCCACAAGGATATGTGTTTTGCATTATGGGAGATACTGGGATAGGAGTGATGTTAGCTTGCTCCACCTTTGCAACGAGTTGCCCGGTGTTGTACCACCTTACCCCAGTGCTGAATATACTTTCAGGTGCAAACGTTGTTTGCTCACACTTGGATAAAAGATTAAACTAAATTTATTATAGTCTAACCAAGTGAAAAATAAACTTTCAAAATCTAAATATATGTCACTCCGTATGCATCACCTTTATCCAATGCTTTGGTCACCTTGTTTTAATAAGTAAGCAGATTACTAAAACACGATCTTCCTTTAGTAAAGCCATGCTGACCATCAAAGAGAATGCTACTGTTATCAACCAAGTTCGAAATCTCGGGCCTGACTAACTTCTCCAAAATTTTAACTACAACTCCTGACACGCGCACACACACACAGAGATTGGTCTATAATTCGAAGTGTTAGTCTTATTACTTCCCTTATGAAGCAGAATGACTTTACTCTCCTCATTCCACTCCTTTGGAACTCAGTCCAATGCAAGACTCGTGTTAAAAAAGGTATGTCATAGGTGTTGTTAACTCTCTGGAACATTCCTTCAAAATACTTTGTGATATATTATCAAGCTACTGCCTTATTAACCTCAAGTTTACTCAATTCCTCATATACCTCCTGTTCACTCATAATGAGTTCCTTCTCCTTCCTTAACAATGTATTCATCTGCATGATGTCACATTTGCTAAATACCTTAATGGAATGCTCATTAAACATCTCAACACTGTTCTCTCCAATTGTTATCATTCTATCATTTTCACCAACTAGTATCATCTTTCCATAATCATTGTTTCTTCTACTGGCTATGTATTGAAAAAAAAAAATCCTTTAGCTGCTCTTTATATACTTCATGCAACTGGTTATCATCACTCTTCATTCATTCATTTCACACCTGCTCTATTCACCCTCTTAACCTTTGTTATACATTCTGATAGTTCTCCACTAGATAGTTCTTGAGTAGAGCCCAAACAGCACTGATATCCTTTCCATCCAGTTCCTCATTCCATATTATTGCTGCAAGCTGTCTCCTAAGCTTCTCATAATCACCAGCCTTATAGTTCCACATGTATCCCTTTCTAACAGAAGTTTTAATATGGTTAGCAACCCTCTAAGTGATCACATCATGGTCACTCTCACCAACTGGTGGAATATTTGATTCCCCATTTCTAATAACATTATCTGATGAAATCATCAGTTCTTTTATCCTAGTGTACCCTCTGTTACATTCCCTAGGGTAGTTGTCTCTTAAAAATTCATTCTCTTTGCTCCCAGCTGTCATCTCTTCATTCCAATTTGTGTTATTGTAATTGAAATCACCCATAATGATTATTCCTTTCATATTTACTGGTAGGTAAATAAGACTTCATTAGGAACAATAAGAATGTAAGACTGGATATCATGTACCATCATTTTTTATTTTGGTTTAACCAATAAGAATACAATTTGGTCGGCTAAATCCCAAATTGCCAGCTCATCCTCGTTCGTTCAGTATCCAAGTAGATACCCAACAGGGTGCACCACAAGAAGGTGAGGACTGGACATTAGGTCAGAAGCCCTGGTCGGTTCTCCGCATTCCTTTAAAGGCTATGTGGAGGTCTCCTCTCAGTTATACAGCTTTGACCCTTAAGCACCCCCAAGATCTGATAATGTTGGAGTCTTGACAAGTAACAGACTGATTTGGAGGAAAATTGTAGATAGGAAATTAATAATGATGTAATTTTTTTCATGTAGTACTATCATATCCTGTACACCCCTTGAGGGTACATAGCAGGAATTTGATGATGATGACTGGATATCAGGAGGTCATTGAGAAGGATAAAAGATAATAGTGTGAAGGAATGGTAGTCAGTGTGTTGCCCAGGTTTGACAGTGATGAGTTGAGGTGGAGAGCTAGAATTATGAATGATATGTTAGCAGAAATGTGTAAAGAGGAGGAGGCGTGCAGCTTGTTAATGTGTGGAATGAGTTTGAAGAATGAATTGAACTTATAAGAGTGGACTTCATTTGAGTAGTTTTTGTGTGGGTCATTTGGAGAGACTGCTGCTGGAAAGGAGAGTAAAGAATGTAAAGAATGGATCTGAGCAAATAAGAAGCTATGCGAAAGAGAAGAACAGTAATTAAAAAATAAATAAAAGAAGAAAAGAAAGGAGGAATTGTAGTGGTGCTTATTAAAATGGAGAAGTGGGTACCATGAGCATAGAGAATGAGAGAACAAGTGTGCAAGACAACAGAAAACAGGGACTCAGCATGGACATTGCTTAAGAAAGTGTGTCTGTAGAGACAAAAAAGGAATGGGGTGGCTTGTGATATAGGTAGAACAGTTAGGTTTGAAGAAGGTTTTGGGATGGGATTGGTAAGTAGAAAGAGGAATGTCTTGAGGAAGGCATGGAGAAGTCACGTCTAATAAGTAGTATCAGCAAAACTTGTTATAGATCCAAAAATGAAACTGTTATGTTTGCATACGGATGCTAGAAGCATCAGAAACAAGGGGAATGAAATTTTGCATTGATTGAGTGAATTCACCCAAAAATTGTTGGAATAAGGAAAACATGATTGGATGAGGATGACTTCCTGACAGGAATAGATACAAAAGGGTATGGTGTTTTTTGTGAAGATTGAAAGGGTAAAAAGGGAGGTGGATTGCTGGTGATGATAGAAAAGGAGTTATGCCTGTGCAAGGCAGAGATATAATGTGGAAATAGTGACAGTGGTTTTGAGACAGTATGGTGCCAGATAGAGATGAATAGAATGAAATACATAGTTGGATTTTGTTATAAATCTGGCACTGTGGAAGGTCTGTGATATGTATAATCAAATTAGCCAAGCAAATAGGAAAAGAGTGAATTCACCCCCTCTCATTATGGGGGATTTTAATTATGGCAATATAGAATGCAACGATGTGATAACAACTGGAAATAAAGCAAATGAATTTCTTGAGTTTTTGAGGGACAGTTACCTCAGGCCATATGCAACAGATAGGACACAAGGATTGAGGATCTTAGATATGATCATCTCATCTGAGAATGTCATTATAAATGAGGTGTCAAATCTCCCTCCACTTGGCAAGAGTGACCATGAAGTGATTACCTGGGTGGTTGCCAACCATGTGAGGAAAGGTATATGTGGAATTAGGTTTGTGATTACGATAAGCTCAGAAGACAGCTTGCACCTGTAGCATGAAATGAGGATTTTGGTGCTATTCAAGAAGTATCTAGTACAACCAATGTCTAAATGTATTCCAAGGATCAAGAGGTTAAATGTGAAATGGATGGATGAAGAGATTTAGCATGCAGTGCAGAGGAAGAAGACATTATGGAAGGAGACATAAGATGAATGATAATAATCAGTTCCATGAGGGGGTATAAAGAACAGGCAAAAAGGCTGACTACTTGGTTGGTAAGGGTAGCAAAAGTGTAGTATGAGCAGCAGTTAGCTAATGAAGCCAGAAAAACACCCTAGAAAGTTCTTTTGATATGTAGCCAGAGAAAAATGAATGATTATGGTAGGATGACATTGATTGGAGAAAATGGTATAAGGATAATTGCTGTGGAGGATATAATTGAAATATTAAATTAGCAGTTCATAAAGGTCTTTTATGAACTGCTAATTTTATGATCCTTGTAAATATGACAATATGCAGAGTTTGAGAGTAGTGGAGTGGTAGGAGGAGAGATTGTGAGTGAACAAGATGTGTGTGTGTGGAACTGAGTAAACTTGATGTTAATAAGACTGTGGCACTTGATAATATATTACCATGTATTTTGAGAGAATGATCAGGGAGGTGACATCTGCCTCGGCATACCTGTTTAATACGAGTCGTGCACTGGGTCATTTCCAAAGACTTGGAATGAAGGCAAGATTGTACTGCTTCATAAGGGAGGTGACAGAACTCAAGTTTCAAATTATAGGTCAATCTATGTGTCATATAATGTGGCTGGAGGTAAGTGAGAACCAGGATCCAGAATTGAATTAACAACAATGGTATTATCTATGATGGACAGCAGAGATTTGCTAAAGGAAAATCATGTTTTAGTAATCTGCTTATTTATTACAATAAAGTGACAGATATATTGGATAAGGACGATGTATACATGGTAATATATTTAGATTTTGCAAAGGCTTCTGATAGATTACATGATTAATTGAGTCAAACTAGAGCAGATTGGGTTGGATATTAGATTAGTGCATTGGATTGTAGATTGACTATCTTTTAGGTATCAGCAAGTTATGTATGTGAGGGAGAGCAATATCCTCAAAGAGGAAAGTACTAGTGTTGTGCTTCGGGGACATGCTTTAGGGCCATTGACATTTAACCTGTATGCTAATGATATTGGGGAAGATTTGAATGGGGGAATCATTCAGTTATTTGCAGATGTTGCAAAGTTAGGAACAGCTATGAGGACTAGAACAGATGTGGCTCTACAAGAGGACTTGAATGAACTGGGTGAATGGAGGCCTTGGGGTGATGGTGGACTGAGCTCCAAAATTTAGAGGCCACATTGCCAAAAAAATGCGAGGACAATACAAGTTCTGGCAGTGATGCCAACTTGTAGAAGTAATGAGATTATCATAAGTTCAAATGGATAAGTAAGCCTTGAATAGTCCACATATGGACTATTATGCACAGATTTAGTCATCTGGTTTTCAAAAGGATGAAGAAATGTTGGAAAGGGTCCAGAGGTGATTGACTAAGGTAGTTTCTGATCTTTGGAATGTTAATATAAAGTAAGACTGAGAAGATGCAATTTCCAGTGTCTTGTGGATAAGAGGAGAAAGGATGATATGATAGACATAAAAGTTGGTAAAGAGTTGTTATAGTATTAATGTTGAAGAGATTTTCATAAAAAATGGGAGATAGGAGGAAAACAAAAGGTCCATGAAGAGTGGTGAATGATTGGAATGCATTGCCCGAGAGTGTGGTGTCTGCAGAGAATTTAAGGCATGGTATGATGAGTCTTTGACTCCATGGGGTGTGGGGATGATGATGATAATAATAATAACTGAAGGTGTAAGAGTGTGCTCCCCATTCTCACCTCCTGTTACTAATTTATACTTGGAATTTTTTGAAACTTTGGCACTAAATTTGACCCCACCTTAACCAAAATTATATCTGAGGTATACAGATGATATTTTTACCATAGGCTATATCACACAGGCTCTGTGTGACGTTTTACAGTTCCTCAAATGATGTCCACCTTTGAATTAGTGTTACTTGAAGAGGGGAAAGCAAGGCTCTATCCTTTTTGCATACTTTTGTATAAGGCAATAAGATGGTCTGTGTTGTGTTCATTCACACACATGCAAATACTTATGTGCCGCTTCACATCGTCATCATCCTCATCCTGCCTATAAACTTTGACAGACCAAATTGTATCCTCAGAATCAGCACTGTATTTTTTTACATCATTTGAACAGAATGGATATAACAGAAAAATCCCCAGGCTATACATACACCATATCTCTACCTTATATTAAAGGTACATCAGATTCGCTTCTAAAACAGTATTAGAGCAGTCTACAGACCTCTGAACAATTCCACCTTCATGAGACAGATCAAAGACCATGAGGATTCATTCTCCTTCCTTTTCAGCATCCTCTCTCACTATGGAACCCAGTATTTCAGACTTTTTCAGGGTGATGAATTGTCATGAAATTCCTTCTTGTGGTACACCTGGGCAACTTCTTTTGTGGCTAAACTTTCATGATTATTGGGAGCCAAACCTGTCATTTTTTTGACCTCCTGGTTAATATGTGCAAAATGAAAGGAAAGTGTAACTGGAAGAAATAAAGTAGACCTTTTCTAAAACGTTCCAAACTGACCAAAAAATAAGGGAAATTGAATTCACCCTACAGATTCTGCAAAGTAATATAGAGGGTGCCTCTCAAGCCAAAAGTGAACTACCTGGAAAAAAATCTGCAGGACAAATAACATCGATGTAATCTCTGTCCAGGAACTACATATCAGCAAAGAAGATGAGATTACCACAAAGCTAATATCACTGGCTACAATTCACAGGGCTACATCCTGTCACCAATATACGGTTCTGCCATCTACGTGCGAGAGAACAGAAAACTGAAAATTACTATCTTTTTTTGGTCATAATAACATCAAGATCATCACAGCAAAGGCAGCTAGCACAACCTAGTGTCAATTTACAGACCACCAAACATGGTCTATATAAACAACAAATTTGGTCTATTCTAGCTTTTCTTGCTCACCAACATCCAGCAGTCTACGTAGGAAATTTTAACAGTCAACATTCCTTCTCGGGCTATTGTAGAAATGATATCAACGGTACTAGATTGGCGGAATGGGCTTTGAAAGCCTTGGGCTATCACTGGTTTTTGATGCAAAAGACTCTGGAACTTTTAAATCAGGTAGATGGAAGACTCACACTGACCTCTGCTTTGTCACTTGCAACACTGAGGATAATCCTTTAACCACTGATAGGAAAGTACTTGAAAACTTCCACAATCTCAACATAGAACTGATTTCTGAAAAAATAAATTTTTTTGTGAAACTATGCTCCAATAATTAAAATTGTGACCTAAAAAAGGTCGTGTTAAGATATTTGGTTATTCATTTTACAACTTACACTTATCAGAAAACAGTGTCCTCCATAATTTTCATAAAAAGTAGAAAAATGTGTTTGCCAGTAATTGAAATTATGATAGCCAAAATGCTTGCAAAGGTATTCAGCTACTTTTTAAAGTATGTTTCCTGATATCAGAAGAAAAAAAAATTTTCCTGTGAATTTCTCTATGCTTATTGTGTGAGCTGGTAGTTATATTTGGAATTACTGATTTGTCCATACCTCAAAGTTGTCTAGCAGCAATTTGAAACTAATGATCTTCACATCACTTCATTACACTTACTCCCCATTGGCTGGGTTCAGCTGGTATATGATATCACCTGCAATCAGTTCATTATGAGATAGATTATATTCCATTCACCAAACAGCATAGTGTATGGTATTATGATTTCCACTTGGATATAAACATGTTTCCAGGGCTTTTGTATGTGTATGCATTTGAGTAAGTGGGCAGGGAAGCTAGGACTTCGATACATAGGAACTGAATTAGTTGATAAAAATAGTATTGTTGTCTATCATGAAGATTCTATGAGTGAATAACATAGTCTTTATTCGTGACACCTCCGAGGAGTCCGAAGACTCATCATGGGAGGACACCTACTGTATAACTCTCCGTCTCCACCACTACACTGAACCTCTACAACCAATCATCCCCATTAACGCCATCTACTGCCCACCACCACAACTAGTATTTTTTGCCTATAAATTGCATGTGTTCTGAAGGGCCGATTTGTCTGTATGCAGGGTGAAAAACCCAAGTTTCCAGGAGAAAAAACCCTGCTACCTCCATATGAGATAGGCTAACTCGCCTTCGATTGAAAAAGTCCATATAAAAATTCCTCCCGTCACGACAAGAATCGAAGTTAGGCCTTTTCCAATCAAAGGGCGCAGCATACCGTCGTTCTTCCAATTGCACTACGGAGGCAAACACTTTATTAAGACTTTATTTCATAGCAATAATTTGTTTTAGCTATTTCAGTTCTTGCTAATGTAATGGTTTAGTTTGCTTATCTCAGCTACTTGTTAATGAGCTGATAATTTCACAGTTAATTTGAAAAACTGTTAAGTGTCAATTTAAATATAATTAAGAATTTTATACAAAAAATATAGGACATAATGGAGTGTTATGTCAAAGTATTTTTAGTGTGCAACCTTTTCTTGCACGAGCTTCTGTTATGTATGTTGTTAACTTTGTTAAGTTTTCATATTCACTATGCCAGCTGTACAATATACAGAATATGATTTATCAGTAAATTTTAAAAATATTCTTCAGATATAAAATGATTAGTAATGAATGATTTCGAATCTTCATAGTTATAATTTTTGAAATCTTTATTGCAGATACCATTTCTCTGAACTTATTCAAGAACTATCACTACAAAACAACTGGGATGGCAACATTAATGAGACTTCTAAACCACTGTCTAACATTGTACATAATTTATGGGGAACAACAGAAACTAGTTCTGAATTTCCTTCTGCAGCATCAGAATCTGAATATCTTGATGAAGAGTATAAAATTCAGCCTTCCCAGCTAGCATCTGATGGTAATATTCTTATTTATTTCTACGTATTTGCTACATTGAACTTCCCCCTTTTTTTGTGACTATTATATATCTATCCATTTTGTTGTTTAGAGGAGAAAATACACATCTAAAGATAATAATTATATTAGTTATTAAATTATTAGATCAGTATTTCACCTTGGTCACCAAGCATGTTGATAAGCACAAAGATATGAACCATACCTATGCGCACAGCACACCACAATAAAGGCAAACAAAAACTGATTGTAAAAAGTGAGATTCTAAAGTAACTGCATCCGAGGCTTCAGCTGGTCCTAGAACATGTTCTAGAAATCATGACACACCTCAAATGTAATATTGGCAATCTATCTCCCACATTGGCTTACAATATTCATTTTGACCTTGCTAGAATCTTAATAAAATCCAAGCTCTCAGGAACAACACTCCACCTAAAGAAATCTTAGTCTTAAAAAAACTTATACAAAACATAATCAAAGTAGATAAGATAATCAATCTGCTATCATCTGTTATTCTAGATGAAATGCAACATAGAAAAATGAGTAATCTTTCAAAAAGGCTCCTCTGCATACAAGGAGAGATTACCAAAAAATTAACCTTATAATATCAAACCTCCTGAGATATATGAGGATCCCAAAAATTCAGAAACCCAGTACACTCTTCATCCAACAGCTGCTGGATGAAGGGTGTACTAGGAACAATTGTTGTTTGTAAGGTGCAGCAGCTATTGTGCAAACACTCCAAACAATTAGCAAAATCACTCCCCTCCTCCATAGACAACTGTTTCTCTATCTCTTATTAAAGATTCTGTTCACTTCAAAACCTTAGTTTAAAAAAAAAAAAAAAAAAATCATAACATGAAAGATTCAAGCATCAGGGTCATCTTTGATATTATTTTATTGATTGTGCTGAAGACTTAAAATTAACCAACTCAGTGCAAAGAGAAATCCCAAGAATCCTTTAGAGTTTGACTTGTGAATGTATAAGTATTAACTACCTCTTTTTGTAAAGAATAAACAAAAAACTAAAGCAAATTAAAAAAAAAAAAAATGATGACATATGAGGGGTACCCAGAAATAACTGGAATCTGAATGCTGCTAGGCATTGTGAGTGTGCAGCTTTCTGTACCAGTGTGGCATCATTCTGTATAAACTGGTTTGTTGTTCTGGCTGCTTTTTTTTAGTGCTTACAAGGAAATTTGGTGATTTTGTGATGGCTTCAGGAATATGCACAAGGAACAAAGTGTGTGCATGAAATTTCGATTTCTTTTGGGGCAGCAGAAACTATTTTTATGCTTCAGCAAGCCTTTAAAGACGACACCTGAGGTAAAATGCAGGTCTACGATTGGTTTTCCCATTTAAAAAAATAGGGACATGTCAATTGAAGACCAACCACAATATGCTGACCTTCGACAAGTAGAAATGATGAAAACATTGAAAATGTTTGCCAGACAATCAATGAAGATCATCGAAAGACCATTCAGCAAGTTTCTGAAGAGACAAATTTGTCATGGAGTTTTTACCAGTGCATTTTAACAGAAGATTTGCAAATGAAACTTGTCTGCTAAATTTGTACTTTCTTTGCTCACAGAGGATTAAAAAAATCGTGTGAATGTGTTGCCACGAAATCGTGGCAACACATTCACATGATTTTTTTGAGGGAGCAAGTTCTTAATGACCAGAGCTTTCTTTCAAAAGTTCTGATCAGGGATGAGTTTTTGTGCTATGGTTATGATCCAGAATCGAAACAAGTATCAAGCCAATAGAAACATACTAATTCACTGAGACCCAAGAAGGCATGTCAAGTTCGATCAAACATCAAGACAATGCTGATTGAATGGAATTGTACACAAATAATTTTGTTCCTCCTGGACAGACAGTGAACCTACATTTTTATCTCATCATTTTGAGAAGACTGTGTGATAGCATGCAATGAAAATGGCCAGAATGGAGTTGTAGAGAAGAGATTGGTTACTGCGCCATGACAATGCCCCAGTTCACACGGTCTTGTTTGTCCAACAGTTCTTGATGAAAAACAACATGGTGGTTGTTACCCCACTCTTCCTACTTGCCTGATCTCTCTCTCTCTCCGTGTGACTTTTTTTTTTATTCCCACAAATAAAAAAAAAAACATGAAAAGGCAGCAGTTTGTTGATGTGGATGAAGTGAAAGAAAAGTAGCTGGATGTCATAAACAGTATTCCAGTTGAAATGTTTCCAGCAGTGAAAAAAATGTTGGGACAAGTACATTGACTCACATGGAAAGTACTTTGAGGGAGATTAGAATATGGTATTATGAACTTTAATATTTTAAAATTTAATTTAAAATAATTAATTCCAGTTATTTTTGGAAATAATTGGAATTATTTTTTTAAAAAAATAGAATGGAATAATTTAAAACTATTTTAATAAGTGAAGAAACCATGTCTTGGAGCAAAATAAATAGAAGAGGAGAGGGGAAATAAGAAACTGGAATGAGAATATTAGAGCAATAATCAAAAACAGGAAAGAAGCATATGAACAGTGGATAAATACAAAATCACTAGAAGCTGAAATTAATTGTAAAACCCAAAGAGCAGTAGCAAAAAAAAGCATGCAAAATAAAAAAGAATCGAGAAGGGATCACTTCATAGCACAATTGGAAAGAGATCTTACAGTGAAGAGACCAAATACATACAAATTTCTAAGAAACATGAATAAGGATGTAAAAGGAAAAAGTTAAACTTGAAATAATCAAACAGAAATCCCTGGTTGGATTCCATAACTTAAGATAGTAATGAAACTAAATTTGATATAATGTTTATTACTAACTATATCATGGAAGAAATAACATAAGAAATCCAACAAGCAATACATCAAAGTAAATCAGGAAAATCCCCTGGGGAAGATGATATAGAAGATTTAATATAGAGCTTATTAAATATGCAGTCACTCTGTTTCTCGAATGACTTGAAATTATAAGGCCAGTAACATTCCAATATATAAAAAAGATGATAAGTGCATTCCTTTACACATTGTAGAGTGTGTAAAGTTTCCTTTGCGTGAAATTTAGCCCACTATGGACAGATTGGTAGTTAATATTCACTTTTGAAGAACATAAAAAACTACATCTGCAGTTATCTGCATGGCAAGTCAGACCTGCAGACCATGTTCTGGACATTGCTTGACTCTATTTTTGCTATGATTTGTAAACTAGATATTTTCTATGGTGCTATTATATAATTATGCCTAAGGCCATTCATATATATATATATATATATATATATATAAAAGGTAATATGGCATTAAAGGTAAATATTAAGATTAGTGATCAGAGCTTATGCCACCTTTACCACAAGTTGCCTTGGTCTTGCACTACCTGTAGGATCAGCTAGACTTGCATCACTTGCAGGCGCAAACTTCTGTTTGCTTACTTGGGAAATGGAGTAAAACCAGGTTTAAAATTGCTTGGTATTTTTAACATTTACTATACCCAAGGTAAAATACTTTCTATATATATATATATATATATATATATATATATATGTGTGTGTGTGTATATACAGGGTGTCCCAAAATTCACGCAAGAAGTAATTTTGATAGAAAACACAGGTTTTTAATTAAAAATTGTAATTTCTTATTGATTCATAAAGTATACAGTATAGGGTTATGCATGGAATAGCATATCGGGTAAATGGCCTCCACGGTTTTGCTGGCACATATGCACTCTTTTGTCGGAATTTTCCATGACCATTTTGCATAAATGTGGCTTTTCGTTGATACAGCGCTCAATTTCCTCCTTCAAGGCCTGGGTGGTCGTGGGCTTGTTGGCGTAAACCTTAGACTTCAAAAAAAAAAAAAAAAAGTCCAACGGCGTTGAGTCACATGATCTGGCGGCCAATTCTGATCACCAAAATGGGAAATTACACAACCAGGAAATGACTCATGCAGTATTTGAATTGTTTCTCGGGCTGTATAGCATGTGACACCGTCTTGTTGAAACCACATGTCGTCCACATCCATATCTTGCAATTTAGGCACAAAAAACTGGATTATCATGTCGCGATAGCGACCACCATTAACTGTTATTGCCTTACCAGCCGCATTTTCGAAGAAGAATGGACCGATGATGCCTCCAGCCCAAAATCCGCACCAAACAGTGACACGTTGTGGATGCATTTGTTTCTCAACAATCACTCGTGGATTTTCTGAACCCCCAAATGCGACAATTTTGTCGATTAACGAAGCCGTCGAGATGAAAATGAGCCTCATCGCTGAAGATGATTTTGTTCCAAAAATAAGCATCCACTTGTTGTTGTTCTATAATCCATTCAACGAACTCTTTTCGCTGTGTGTGGTCAGTAGGCTTCAGTTCTTGAGTCAATTGAACTTTGTAAGCATAAAGATGCAAATCTTTCGTGAGAATACGCTGTAGAGAGCTTCTCGAAATGCCCAATTCAAGACCACGGTGCCGAATTGATGTTCCTGGACTCCCAGCAACACTCTCACAAACTGCTTCGATGTTTTCTGTTGAACGACTTGTTGAAGGACGGCCAGAGTGTATAAGATCACTAATTGATCCAGTTTCTTTGAATTTTTAATTAATCTTTTCACAGTTGATGAAGTTAAATCACTATTCTGACCATATTTTGTAAGAAAATTGCGAACTGTAGCTGCCCAACCTTCATTATTTTTAAAATATTGCTCAACAATGAAAATGCGTTGTTCTTTCGTGTAGCGCTCCATTTTTAATAACCCTGAACTGTCAGCTGTCACGCTGTCTTTTTTTTCTCGTTGGCAACACTTTACCGCACAAATGGCGCTAAATTTAAATCTTGCGTGAATTTTGGGACACCCTTTATATATATATATATTTTTTTTTTTTTTCCACTAATAAATATCTTACATAATTTTAAAGTAGTTTATTGTAAATCATAGTACATGTCATAATAAGTCTTGAGTGGTTATATCATTTAAGGATTTCTTCAGGAAATATATATTCCAAGAAAGCTATGAAAATAGTATAAATCCTATAAATCAATTGTGTAAAGCAGTGTATTAGAAGTGACACCTAGCATTAATTAAATTGTTTTAATGAAAGAATAATTGTAAAGCAAAATTTGAATTACCATTGACTATGAAGGCAAAAATTAATTTCAACGCTTTTATAGATATACAAAAAAGTATTATAGATAATGAGCTGCATGAGCAGCTCATTATTACTGAACTGAATGATCGGTATATAATTGTGGAGAAATTTATTAAATATTTTGTGATCATGTATGTGAAAATTGTCATGTTAATTTATTTTATTAATAAAAAGAAAATGATTAGTATTTATTTAACTTATTTGCTGATGTTTCACTGGTATTATATCAAGCATCATCAGAGCACAAAAAGCAGTTTGTCACAGTACACGAACAGCAACAATTTAGTTAATAGTGGAACCAGTTTATAAAATTGTAATGGACAGCACAAGGAACTAAAGTCCTAATTGGTGTCTTCTGTTGAATAGATAAAGAGAGAGAAAACAAGTATTAATTTGATTTTGAAGTGACTGTCTCCTAGATTTTTGGAAAATGAATTCAAGAACAGTCTCTGAGTTATAATGGCTTCTGTATAGCACTTTTGTTTTCTTCCATTTGATCCTGTGTGAAGGGGGTACCCAAGGCATGGTCTACTAGTCCTGACTTTCCATCACAATAGTGCCGAATGTAATTTTAATATTCTCCTAGGTGGATGTAAACAGTTCTTCCTGTTTGTCCATAGTAATGATGAGAGATGCCAATTTGATATCTGGTTTAAATGTGGTGAGGAGCTGATATTTATTAAGCACTCTTGATATCTTCTTGGATATATGGTATAGATGCAGTTTTGCTGTAGTCTTGCATATTAGGTGAAGAGGATTTCTGGGAGCATTTAGTATTTCGTCTATTTTGGGGGGATTATAGCAATTGGCTAATGATGTGTGACACAGGTAAGTGAGTTTAGTGGTCAGAGCATTATCATCGGAACAGATGATAATGTTCTGGCTCTGTGTGTTAGTGTTTTTAGGATATCATATTGTTGATGGTGTGCTTGTTTGTGCAAATATCTTCCTGTATGTGTAGGTTTTTTATAAACAGAAAAAGGTAATGAGCCATCAGATCAGCACGTGACTAGTCTGTCTAGAAAGGGCAGACAGTCATTAGATTCCTGTTCATCGTGAAGTGGATTTTAGGGTGTTGGCTATTTAAATGCACTAAAGTGTATGTAGTGTCTGGACTATGTGACCAAATAACAAACACATCAACATAACAAAATCAAACCACTGGTTTGAGAGTGGCTGTATTCATTGCTTGATTTTTCTAAATGTTTTGTGTAGAAATTGACTAAACAGGTAGATGTGGGGAAGCACATATCTGTCCCATCTAATTGTTTGTATGTCTTCCCTTTCCATGCAAAATGACCAGCATGTACTGTAAATTTGAATAATTCAAATATGCCTGGTGGAAATGTGACTTGAACAAATCAAGGGTCTCAGTCAATGGTAAATTTATAAATAGTGAAGTAATATTGAAACTAATCATTATGTCTGAACTTTTTAACATCTGGTCTTTTAATAGTCTTTATAGCTGAACAGAATTTTTTAATAAAAGAGGAAGAATTACCTGTGTGATGAAGGCTAGTAATTAAGCAAAATGTTTAGCAAGTTTGTATGCAGGACTGTTTTATACTATTCACAACTGGGCATAGGGGTGCATCTTGTTTGTGAATTTTTGATGCTCCATATATTCTAGGTGTTTTTACATGAAAAGGCTTGAGTTTTTTTTTAACAGTTTCTTTAGACTAGAAAGTGACTTTCTTCAGTAATTTATAAACTTTATTCTTTTGTTAGTATGATCATAAGCTATGATTTGGTATGTAGACTAATCTTGTAAAAAGAATGTGCATTTTGTTTTCATATTCTGTTTGATTTATTATCACAGTTGCATTACCTTTGTTTGTAATATAAATTTAGTTTAATCCTTTATCCAAGTGTGAGCAAACAAAGTTTGCACCTGAAAGTATCTTCAAGACTGGGGTAAGGTGGAACAACACCGGGCAACTCGTTGCAAAGGTGGAGCAAGCTAACATCACTCCTATCTCAGTATCTCCCATAATGCAAAACACATCTCCTTGCAGATATGTATAATGTTATACATTAAGGGGAAGGGCCACTACCCAGACTAGTTTCGATCTTTATGAGGTCTCTTCAGTGGGAGCCAGGCCCAAGTGGAGATACCAGGCAGAAGCATTAGCAAGGTCATCTCTACCTATAGGAGTTGCCAAACGGTGTGCCACCTTTTTAATAAATTATTCTGGATTTAGAGAAAGATGTTGAAAGTTTATTTTCACTTGGTTAGACTATAATAAATTTAGTTTAATCCTTTATCCAAGTGTGAGCAAACAACGTTTGCACCTGAAAGTATCTTCAGGACTAGGGTAAGGTGGTACAACACCGGGCAACTCGTTGCTCCACCTTTGCAACGAGTTGCCCGGTGTTGTACCACCTTACCCTAGTCCTGAAGATACTTTCAGACGCAAACGTTGTTTGCTCACACTTGGATAAAGGATTAAACTAAATTTGTCTAACCAAGTGAAAAATAAACTTTCAATACCTTTGTTTGCTTTGGTTATCACAATATTGTTATTACTGTATAACTCTCTTAAGGTATTTATGTATTTATTTATTTTTGCATATTGCTTCTGGGAGGTTTGGATTGGGTTAAGATGTTGGCTATATCCAAATGAATATTATTGGCTATAATTGGAGGCAGGTTATATATTTCAAGTTCAACAGATACCATTATTTTCACTTTTGGAACTTGCCTAGGTGTAATAATGGCAAAGTTATTTTTTCACCTTGACTTAATGCACTGACAGCTTCCTCCATTTGGGCCACCAATGATAAATTTACAATGTGATCTTGTTGTAACTACAATGTTAGAGGATTTCAAATTTTTTCTGGTGCTAGCCATCAACTTTTTTTGAATTTCTTATTGGATGTTGTCAAGGATTGCCCAAAGTTCAGGTTTAAAATATCACACAGTTTGTTGCATAGAACATTGATAGCTGCATTTATTTTTGACAGCTTTCCCACAAGTAGTGCTAATTTGTTCACTCATTAGTGCTGTACTAGCTTGTCTGTAAATAAATAGGACCTTGGCTGAATGAAACTTGCTTTTAATATTAACATCTAGTTTAGTATTATATTAGTGTCTCTCAGCACCTAACCTGTTTAGCTGCCATGCCAATTTTAATTTCCGCTTGCTAAATTGCCGTGCCTTGCATATGATATCTTCTCTTTGAAGAATTCTCGAATGAGCAGAAAGGCTTGTGTCAGCAGTTCATGTTAATTTATTTAACATTATTCATTCACAGTATTTATTTCACTTATATTTTGTGGGTATTATAAGCTGCATCCAGAAAGCAAGGTCCATTCAGAATTTACCACCAAATAAGATTTGGGAGAGGGATTGCTCATGTATGGTAGCATAGAGTGACTCATAACATTATAGCTTTTGGTCATTTAACTTTCATAGTGTTATCATTTGTTGTCTTACGAATAATTTCTAATGAGTGCTGTGATTAAAAAAAAAAATCCTGCCATTTGAGAGGTTCATGGTGTGGTATAGCTTTTGTTGGCAGAAAACAATAGTGTTGCAGAAATTCACCGATGACTGTAAGGTTTACAGACCTAACTTAATGAGTGCTAGTAAGGTTAGGCAGTCGTGTCGTTTGTTTAAAGAAGGGCACAACAATGTTTACGATGAAGAGCACAATGGCCATCTGATTTGGTGGAAAGAATGAACAGTAAAATTCACACAAATTGTCATTTCACAATTACAGAACTTTCTTTTGAATTCCTGGAAGTTTCATGCTGTCTTCATGAAATATGACAGAAAAGCTGAGATATAAGAAATTGTGTGCCAGATGGGTCCCAATAATGCTGACTGATGCACATAAACAGCAACAAGTGGAATCAGTTCAAAATTTTTTGGAGCATTACAAAAATGAAGAACTTTTTTTCTCATATCATGACTGGTGACGAAAAATGAATTTCGTACACAAAAGTTGAGTCAAAACAGCAAATATTGCAGTAGTTCCATTCATCATCTTCTGAAAGCAAAAAAAAAAAAAAAAAAATTAAAACAGGCGCCACTGGTCAAAAAAATTATGGCTTCTGGGACTGAAAAGGGATCTTGTGCATTGATTTTTTTCAGTGAGGAACCACAGTTACTAATGATGCATATTGTGAAAAGCTGAAGAAACTCAGAAGAGCAATTCAGAACAAAATATGAGGTATGCTGTCATCAGGGATTGTGCTTTTGCATGACAAACCACCAGTTCATGCTGTAACTCAAACTGTCCAGCAAATTCAAAAGTTTGGGCAGGAACTTTTCAATCACCAACTCTACAGCCCTGACCTCACGCCAGTGACCTCCTCTTGTTCCTCTGCATTTGAAGCAGTGGCTTCCATATTAGTGCGTTGAAGAAGATGAGGAAAAAAAAAAAAACATGATTCAGTGGTTGAACTCACTGGCAGCAGGCTTTTTTAACGCAGGTATGAAGAAGTTGGTGCCACAATACCAAAATTGCCTGGAAGTCAATGACAATTATGTGGTAAAGTGTGTGTGGTGGTGGGGGTGGAGGGGGGTATTTTAAAATAATATTTTTTTTCTACATTTTTTATAGCACCTTGCTTTCTGGACATACTTCATATATCTAACATCTTTAGAGCAAAAAAAAAAAAACAGTTTATCACAGTACATGAACAGCAACAATTTAGTTAACATTGGCACCTGTTCCAATTAATGCCCTTACCACTGATCTCACTTACCTGCAACACATTTTTTTAGCGAGTGGCTATAATCACCAAACAGTAGACAGAATCTTAAATGCTCCCCTTCATCACCTAATACACAAGACTACAGCAAGACTGGCCCCATCCCATACATTCAGGTCACATCCAAAAAGATATCAAGAGTGCTTAATAAATCAGCCCCTCACTATACTTAAACCATGTATCAAACTGGCAACTCTCATCCATTCACCTAAGGGCAAAATATTTAATTTTATTAAATCTACGAGTGTATGAAGTGTCTTGTACTTGACATGGCTTAGTATGGACAAACAGGATGAACAGTTGGCATATGCCTCAGAGAACGTAAAAAATACATTCAGCATTATCGTTATGGCAATTGGTACCAGCAGACCATGCCATGCCCTTTCACACAGGATCATATGAAAAAAACAAAAGTGCTACACAGAAGTCATAATTCAGAGACTGTTTTTGAATTCAGCAGCAGCTTTAAAATATTCCCCAAACCTCAACATGTATGGTTGTATCACTTTTCCAAAATCTGGGAGTCAGTCATTTTAAGATCAAAGTAATACTTGTTTTCTCTCTCTTTATCCAAAAATAGATGGTACCAATTAGAAATTTAGTTCCTCGTGTTGTCCATTACAATTTTTTAAACTGGTCTAACTATTAACTAAATTTTCGCCAATTTTGTCAGTTACAAATACTGCTTATCAGGCAAGATTTATTTAATAATACTTATATACGAGGGTGGTCTGAAAAGTTCTCTCCTCGACCATAGATGGCAACACTATCGGCAAGATTTTTTTTTTCTAAGTTGGTATATCTGTCATAAGCATCCATGTGAAATTGCAAGTGATTCTATCAAGTAGTTTGTTTTATACAGCTGTCTGAAGCAAAGGTATTGTCTGTATCTCTTGAAGTGGATAAAATTGAGTATCTTGCGGTTATAAAATTCTTTGGAAAAGAAATTTTAACGCCAAAAGAAATTCATTCAAAGTTAATTAAAGTTTATGGGCATTCTTCTCCTTCATTTTTGACAATTAAGAAATGGGCTGCCGAGTTTAAATATGACTGTACCACGTGTAGGATATATTTAAAGAAGCCTGTGAAATTTTGATTAACCACCCTAATCTTAACAATAATTGTGGCATAAAAATCCCAAAAATTTGGATGGCAGCCCACTTAGTTTCCAGCAAACCCTGACTTACTCTAAGCAGTTTTTCAGCTTTTATTGGCTACTATCCATACCAGTTGGTGGTAATTTATATGTCTACTTAGAGAAGTAATTTTTTTTATTTATTATATATTAATTTTTTACTTTTTGTAAACATGTTGCTCTCCAGCTTAATTTAATTTTGTAACCTAATTGATAATATTTTGATGAAAATTTCTTTTTCACTTGGTTAGACTATAATAAATTTAGTTTAATCCTTTATCCAAGTGTAAGCAAACAAAGTTTGTGCCTGAAAGTATCTTCAAGACTGGGGCAAGGTGGTACAACACTGGGCAACTCGTTGCAGAGGTGGAGCAAGCCAACATCACTCCTATCTCATTATCTCTCATAATGCAAAACACATCTCCTTGCAGATATGTATAATGTTATTGGCCCTTCCCTTAATGCATAACATTATACATTGGGTAGTGGCCCTTCCCTTAATGCATAACATTATACATTGGGTAGTGGCCCTTCCCTTAATGCATAACATTATACATTGGGTAGTGGCCCTTCCCTTAATGCATAACATTATACATTGGGTAGTGGCCCTTCCCTTAATGCATAATATTATACATTCGGTAGTGGCCCTTTCCTTAATGCATAACATTATACATATCTGCAAGGAGATGTGTTTTGCATTATGAGAGATACTGAGATAGGAGTGATGTTGGCTTGCTCCACCTTTGCAAGGAGTTGCCCAGTGTTGTACCACCTTGCCCCAGTCCTGAAGATACTTTCAGGTGCAAACTTTGTTTGCTTACACTTGGATAAAGGATTAAACTAAATTTATTATAGTCTAATTGATAATAATAGTACTCTAGCTTTGATGTAGTAAGGTTTTTTCCACCAGAGGTCAGGCCAGTAGTTGTAATGGTCGGTCAGTAACTTTAGCATGCCATGGAGATTGTAGTGCAGCTTGTTTCTTTAATCTCTAGAGGTACCTATAGCATAATTAAAATTAATAACTTAGCACTTATAAAACCAACAGTAATAACTTTAATGAATTAAAGGGACAAATATTTCGTACTGAAAGTAACAGTATCATCAGTGTAGAACAAACAGTTAAAGGAATTGAATACAAAAGAACAGTCAGTGGATTACCAATTAAATTGTTGCCGCGTGCCAGAAGATTAATATTAATAAAATATTATTAAATAATTCTTAAAAACTATTTCATTGATGGTTGCATAAGATGAGAATCTCCCAAATGTTTGGGGGGGGGGGGGAGAGAGAGAGAGACGGTCATTTCGATTCAAATTCAGCCAAAGTAAAAGGGCTTCGCAACTTTCTTTAAAAAGGTGTTCGTATTTAAACCTGCATCTATGGAGAAGACAAGCCTTATCCCACTGGATATTATGTTTAGTGTCAATGCTATGTTGTGCTAGACCAGACTTATGAGGTTTCATGTATTCGATATAATACTGATGTTCCTCATCCTTTTTTCCACAGAACGGCCTGTTTATCCAAAGTATGATAAATTACATTCACATGGTATCTGGTAAACACCAGCTAATGATAGAGGTGCCAGTTGGTCTTTTGTAGATGGCAACAAGTGAGAAATTTTGTTGATAAGAAAATATGTGGGAATAAGATGATACTTCTTCAAAATTCTGCCAATAGGTTCTGAGATGCCTGAAATATAAGGGATTGGAACATAGGAGTCAATTATCTGCTGGATTTGATCAGGGTTGTAACCATTATACTCTGTTAACTTTTTTCTAGTGAAAAGTTCTTGTTGTAAGCTTAATGGGGAGAAACACACTTTATGTGCTCTATTAATTAAAGATTTGATAATGTTGATTTTTTGAGAGGTGTGATGGGCAGATGTTTGATGAATGTATCTACCAGTAAAGGTAGGTTTTTGATAGACACTTGTTGACAAAGTACCAGAGGATGTGCATGTAAGGAGGATGTCCAAGAATGGTAAACTACCAACTTTCTTTTTCCATGGTGAACTGAATGCATGGGTGAAAGCTATTTATCTATTGTAGAAATGTGGTAAGTTCCTCTTCAGTATGGCCAAATAGCAAAGACATGTTTGCTATTTGGATGTTTCAAAAAATAGTTTGCCAAAGGTGGAGACAGAGGGCTACCCATGGCAGTAACTTCAACTTGTTTGTAGATCTTGTTTTTCCAGCTGAAATATCCTGAGTGTATAACAAATTCAAAAATCTTTGCAATATCTGGAGGGTAATCATCATATAGTAAGTTAGTGTCAGCTAATGGAATATTGGTAAAAAGGGAAACAATATCAAAACTGACAAACAAGTCAGACTCTTTGATTTGAACATCCTTGATTTGTTCAAGAAAATGTGTCGAATTTTTGATGAATGATCTAGAATGTCCAGTAAGGGCAGTTAATGAATGTGATAAAAATTTAGCAATTCGATAAGTGGGAGAATCAATACAATTCATGATTGGTCTAACTGGATAACCTTCTTTATGGATTTTTGGGAGGCCATATAAGTGAGGAGTTCTTCCAAAATGAGTGCGCAGTTTATCCACGGTGTTTTGATTCAAACTGATAACTTCATCAAGCAACTTATTTAATTGTTTAATTTGTAAATTTGTAGGGATTATGATTGATTTCTTGATAGGTGGAGGTATCTTGTAAAAGGCAGGTTACTTTTCTCTCATAGTCAGTCTTACCCATGATCACTACAGCTTTTCCTTTATCAGATTTTGAAATAGATATTTCACTATTTTTTCTTAAAGAAGTTAGCGCATGGATTTCAGCACTCAATAAATTACATAGTGGTAACTTGCTTTTAAAAATACTCCATTAGCTGACATAGTCAACTTACTATATGATGATTACCCTCCGGATATTGCAAAGATTTTTGAATTTGTTATATACATTCAGGATATTTCAGCTGGAAAAACAAGATCTACAAACAAGTTGAAGGTACTGCCACGGGTAGCCCTCTGTCTCCTACTTTGGCAAACTATTTTTTGAAACATCTGGAAGACACCTTTTTTTTTCATCTATTCATCCCCAACCCTCTCTTTGGTTTCGTTGTGTCAATGATGTCTTTGCTATTTGGCCACATACTGAAGAGGAACTTACCACATTTCTACAATAGATAAATAGCTTTCACCCATGCATTCAGTTCACCATGGAAAAAGAAAGTTGGTAGTTTACCATTCTTGGACATCCTCCTTACATGCACATCCTCTGGTACTTTGTCAACAAGTGTCTATCAAAAACCTACCTTTACTGGTAGATACATTCATCAAACATCTGCCCATCACACCTCTCAAAAAATCAACATTATCAAATCTTTAATTAATAGAGCACATAAAGTGTGTTTCTCCCCATTAAGCTTACAACAAGAACTTTTCACTAGAAAAAAGTTAACAGAGTATAATGGTTACAACCCTGATCAAATCCAGCAGATAATTGACTCCTATGTTCCAATCCCTTATATTTCAGGCATCTCAGAACCTATTGGCAGAATTTTGAAGAAGTATCATCTTATTCCCACATATTTTCTTATCAACAAAATTTCTCACTTGTTGCCATCTACAAAAGACCAACTGGCACCTCTATCATTAGCTGGTGTTTACCAGATACCATGTGAATGTAATTTATCATACTTTGGATAAACAGGCCGTTCTGTGGAAAAAAGGATGAGGAACATCAGTATTATATCGAATACATGAAACCTCATAAGTCTGGTCTAGCACAACATAGCATTGACACTAAACATAATATCCAGTGGAATAAGGCTTGTCTTCTCCATAGATGCAGGTTTAAATACGAACACCTTTTTAAAGAAAGTTGCGAAGCCCTTTTACTTTGGCTGAATTTGAATCGAAATGACCGTCTCTCTCTCTCCCCCCCCCCCCCCCAAACATTTGGGAGATTCTCATCTTATGCAACCATCAATGAAATAGTTTTTAAGAATTATTTAATAATATTTTATTAATATTAATCTTCTGGATTACCAATTAAATTGTTGCTTCTGGCAACAATTTAATTGGTAATCCGCTGTTTGTTCTACACTGATGATGTACTGTTACTTTCAGTATGAAATATTTGTACCTTTTAATTCATTAAAGTTATTACTGTTGGTGTTATACATAAGTTATTAATTTAGCTTGTTTCTTTGTACATATATGTATATTCCAGATGATGACCTTAATGTGAAGGGCAAAACGTTGAGTGTTTATTTTGGTTTATACTAAACTAAAGTTTTACTCTGACATGGTAGTTGTTTCCATAATTTTCATGATGTGTTTAAATGATGGCTCTTAACATTTTTTTCAAATTTTTTAGTTGCTGCAGTATCAGAGATGGTATAGAGAGTTGATGACAGTTCTAGATTTAGAATTTTTGAACCTCCTCCTGTAGTGAAATGATTTTGACTCTGAATTTTCCAAGGACGACATGGATGCTGTGGTCTGTTCTTGAATTAATGTTAAGCTTACCTTCACGTAAATGCATTTGGCGTTTTTTGAATGGAACTTCTGTTTGAATCATAAGCAATTAAGAATGATATTCATATGCTGTCATCTTTTTAAGAAGGCAAGCATATTGTGTTGACAATTTTAGTTTCCATTTGCTTAATGGATGTGCTTTATACATGATAGCCTCTCCGTGTAAAATGTGTTAAGATGTTATTTCTTTTCATTTACAATTTAAGTTGTTTCTACAGCTGTCTAATTGTGTACTTGTCACACGTTGTAATTTGTGCTCTGGAAATGCTAGGGCAAAACCAGTGAAAGATTAATAAGTACAATAAATTAATTATATTTTTTTCTTGGTGGTGTTATGAATAGTAAGCAGGATGTTTTTAGTCTCACACCACCACAAATGAAATTCATTTCCCACTTTAAAATATCCACAAACATCTGTTGCCATGATAAGATTTGAACAGCCTGTGAGCTTGTGAACAGATACCTTATTCACTTATCCAACTGGGCCACTCATTAAATATAATCTTTTCTTCCTCAAATATGAAGCTCTACAGCAAAATGTATATGATAAGGTTGTCTGTATAATCAAATGCCAGTATTGCTACTATTAGTTAATCTCTTTAAAGTCTTTTAAAATGTTTCCTAAAAATAATAATAGAAATGCTATCAAATATTAAATCACAAGTAAAAACGTTTATTAATATTCCATGTTTCATTGGGATATTATTATAAATGTTTTATGATTATCATTCATTTTGTTTACTTCTAAAATTTTAGTTCTTCTTTTAATTTTGAAATGAGAAACTATTAAGTTGAAGACTATGATGCCTATTGGATCTGATGAACAATTATATATATCCATCTTATAGTCTTTTGCAGTATAAATCACAACACCAAAGGAGCAAACAACTTTTTTTATTTCCAAGCTTTTTTTTACTTGTTGTTCTCAGATTCCATTCTTTATGATTTTTCCAATCCTCATTCTGTATGCTTCTTTTCTCTATGACTTTCACAGTGCTTTCTCTCTACATAGTCCTTGGTCTTCCTCTTTTCCTCATTTCAGTAGGTGGTTAGTTCATAATGTTCAATGGCCATTGTTCTTCTTTCATTTTTGAACATGTTTGTACCATTTCAAAGGCATGTGCCTCCATCCTCTTCTTAATTGGCTATTTATCTTCCATCTCTGTTCAAATATATACATTTCTCAGGTGACTCTCATATTTCATCTGATATAATCTATCTCCACAACTCTTATTCTTATTTCCTTGATATCAGGGTCCTACACTCACATATATAGGTCATTATACTCTCTATAATCATCCAGCACATCATAAGAAGATGCTGTATTGGGTGACTTGACTGTAAAGAAAATGTCCACTTCACATTGGCCGGACTTATTCATCATGGAGCCCAGATACTTGAAAATTCATTGATTCTATGGTTCCTGCCTCTAACTCAAGATTTGTTTTGCTGTCATCAACTACTTAGTATATAACAAACTGGCTTTCAGGACCCATTATTTATACATATCCAGTAGGTTTCTTCTGGTATTCCACATCCTCTATGTCCTGTACAAGGATCACCTGATCATCATCAACAAAAGGAAGAAAATGCAAGATTGGTTCTCTGGGTACATCTATTCCACAGCACTGCTTGTTCCAATCCTCCAAGGATACATCTAAGTAGATCTTGAAAGTGTTGTTGACACTACAACATCCCTGCTTGAGCTTCCTCCTTGCTAATATTAAATTCTTCAAAAAATTTGTCACCAATCTTTATATCAGATCTAGAACCTTGGTGCATCCTTTGCACCATCTCTGCTGTTTGCTCATCTACTCATGCTGTCTTCAATGCCTGCTACATCGTCTTCCTTAGATGATATCTTAAGCTTTCTCCAAATCTACAGAAATCAAATGGAGTTCCTTATTGTTAGCAACCATTTGTTGGGATATTGTCATAAAACTAGACTGTTCTTCATATATTACCTGGGGTGTCTTGAATTCAGTTCTGCCCCTCATGATTCGACTAAATATTCTGCTAACCAAACACATGACGCTTATTCCCCTACAGTTATTATATAGATAAGAATATTCTTCTTATATAGAAACAAAATAAGATCTTTGTATATTTAGTTGCTAATATTTCACTGGATTGTGATCAGCAAGTATAACATCATAAATTAAAGATACCAAGAAATTATATGCTTGGTTTAATCCTCTACTCAGGTTACAAACAAGTTTGCACCTGAACTATTTTCAGGACTGGGGCAACTCATATATAAAAGCTTATGACTTTACATCACTTGCCTTAGTATCCCATAATTCAAAGCACATATCCTTACTGGTATGTGTAATGCTATGCATTATGGGAAGGGGTCACTACCCACTGGAAAAACTTCCAACACAATTCTCTAATCCAGAGTATTTTAATAATAAGGTGTGACCTTTTGGCAACTCGTATATGAAAATATTGCTTCTGCTTTATTTTAGCCTTGGTATCACCTCTGGGTCTGGCTCCCATTGATAAGACCTCAATAAAGGTCGAAACTGGTCTGGGTAGTGACCCCTTCCCATAATGCATAGCATTATACATACCCATAAGGATATGGGCTTTGCATTATGGGATAGTAAGTCAAGTGATGTCAAGTCATAAGCTTCTATACATGAGTTGTCCAGTCCTGAAAATAGTTCAGGTGGAAACTTGTTTGTATACACTTGGATAAAGGATTAAACCAAGTGAAAAACTTCCAACAGGTATAACATCCTGTTTTTACTGGTCTTTTTATCCAGCATTAGAATGCACCACAATATGATGTTAGTACTTTTTTAAGCATACTACAATTCTGAATGGTCTCTGAAACTAATTGTTACCTCTTGTGTACTGTGGTGGATTGTTTATACTCTGAAAATGTTGATTGAAAATCCAGAAAAATATATTAAGAGCTAAATAAATATTTATAGAAAGTTTTTTTACCATGGGTATGCTATACGTTAAAGATACCAAGCAACTTTATAAACTTGGTTTTAATCCTTTTTCCCAAGTAAGCAAACAAAGTGGTAAGTCAAGTAAGTATTTTCAGGTCTGAGGCAACTTGTAGTAAAGGTGGAGTAAGCTCTGATCACTTTCTTTAGTATCTCTCCTAATGCAAAGCACATCTCCTTGCAGACATGTATGATGCTATGCATTAAGGGAAGGGCCACTACTTCAACTGGTTTCAACCTTTATTGAGGTCTCGTCAGTGGGAGCCAGACCCTGAGATGCCAAGGTTGAAGTAATGCAGAACTTATAAATTTTACCTATACAAGTTACCACAAGGTGTTTAGACTTTATTAAATAAAAATCTCAGGATGAGAGAAAGATGTAGAAAGTTTTTTTCCCCTTGGGTATACTATATGTTAAAGATACCAAGCAATTTTATAAACTTGGTTTTAACCCTCAGCCCATGTCGGTGGGACTTTTTTGTCCAGCTAAAAACTATTGGTTATAATATCTTGTAGGATGTGATAGCGGTAAAAAATTTTAGGCTGAGCGCTACAATGTACTGGTAGTCCGTTAGTTTCGGTTTGTCCTTTCAGGTGTAAAGAGGCCTCGAAGTTGCTGAAGGACAAAAAAGTCCCACCAACATGAGCAACGAGTGCCAAATGAAATATTGAGTTTGTGCTCTTTTTCATTTTTTCACTGTCTGGTGATATTTTTGTGCAAAAATTACTAAGAAGGGTGAGGTAAGTATTAAAAAAATTTTTACAGTAATTTTAGCCAAAAAAAAAAAAGAAAGTTTTTGAGAAATGCTCATTTTTCGAAATTTTTAGCTCCAAAAATGGCTCTTCACAATTCAAAAGATTGTTTATTCTCTTCTGAGCATGAGCCCATTAATTATGTCGAGAGTGAGGCATCTGAAGAAGAGGAAGGCGATAATTTTTCCACCGACAAAGAAGACATAGAGAACTTTGAGTGGCTAGTTACTCCAACTGTGGGATGAAGACCTTATATTCAAGGTAGAAATGGTCACAAGTGGTCTTCAAATGTTCTGGAAACATGTGGTCATTGATCATCAGATATTCAAATACATTTTCCATCTCCATCATAAGATGCATTAAATATTCAATGTCCATTAGACACATGGAGCTTGCTTGTAATGGACGATATTTTGAATATTATTGTTTTGCATACTAATCAAAATCATTCATTTTGAATGAATATTTTTATTAAATAAATCGTAAATAAAAAAATCATGCATTTATGCCATTTTTTTATCTTTTTACGATTGCTGTAAAATTAGTAACTTTCAATTGCAAAAATAATTATTGTAATTTAAAGATATGATTTTGACATTAATTTTGCGTTAATGTACATACATTTACCTATAAAACGTAAAAAAAAAAAAGAGAAGGGTTTGGTCTATTACAAGCGGAGATATGAATTTTAAAATTTTTCAGTCTTTTTCGTGCTTTTCCGATGCTTATTTGTTTAAACAGTTATTTAAATTATTTTTTTGCTATTGTTATTGATTGTACCATGTTTTGGAATGTATTAACAATGTGCTCTGTGAACACTAGCTTAATTATTCAATAAAAACATCATTTAATAAGCTCCGGACACACAAGTCACACTAACATGGTTTATGTTGATCGAAAACAGCGACACGGGCTGAGGGTTAATCCTTTTTCCCAAGTAAACAAACAAGCAGGTAAGTCAAGTAAGTATTTTCGGTCTGAGGCAACTCGTGGTAAAGGTGGAGTAAGCTGTGATCACTTTCCTTAGTATCTCCCCTAATGCAAAACACATCTCCATGCGGACATGTATGATGCTATGCATTAAGGGAAGGGCCACTACCCAGACCGGTTTCAATCTTTATTGGGTCTTGTCAGTGGGAGCCAGACCCTGAGATTCCATGGTTGAAGTAATGCAGAACTTGTAAATTTTACTTATACAAGTTGCCACAATGTGCTTAGACCTTATTAAATTAAAAAAGGATTAAAACCAAGTTTATAAAATTGCTTGATATCTTTAATAAATAAATATTTGTTTTGTTTCTTTTTGGTGTCATGTTTTATACCACATAACCTCAGATAAATAATTGCCAACCCCTCAGCAGCTTGCTAACTTGATTGATCTATTTTCTTTTGAGAAAAACCTCCTGATAAATGTGCTTTCGATTTTTTTTTAAGTAACATAAAACCTAAACTGTGACTATATGCTATGTTATGAAAATTACATGATGGACATCAGAGCATTTCACAAATTCAGGTACACTTTGGCCATCAATGCCGAGGCCTCTCTCTCTCTCTCTCTCTCTGAAATCTGACTTGCAGAATATGTATCTTAATTTTGTCACTCCATTCCCCAGCTTTTCATCTCTTCTGACAGATGTGTTTGACTTGTACACAGGAGCTCACAAGGAAACCAATGCTGTGGAATTCAGTATAGAATGTTCTGAAACAGGTCTCTACAGCTGTGAATATCATGAATGCCTGGTTCAGAAAAGCCACTAGTGCATGGTGGAAAGAAATGCACAGATTGTGCATTCTTTCTATCACACGGTTATTCTGTTCTGGCTTTTGTTTCACCCTCATGATTCCATCTCTTTTAATGATGTATTGGTGTCTTTTAATGATGTGCTGCACTGCAATCACGTGAACTGATTGACTGACATGGCAGCATGTGATAACACCTCTCTGGAAGTTAGTTAATTCCTGGGCTTCATTTCTAATCATTTAGTGTGCATCTTTACCATTATATCCTGTTGTGATAGTATGTGTTTGAGAAAATGGGTTGGCACAATAATTTTTGTAATATAGTGTATACGTTGCATATATATATATAGCATATCTAATAAAATATGGAATTATAAAATTTATGCTGGCTCTCTCAACCAGTCATAATTGTCTTTATGTGAATATTTGCTTGTAAAAATATTGACATGAAAATTAATATAATTTTTCTTAACTTTGTTTGACTAGGCAATTTAAATTATCATCAGAGCCAAACAGAAATGGAAATAAGTGTTAGTGATTTCATTTACATCAGTGCTGACAGCATCAAAAAGCAAGAACAAGAAAAGGCAGATGTGTCTTCTTCGAAAGGGAATAAGCAGGATAACTCATGTTTAGAATATAGTGCTCTGCATACAGTAGCGGAACCAATAATGGGAATATCCTCAACCACTGTCTGCAGCACAGATAAGGAAATACAAATAAATGTATGCAAGTTAACACCTTTACATTCTGTATTGATTTCTTCTTTCACTGATAATAGATCCTCATCTAGTCCCCCTGCATTTCCTAGTAAGAGGTCAGAAATGTCTAAAAAACTGTCACCTGAGTTGTTTCACTCAGATTCAGAAGAAAACAAAGAGTTCCTGAATGAATCCTTAATCAGTTTTTCATCACATCATTCAGAAAAACCAAAAAGAATGTCTTTGGAGAGTATTTGCAGAGAATATTCTGATTTAGAATGTTCTTTACTTCAAGCTTCAAGAGACAGTTCACCTGCATTTTCACTTCATGATGATTTTAATCAGGAAACATTATCCAGAAGGAATCAGCACCTTTCATCAGGAGAAGGATCTAATTCTTTTATGAACGCAATTTCACTTTGCTCAAACAATGTAAATCCGGAAGTGTCATTGGAAGAAGTACGCTCCGAAAAAAAAAGTAGTACAAAATCTAATGTTCGTGCATTAAACAGTGTTGATACAGGAATTACAGAACTTTTAAATCCAAGAGAGAATGCTAAAAATTTATTAAATCCACAAATGTCTAAATATGAAAATCAGTCCAGTGAATTTTGTGCTATCAGTGACAGATCTAAGTCAAGCCCTTGCTGTAGTGATATAGAAGATGAGAAATGTGCACAGAGAACTATGAATTCACAGTCTAAGACCATGTCATCAAAAAGACAAAGCAAAAAGAACCCCACATTTATCATAAGTGATAACATTTCTGATAAAAATAATTTAACTGAGGAACATATAGCACAACATGAATTAATAAATTCATCATTGAATGAGGCCATTTTGAAAGAGAAGAGCAACATGCAGAAATCAGGTACATTTCATTCAACTCCGGTTGGTAAAGATAAAAATACCTTACTGAAAACTCCAATTCACTTAACCCAGAAAACAAGAACAGATGATTGTAATAATGATTCAGTTAATAATTCAACATCAGTGAAGCCTTATGAGATTTGCTCCAGTTCAGATGATGAAAAATTATCAGAATCCAAAATGAATGAAGCCAGTCCACTGCCACTGAAACAAAGGACTAAAATTTCCTCTGCAATAGAAGCTACTAGCTATTTGAAAAATTCTCGTTCCTGTACAAAATATTCTTCACCAGATAGTAAGCCATCCTTCAATAGAGGCAAGTTCAAAAAGAAAACTGAAATAGAGAAATCTCCAGTTAAACATTATAAAACATCATGGAATAGTAATCACGAAAAAAATGTAAATGACAATGCTATTCATTTGCCAACACCTTCAAAATTACCACATAGCCCTAATAGCTCACTTTCACTTACAAATGGTTCCCCACAAAGCAATACTAAAAGTTTGCAGAATATGTCCCCATCAAGCAAAAAACTTAACAGAAAATCATGTAGAAGATTCAGATCTAATCATATGCTTGATTCAGAAATCTGTAAGTTAAAAAATAATTCATCATTGAGTAATTCTGATTCAAAAACAGTTTATAAAACACGGACATCCCCATTTATATACTGTGATAAAACAGATACAAACAAAAATAGTAATCCAGTTCCCGTATCAGAAAAAATTGCAAAAATTTTCAGAACTCATTTTACTTCAAAATTAAGAAATACATTAGATCTTCATTCAAAAGAAAGAAACTCATTGCTCACCCAAGGAAGTGAAAACTTTGCTGTTGGACCTTTTCCATCTAAAATGTTTAGTGTTGATAGTGATAGCTCTAAATCCTCCTTAAACATAGTTAACATTTCCAACTTAACTGCCTCTTATGATGAAAGGTATCCAAATTCTAATTTAAATCTACAGTCAACATCTTTGCCATCGGTATCAAAAGTTAGAAAAAGAAATAAAAGTGATGTGTGTCTAGTTACATGTTCTCCGAAGAATAAAAGATTGAAAGCTGCTAATGAAACATCATTAGACATGCCAACATCTAATTTTATTCCAAAAGATTATACTCAAACTGCACTCACAGAGCATGAAAAAAGCAACATTTATCATGATGAACAAAATGTTACATTACAAAGTCCAGATGCTAAAGAATACTCTTTTCATAATAATTCAGAAGGTGTATGGCTAGGATTTGATGATTGTGGTTACTTTGAAGATATGCATTATCAAAAACATGATTCTGTGGATTATGCTAGTTACAGAACTTCTGAAACGGTAGGTGTTTTCTTTTAAATTATAAACATGGTGTATTGTAAGCACATTCGTAACAGTTGGTTTTGATAGCTACTTTTAGACAGGTTATATCTGAACTAATAAATCAGAAATAAGCTGCATATTAGTATGAGCATAAAATTTACTAATTTTAATAAATGTAACTTCTTTCAGTTCTTATGAACCCATCATTATCATCATGTTCCTGACATCTACTCTCACGGAGTGTAAGGATATTATGATAGTGCTATACATGAAAAAGTTACATCATTACTAATTTCCAATCTACAATTTTTCTCTAAATTAATCTGTTATCTGTCAAGATTCTAATATTATTAGATCTTATATTTTTGTCTTTTAAAGCACTTTTTTCACTGCATCAGTCCACCTAGATCTTGGTGGATCTAGATCTTTTTTCCTTCCAACTTGGCAAAGAATACTTGTTTTGCTAATCTTTCCTCTTCCATTCTGTTTAAATAAAGATACCTGAGATTAGCTCTGCTAAAACATTCCTGAATGCTAACAATGGTAAGTTCTTTCCAAATATTCTCATTTTAATATGATACTGCCATTGATGCCATCTGTTTACTCCTAATCAAGTGTTTTATTTCTAACCCAACTCTTAGATCCATAGGTTAAAATAGGTTTTTGGTCTTGTATACAACTAGTTTTGTGTTTTGACTAATTTCTCTCTTATTCATAACATAAGTCAATTATTATACGTCAGAAAATTAGCTTTTCTTTTATGAAAATTCTAGTTCTTAAAGTGGTAACCATGTTGCATGTACAACAGTTGGAAAATTTACATAAAAAGCATATGATTTCGCATGTTGGTGATAATTCATACATCCTTTATTTCTTTCATCATGAATTGACTCTTCTTGGCACATTGCCAGACTCAGTTCTATGAAGTGTGGGTATACAATACTTTGCTAATTCTGTTGTCTATATCCATAGGTCATCTTCATATGCCATCTTCAGTAAAAATTGTATCTAAATAGCTGAAATGTATTACTTGTTCTGTAGGTCTCCATTCAAGATGCAGTTGATGATTTCAGTGTTTCTGCCTTATTTCATTGTCTTGTTTTTTTATTGCTGGTTTTCATGTCAAATTCATTACAACAGTTATTCAATTTAGTCATGGAATCTTGAAGTCTTGTATAACATCATCTGTATAAAGAGCTGAGATTAACATCTCCAGTTTTGATATCAGGTTTAGTACCACTTTCCCTCATAATGTGATTCATATGTGACATACTCATCATCACCACTAATCTTATCAACAGCTTTGCAGATGATAGTACTCTCCACTCATCTTACTCATTTGACAAACCATTCATTACTCTGATATCCCAGGCTACAAGATCATCTACAACCAGTGCCTTAAACATTGATCTTCATACTATTCTTCAATGGGATGAAAGCAACTTTGTCATGTTCAGTGCCACTAAAACACAGCCTTGCGATTTTCTCTCAGCAAAAGAGATCTCAACTTACCCTCAGTAACACACAAATCACCAGGCAAAATCAGATCTCTCTGCTTGGGTTAACATTTTCCTTCAGTCTCTTGCATAAATGCATCACATCAATAGCCTCAAATAGCCTCAATGGCATCCAAAAAATTAGGTATTCTCTTTCTTTCCAGAGGCAATTTTACACCCAACCAACTCCTAACTATATATAAATCTCAAATCCTTCCATGCTTAGAATACTACTCACTTTTGGGGTGGTGCAGCTAAAACTTCCCTTAAACTCCTTGTCTTCACTTGACTATCTCACAGATCCACTGGGTCTATTCCAGTGCTTCCCAAACTTCTGGATGTCAGGGCCCCCTTTGGAAAAATTAAAATATTTCACGGCCCCCCACCTCGAAAAAAATCTTAATATATAGACATTTATTATTATAATATTTATTGTATTTATGTTCAATACAAAATATACAGTGAATATTGCAAAAATCAAATGCAAATATTACATTTTTAGCATCTTACATACACATTTGACATGGCACATTATCTCATATTTTATATAGATAGATATATTGTTATTGTACATTTGCCGTACAAGCACATGAAATGTAAAATGATTAGTAATAAAGAAAGAAAGAATTAAAAACATAAAAGAAGTTTAATAACAATTTAATGTTTCACTACTGCTACATCAATATCAGGTGAAATATTTGAAACTGCAATTCTTAGATTTCTGCTTTGAAATGAAACTTATATGAATAAGCATATATATTTACTAATATTCATTAAGCGCTGAAATACGCAGGAAGCAAAATTTGTGAACCCGCACCAATGTGTGATTTTTTTCCATTAATATATAAAAAATAACAAACAAAAAAATCAGTTAAAGCCTTTTTTTTTATTATTCCCGTATAGGGAGTAGGCGAGGTCGTTTAGCCCTATTAACTTTTGGAGACTGAGTGGGCAGTTCAATCTCCACTGGCAGTCAATCAGAGATAGCTGGCCCAAGGCTATCTAATTAAGCAGCATGCAGTGAAGAGAGAGAGATGGCTCAACAAGTGCCACCATCTTGTGGTCCCTAACACAATATATTTTTTAATATCTGAAAAAAATGTGGGTTCTACAGTTGATTTTCTTGAGTTTAGAGGAGAAAAAACCTGCTTGCCTGTGCCAGAGATCAACTTACTCGGGAACCGGTCAAAAAAAGGCTTAGAAAAATTTCCTCTAGTTGACGACTAGATTTGAAACCAAGTTTTCCTTTATGCAGCCAAGCATCGTGGTGTGCAAACGCCACATCCACTGAGCTATACAAACTCCAAAAATAATAAATAATAAATAAATATGTTTCTTTTAAGATAAAAAAATCTACTTAGTCTTAAAAGATTTTAAATTTGTTTTTATTGTTTCATGGCCCCCTCAACAAAACCTACAGCCCCCAAGTGGGCTACAACCCACAGTTTGGGAATAGCTGGTCTATTCTACAGGTGCTCCCATGCTCACTGCTCCAATGAATTGGCAGCTATCATTCCACCGCTTTCTGTTCGATACAAGAGCAGCAGCTGCCAATCATCCTAGTACTGTGCAACTGCAAACATGCAAAACCTGTTTTTCCTCTTTGTCTTTTATTCTGTTCACCTCTGTCCTCTGGAACAGCCTTCCTCATGAAGTATCCCCAAACAACAACAACCTACAGCTCTTCAAAAAAACATCAATAAACTGCTATCTCAGTCCTCATCTGCACACCACATGTGGCACTGATGTGCTTATAGGTCTCTCGACCTCTTGTGTATGGGATCAATATAAATATATATACCCTCAAAGTGTGAGTTAATTACCAGTTGGTGGATTGTGACCAGCATTTTTTTTAATAAATAGAATAAAAAATATCAGAGTGTATCTCACAGACTTCAATAGCTTTAACTTGTTCATGCCAGATGACTACATCCCATGTGTTTCACTTTGGGCGTGTGGGGGAACTCTTGATTGTGATATATTATATCCCGTCTGCATTGAATGAGTACATTTTATTTTATACATATATATATCAGATTTACACTAATTGTTTCTACATCTAATACATACCCTAATTTTCTCCATACTGTATTTCATGATACAATATGTTATTTGTTTTTCTTGTATCTGTAGTGTGGTTTCTCTTGGAGAGGAGAGTGGATGTTTATCAATAATTTTCTAATTTCTGTTTTTGTATTTTATTTTGAGGTTTTTTTTTCTCCTATATATGTAAATATTAATAAAATTATGCTTGATATTAATTTTTGTAGGTTTTTATTTTATTATATGTAGTAAAGATACATATTGTTTTGTGAAACTTTTGTTTCAGTTTATGTTATATATACATATATATATATATATATACCAGGTGATTAAAAGTAACAGAAAAAATAAAAATTCAATAATTCAAAAAGTATAGACAGTAGGACGATGCAGTTTTCACAGAAAGACATGGGAATTTTTTTTAATAATGCAAACTTTTATTACCAGAATGGTTACATTTGCCACCGACAGGTGGCGCTTCAGTTGTGTCAGTAGTTTGTGCAGTGGCGCAGCACAGTTTGCAATGCAGCTAGGATTACAAATGTTCAAATAGGATTACAAACGGCCATCATTCATGAGAATGGACGTCAGACGTGGCACGACACCCTGCACAGCATCGAAGAGGGTTTCAGCTGTAATTCCTGTCACATGATGGCGAATAGCTTCTTTCAACATGGCCAATGACGTTGGCTGACCTCTGTACACCTGTGACTTCAAGTAGCCCCATAACCAAAAGTCACAAGGTGTAAGGTCTGGAGATCTTGGTGGCCATTCGTGCAGAAAAGAGCGACTGAGGACACGGTCATCGCCAAATGTCGATCACAGCAGGTGCTGGACAGGACCTGTGATGTGCAGAGGTGCTCCATCCTGCATGAATGTTACACTATGGAGCGTTTGCCTCTCTTGCACATTCGTAGTTCTGATAATACAGCTTAACTAAAGTGCTTTATCTCATAACGATAACATGCCTCACCTTAGCAGAATGTTTAACTTCAGTAATAAACGTTAAATGCTGAAAGTTTAACTTCAGTATTCACTCCATCTGAAATTTACGTACCTCACGGTTTAAATAATGACAGGTAGCAGTTCCGGGACCGCTACAGCATCACCTGTCAGTGACAAATGTAACTATTCTGGCAATAAAATTTTTCGTTATTAAAAAAAAAAATCCCATGTCTTTCTGTGCATTTCTGTGAAAACCACATCGTGCTACTGTCTATACTTTTCGAATAATTGAATTTTAATTTTTCTGTAACTTTTGGATCACCCAGTATATATATTGTGTGTGGGGGAGGGGGGGATTTATTGTGGGTCACTGTCAAAAAAGTTTGAAAAACTTTTAACATCAAACTATCTTCTCTTACCACCTTCAATTCTAACTACTGAGTTACAACTCAAATATAGACTATCTCATCTTTGGCTATCTCATTTAGATCTAAAATAGCTTTTTGTAAGTTATCTTCAGAATTTGTAATTATTATTTGGTCATCTGCAAAGAAGAGAGTGTTTAATTTTAGTGTAAGAGAAAGTTTAATTCCTTGATGTAAATTTTTATTCCATTTTATTATTATTTCATTTAAGTAGATATTAAAAAGAGTTGCTGAGAGAGGGAACATCCCTGTTGGACCCCTTGGTTTATATCTCTCTCTCTCGTATATGATAGCTCGTGATTTAATCTTATTTGTATTTGACTATTTTCATATATACTCAAATAATAAGAGTCTTTCTTTGAATCTTGTTCCTGCATATTTATATAGTTCTGAACCTAGCTTATCTTCTCCAGGTGATTTTCCGTGCAGTGTTATTTATATACAAATTAAACAACAAAACAGATCCCTGGGGCATGCCACTTAGTGACTTTTCTCTTCTGAGATATCACCCCCCCCCCCAAAAAAAATACACAACCTGTTGATACCTATCAGGCAGCCAATCTCCTATCCAACACACTAATCTACTATCCAACCCCATCTGTTCCAATTTAACTACTAGTTTGTCATGTGGTAATCTGTCAAAAGCCTTTGCAAAATCTAAATATACTACTGTATATGCCCCCCCCCCCTGTTCAATATACTAAAACACCATCTTCTTTTAGCAAATCTATGCTGTCCATTAAAGAGAATTCTACTGCCACTTAGTTCTGAATCCTTGTCCTGACTAGCTTCTCAAACACCTTGACCACAACTCAACTCCAGACAAGCAGATTGGCCTGTAATTCGAAGCCTTAGTCTTATCATTACCTTTATGAAGTAGAACAATTTTGCCATTTTTCCATTCCTTTGGGACCTGGGCTAATCTAAGACTCATGTTAAAAATGTATGTTAAAGGTGTTGTTAACTTCCTAGAACGTTCCTTCACGGCACGTGGTGATATACTTTCATGTCCAATAGCCTTGTTGACATCAATTTTTCTCAATTCCTCGTATACCTCGAAGTCATTCACCAGTTGTTCCTTCCCTATTCTCACTACTCTCTAGTTCTGCATTATATTGCAATCACAAGGATGGAATATTTTAATGAACTGCTCATTTAACACCTCTACAATATCCTCCTTAGTGATTATCATTCTCCCATTATAACTGACCAACATCATCCTCCCATAATCATTTCCTTCTACTGGCACATATCAAAAAAAAAGTCCCTAGGATTTCTTTTAGCATTATTTGCTAACTGCTGCTGATACCATGCTTTTGCTTCTCTTACTGAGTCACCTTTCTTGCTTGCTCTTTGTACTCATGTAACTGATTATCTCCACTCATTTTGTGCCACCTCCACAATGCCTTTTTTTTTTTTCTCTCTCCAGATTGCACACTTCACCTCTTCAGTCATCCATTTTACACCTACCTTATTTAATTTCCTGACCTTTGGAATACACTCAGTCATTGCCTCTGCCAGATAATTCCTGAGTAGAGACCAAGCAGCCTTGATTTTCTTCCCATGCAATTCCTCATTTCATGTGATTGCTACAACTTGTCTCCTGAGTTTGCCATATTCACCTACCTTATAGTTCCACATATAACTCTTTCTCACAAAAGTCCTGATATGGCTGAAGTGATGACACTTCATTTACAACAATATCTTCTGATGAAATAAAATCCAAGACCTTTGATCCACGTGTGACCACTGTTACTTACTGCTTAAGAGTTATCCCTAAAAACTCAAGAAATTCATTCTTTTTGGTTCCTGATGCTGTCTCTTCATTCCAGTCTATATTACTATAATTGAAAACATCCATAACAATCACCCTCTTCTTATTAGCCAGACCAATTTTTTTAAACATTTCCTTCTCACTGCCTTCCACATTATGGGGTCTATAGCAGTGCTCTACCAAACATTTCATCTGGTCCCCTTCCACTTCACACCATACTGCTTCAAAACCACTGTCAGTATTTGCTCCTGGCATCTCCACCTTGGATGGGCAGAACTCCTCTGCCACAATCAGTAACACTCCTCCTCCCTTTTTCCTTTGTCTGTCTTCGTGAAAGACTATATATCCCTCCATCTCTATTCCTTTTCAAATCCAAGAATCTCATCCTCGTTCAACCATGTCTCACTTATACAACAATTTTTGGGCGAATGAACTCTGTCAACGTTATAATTTTATTCTACTTGTTTCAGATACTTCTGGCATTTGTAAACATACACACTTGCTCATTTATATTTCTATAACAAGTCCCACTAGCCCCACTTCTTGGACATAACCCATTTGCACACTTCCCTATCCATTCCTGTCTATTATCACTGATATTTGACACCTCCCACAGACCTAAATATCACCACTACAGCCTTGAATGTCTTAATCCTTTTGCACACACATCTTCTCCCGAAACCATCACCCACAGTTTTCACTCAGTGCCCTCACTCGTTTCCCTGTCTTATTTTCTCCACCTGCACCATTCACCTCTCCATTCACAAAACTTGCCTACCTTACTCCCCTGCTCTTCCACAACATCTCTTGCTTACTCTAACTTGCTTACTGACTTACAGGTCTTACATTCACTTCAGTCTCACTTGCCACAACAGTTCCTCCAACTGACTCACACCAGATCCATTCAAATGTAGCCCATCTCTTTTATGCAGCTCTATTCACTCCTCAAACTCATCCCACACATTCACAAAATGAACTCCTAACTACTAGTTTGTCATATGGTAATCTATCAAAACCCATTGCAAAATCTAAATATACTGCTGTATATGCATCCCCCTTGTCCAATGTATTCATCACCTTGTTAAAATAAGTAAGCAGATTGCTAAAACACAATCTTCCTTTAGCAAACCATTAAAGAGAATTTTAATTCTCTGTCTATTAAAAGAGAATTCTACTGCTGTCCATTAGTTCTAATCCTTGTCCTCACTAGCTTCTCGAACACCTTGACCAGTTATAATGTGCTGCATCATGATTTTCATTTCCCAGGGAATGAAAATCATGCAGTATCTTATAATTCTTTCACAAACATCCATACTACCACCATAGGATTCAAACACATGTCCCATTTGTTGCAAAACTGTGGTTCTACCAGTTAGCCAGTAAGGCTGGCACTTCTATTATTCTTATGAACATTTAACTTCATAATGATAATGAATATTACACACTTTCATAGTTAATAAAAATTAAAAAAAAAAAATTGTAGGCAAGATGTCTGTGCTTTTTTTGTTAATATTCTAATTCCCTTTCTTTCTTTTTGTTAATATTTCCTTTCTAAATAATCATATTGGTAAATTTTAATTCTAATGTTTTTATATTAGAATTAAACATAATTTAATATTTTTATTTTATGCTATTGAACTCCTTCCTTTCCATATTATGTTGATGCCACTGTGTCTGAGTTTGCTCTCCAGTGACTTTAATTTTTTTTTTTTTTTTTTTTAACTACTGTCTTTCATTACTTTTTGATTCCTGGTGCAAATTCTTTTCTCCTCCATGCTCAGAATCCCACCTTTATAGTAATTTATGCTCTCTCTCTCTCTCTCTTCCACTTTCCAAATTCTGATGCAACATTTTAATCTCAGAAGCTGTGATCCTTTGCAACCTTGCTACCAGAATAGCGAAATCATCTTTGTAATTTAAATGTTCACAACTACAGCTAGCTTAACTGCTCAAATTCTACTAACCAAGCTTTCTATCCTTATTAATAGATACTGAAGTATTTATTCTAATCAGTAACCCATTCAAAAAAATTTCCCTTTATCATGCTCCAGAATACCAGATCAGCACTCTCCCAATGCCTGTTATCTTTTTTAAACAAGTCTCTTTTTAAGTATACTGTAAACATCACTTCATTCTAGGAACTTTCCAAGTTTCCTCTCCTATGGAACACCTTTTTCTCAGCTTCTCTTAGCCTTTGATTATTTGGCATTTTACTGGTGCCGGCAGAATATTTTCTTTTCTCAGACTACTATTTCCACTCTCCTTATCCAAACATTTGCTGTGATTGAGTTACGGAAATAAATGTGTAACTAGAATGAGGTCCTCTATTACTCTTTTTATTCAAAATCACTTTCCACTATTCAACAATGTCCATTAACATAAATTCTGACTTTATTCTCTGCCTGTGCAAAAGCTGACAACATCTGCAAAAGAAGCCATCAAAAAATCTTAATCTAACTTCCAAAAAAGGGTACATATAGGGAACTCATCTTTTGTACAAATGTCAGTTATGTATGGTCTCTTGGTCTGCAGGTCATTGGGTGCAACTTCAGTTCATCTGTGCTTCTTTGGGCATAGTTTGTCTTGAATGAAATTATGGCTACAGCTATGAAGCCACTACATTATCTTTGTTAATTGGTGTATTCTCCATCTGGTTTCCTTGTTTTAAACCTGGAGATCTGGAGCCATTTCCTTGCAGTCCACAGGATGGAAGCAAAGCCATCTCCCGAAAAGAGAAAATAAAATCTGTCTCCTCACTTGGGTCCTCCCTGAATTAGTTAGTGAACCATCACCATCTGAAGATTCACCAACTAATCAGTGATCACCAGTACTAATTCTGTTACTCTTGATCCACAGCAAGTGTTCATGCTGACATCACTTGCCTCTGAACCCATACTATGGAAAGATTAGAAAAAACCTGCACAGTTGCTCTTGATTATATTTTAAGAGTACTTAATCGTTTAGTGCAGAAACATGCTGAACAAATTATTTTGTGTCCTTTCTAATTGAATGAGTGGGTTCCTTTCTACTCAGCTTTAATTCTTTTTAAAACTTTCTTACATAGTATTGTTTTCAGCATAATATTTATTTTTATTCTGCTTAACACTAAGTAATTGTCACTTCCAATTTCAAATCCTCTGTACTCTCTTCTATCCTGAACAGGTATGAAGATATGAGTATGGTTCCGTAAGTTTCTGGCCTGAATAACTTTTAGAGGTGGTAGAAAGAAAACAACTGTGTCACTTTTCAGCATAATCTCCCTTCACTTCAACACATTTTTCACATCTTTGAATTAACATTTCTGTGCCTTGAATAATCCGTACTTTTGTCTGCAAAATGCCTAAAACTGCATCTTTTACCTCATTGTCATCTGCAGATTTTCTTCCTTGAAGGTCTTTTTTCAGTTTTGAGAAGCAGCAGTAGTCACTGGGTGCTAGATCTGGGCTGTAAGGTGGGTTTTCAATCTCCTGAAAGCCACATCCTTCACAGCAGCATTTTGCAACAATAGTCATATGGACTGGAGCATTGTCATGAAGCAGGCAAACATTCAGTATTCCTTATAAGAAAACAATAACAAGCAACATAACGAAACATGAATTAACAGCAGTGAAATCATTAAAATCAAATCCACAACTGGAGCCAATAAAGGCAGCCCGCTGTTATTCTAAACTAAACCACATATTTAGAAAAAATGAATCTGCTAGTCTCGGACAACAGTACATATCAACTTGTTAACTACGACCCAACCAATAGAATAAAAAAGAAAACAGAGAAGCTACTTAAATCAGTTACTACATGGCCTGAAAATACAGTCAAAAAATTACTTCCGCACTACGTTCATTCTCCGAGAATTTATGGTCTGCCAAAGATACACAAACAAAACACACCTCAAGCCAATAGTCAAAGGTAGTATAGACAGCCGAAGTTATCACCTAGCCGAAATTAGCATCAATACTCAAGGAGTTGGTAGATCATTCCCCCCCCCCCCTCCTATATCAGAAACACACAACACTTCATAAACATAATCAAAGACATTACATTAGGAAAAGATGATTTATTAGTCAGTTTTGACGTCTCTGCCCTCTTTATGAATGTCCCAATCAATGACACAATCCTTCTTTTACAGGACAAATTCCCTCCAGATATCACTGCGCTCTTTGCACATATATTACGTTCTGGTTATTTTGTATGGCAAAATGCTTTCTACCTACAAAAAAGAAGGCACAGCCATAGGCTCGCAATTATTTCTCCCCCCCATTGCTAACTTTTATGTGGAACATTTTGAGCAACATGCTCTAGATTCCTCTCCTTTAAAACCCAAAGTCTGGCTAGGGTACATTGACGATGTTTTCGTGATCTGGCCCTATGGCCACCAGACACTAGACACTTTCCTTTGCCATCTAAACAAACAACACTAAGACATACAGTTCACAATTGAGATTGAAAAGCAGAACACACTTCCGTTTCTAGATACACTTGTCACACGTCTTCCTTCTGGCAGTCTTTCCTTCACTGTTTACTGGAAACCAACACATACTGGCCAACATATACACATAAACTCCTACCACCACCCAACACAAAAACTAGATGTCATTAATACTCTAAAAAACAGGGCTTTGAAGATTTGCTCCAATGAACAAGTGTTTAAAGACGAATTTAAAGTTATCAGCAATACTTTCCTAAAAAATGGTTACAGCCAAACACTATTAACAAAATTCTCTACAAGACCTCAATAAAAAACAAAGATAAACCAGACTACAATAAAATGATAACTATTCCTTACATAAACAGGACATCAGATAAAATAAACAGAATACTACAGAAATACAACCTCAAAGCCATCTTTAAACCTCCTGCAAAATTAAAAGCTTACTCAACTCATCCAAAGATCCACTCCCTCTGCTAGCACACCCTGGATTATACCGTATTTATTGCACCTGTAATCTACCGTATATAGGGGAAACAGGATGCACAATTCCTATCAGACAAAAGGAACATAAACAACACATTAAATATAATAACTATGGTGAAGCTGGCCTGTCTGATCATGCCCTGAACGCTTTACGTAGAATTTTGTAAAGCGTTCAGGATGTGATGTAAACAACTAGTGCTTTTCCATTGACTGGAAAAGCACTAGTTGTTTACATCACACCAAAACATGAATTTAAGGACGCCTGTGAGATTCTTATTAATCGCCCTAATCTGAACAACAATGATGGTCTAAATATCCCAAGCATATGTAAGGTACATATTCTACTCATGGAACCTTTCTCTCTAAGAGTTAACTATAAAGAGGACTATAGATAATCCAGAATCTTAAATCTAATATAACAATTGTCATGTTAAAAATAGGACATCATTATTACTGTAAGAAAACTATCTATATGAAAGAATGTTTCTCTTATGTTTTCTTAAATAGAGTTTAGCTTTGATGTAGTTTCTAAATAATTATTTTTTTAATTTTATCTGTATTTTTTTATATTATATATCTCATCTCATCTTCCTTCCCCTCTTTTACCTTGCGGTGTCGAGGATTTATTAATCATCGGACCTCAAGCTGTTCACAGGATAAGGTGGTCAGCCCTACGCCCCAGTGTATCTGTGTTGAGTTCTCAAGGCTGGTTTGGCTGCGTTGCAGGATGAAAACCCCAGTTTATCCTGGTCAAAACCCTACTGTCCATGCCCAAGACCAGCTAACTTGGCTATGGCTGAGGAAGATCCTTCAGCATCACCAACGGGAATCGAACCTAGGACACTCTGTCCCCAGGCATATGGTTGCAAAATGCACAGCCACTAGGCTAACTGCACAGACTATATATATAGTATAGTATTATAGATATATATATATTATGTGTGTGTATATATATATATATATATGTATATTATATTTTCATTGGAGGTCATGCAAGTAGAATAACCGTCGATCAAATCATTGCATCTTTAGCATGCTGTGTGAAATGTAACTCAGCTTGTCTTTGTATATTTGTATGTATTCCAGATGATGACCTTAATATTATTATTATTATTATTCGTGACACCTCCAAGGAGTCTGAAGACTCATCGTGGGAGGACACCCACTGTACCTGTATGAAGTTATTTAGACAGGTTACATTTGCTTATCTCCTTGCGGACATGTATAATGCTATGCATTATGGGAAGGGTCCAGTGCTTGCCTCTTACATCTTCCCATAATGTATAGTTGACACTCCTTGAAGAACGTGGGTTTGAACTGCATGCTTCCACTTATACTTTTTTTTTTTTTAATGAATATACTGAAAATTTTTTGGATATTTGCGACAATTTAAAAAACTCACGGATGAACCACGTAGCCTAGAAATATTGAAAAAAAAAAAAATGTTGCGTCATGAATGCATAAAATATATATACACACTAATCTATTTTATCATTTACTACCATAAATTCATGTTAGAGGTTTAATTGAATATTAACAGCACTGAGAAAGGATTAAAACTAATTTTAATACTTACAATATTTTGTCTCCATCACAGAGACATCTTCGGGGATTACAAAAACTTTTTGTAACAACACACATACAAATACAATACAAAGTGAAACTAAAGTCCTATCTAGGTGGTGCACCCTCTATGGGCATTTGCGGGTGGCCTGGGATGTAAAGAGGGATCTCTGATAATTAAAGTTTCCCAAATTTTGGGAAGTTTAATGCAACTGTATTTGTTTAAATTAGTTTAATTCCTGAGTGCGGATGCAGATTCAAAGAATAGTCTTTCTTTTTTGAATTTACTATGGTGGAGCATGGTAGTTTTTTCCCAAGAGATCCTGTGGGATATAGCCAGAACATGGTCTGCAAGGCTAGACTAACCATAATCGTGTTTGCCGAAGTAAAAACTGTGTTCTTCTAACCGGATGGATGCTGACCTGCCTGTTTGTCCAAAGTAGGCAAGATTACAGGAACAAGGTACTCTATATACACCAGACACTGAAAGAGGAGAAAGCTGGTCTTCGGTGGAGCAGATAAGGGTAGCAAGTTTACGGTGGGGCTTAAAAGCTGTATGGAGGTTGACTTTTTTAATGATCTGGCTATTTTTTCTGAAGTACCGTGGATGTAAGGAATGGTGATGGCATTTCTGAAGTCCTTCTGAAGAGATGGTCAGGGAATGGGGAAGGACTTGATCATTTTTTTAATTCTGTAGTCATTATAGCCATTGGAAAGGAAGGTGTTGTGTATGTGTTTGAGTTCAGTTGAAAGGCCAGTTTTACTGGAACAAAGATTGTGGGCCCTATTGGTCAGAGTTTTAATAATGCCATATTGCTGGGAGGGGTGGTGGTGGTGGTGGGAGAGTTTGTGAATGTATCTGCCTGTATAAGTCGGTTTTCCATATACAGAGAAAGAAAGGTTACCATTAGGAAGGCGTGTTACTAAGGTGTCTAGGAAGGGTAAACTATTGTTATTTTCCTTTTCCATCGTAAACTGGATTCTTGGATGTAGACTATTGAGGTGACTGAGGAAGGAATCTAATGTGTCTGGGCCATGAGGCCAAATAGAGAACACATTATTTACATATCTTAGCCAGATAGAAGGTTTTAGAGGGGAAGAGTCAATTGCTCGTTTTTCAAAATTTTCCATATAATAATTGATGAGAGGGGCGAACCCATGGCAGTTCCTGCTATCTGTCTGTAGATTTTGTTCTTCCAAGAGAAATAACCAGAGTTGATGGCAAAGGAAAAGAGCTATAAGATATCAGAAGGAAAAAAGGAAAAACATCTTTTAAGAGTGTTAAGGTGTCAATTAGGGGAATATTTGTAAACAAAGAGATGATGTCAAAGCTGACCAATATATCTGTATTATTTAAAGTAAGATTTTCAATCAAGTTTTTAAAATGGGTGGAGTTTTTTTTACATAAGATGAGAGGTAAGACGAGTGAGGAAGGGGGGTGGTCAAAGAGTTAGCTAGCTGCTTTGATAATTTGTAGCAAGGTGCAGTGGTGGCATCTACTATAGGTCTTAGGGGAGAATTAGGTTTGTGGATTTTGGGTAAACCGTATATCCGGGAGGGGCGAGAACAGAATGGTTTGAGTTTTTTTGAAATGTCAGGAGGCCAAGAAGAAACATTTTTAAGTAGGTTTTTTAATTTTTTTAACTTGAGTTTTTGTGGGATTGTGTTCCAGTGGTATGTAAGTAGCGCGATCACGGAGAATAATATCCATTTTCCGATTATATTCTGAGGCGTTGAGAACAACAGTGGCATTACCCTTATCAGCTCTGATGATGACAATGCTTTTTTCTTTCCGTAATTTTTTGAGTGCAGAGAGTTGATTGAAAGATAAATTAACTTTAGGAGGTGAAGAATGGGAGAGAATGTTAGCTATGTCAAGTCTGATGTTATTGGCTGTTTCAGGAGCTAAGTGACAGATTCCACGTTCGATGTTGTACATAATATCCAATACCAGAACTTCAATAGGTGTGGTGGCAAAATTGTGTCCGAGGCTTACAGCACTAACAGCATCTTCGCTAAGTCTTTTAGAAGATAGGTTGACTACTGTATGGAGCGGTTGAACTTCAGGTAGCTGTTTAGATTTGCAAAGGTTGTTGAACTTTTAGATGTGCTTATTTTTTATTTTCTGGAATTCTTTTTGAGAGGAAGCTTCTGAGATGCTAAGGAGACTAGACCAAAGTTCAGGATTGAGTATAGCAGAGAGCTCTGTCTGTAATGAGACAATAGCAGCATTTGTCGTAGCGAGGCTGGCGCGAGTTTCAGTAATCTGCTCTCGTAATAGTGCCAGATTAGCATGTTTGTATATCCGGAGGGCTTTATTAGATTTAAATTTGGTTTTAAGCTTAACACAGTTAGGAATAACTCTTGAGTCCCGACATCTTTTTAAAAAGGCCAACCGATTTAATAGCCTCGATAAACGTAGTTTCGACTTATCGTATTGTTTTGCTTTGCATGCTATTTCATCACCATGAATGATCAGAATATATGTGTTGGGGCTTAAGTGCTGTGAAGAATTCATGTTACAGGTTTAATGGAATATTAACAGCCCCGAGAAAGGATTAAAACTAATTTTAATACTTCCAATATTTCGTCTCCATCACAGAGACATCTTCGGGGATTACAAAAACTTTTTGTAACGACACACACACACACACACATAAATACATTACAAAGTGAAACTAAAGTCCTATCTAAGTGGTGCGCCCTCTATGGGCATTTGCTGGTGGCCTGGGATGTAAAGAGGGATCTCTGATAATTGAAGTTTCCCAAATTTTGGGAAGTTTAATGCAACCGTATTTGTTTAAATTAGGCTGATTCCTGAGTGCAGATGCAGATTCAAATTTGAATTTACTATGGTGGAGCATGATATTTTTTTTTCCAGGAGATCCTGTGGGATGTATCCAAAACATGGTCTGCAAGGCCAGACTGACCATAATCGTGTTTGCAGATGTAAGAATGTATAGTAGATTCCACCAATGCACCTTGCTACAAATTATCAAAGCAGCTAGCTAACTCTTTGACCCCCCCCCCCTCCTCACTTGTCTTACCGCATCTTATGTAAAAACTCTACCCATTTTAAAAACTTAATTGAAAATCTTACTTTAAATAATACAGATATATTGGTCAGCTTTGACATCATCTCTTTGTTTACAAATATTCCCCTAATTGACACCTTAACACTCTTAAAAGATGTTTTTCCTTTTTTCCTTCTGATATCTTATAGCTCTTTTCCTTTGCCATCAACTCTGGTTATTTCTCTTGGAAGAACAAAATCTACAGACAGATAGCAGGAACTGCCATGGGTTCGCCCCTCTCATCAATTATTATATGGAAAATTTTGAAAAACGAGCAATTGACTCTTCCCCTCTAAAACCTTCTATCTGGCTAAGATATGTAAATGATGTGTTCTCTATTTGGCCTCATGGCCCAGACACATTAGATTCCTTCCTCAGTCACCTCAATAGTCTACATCCAAGAATCCAGTTTACGATGGAAAAGGAAAATAACAATAGTTTACCCTTCCTAGACACCTTAGTAACACTCCTTCCTAATGGTAACCTTTCTTTCTCTGTATATAGAAAACCGACTTATACAGGCAGATACATTCACAAACTCTCCCACCACCACCCCTCCCAGCAATATGGCATTATTAAAACTCTGACCAATAGGGCCCACAATCTTTGTTCCAGTAAAACTGGCCTTTCAACCGAACTCAAAAACATACACAACACCTCCCTTTCCAATGGCTATAATGACTACAGAATTAAAAAAATGATCAAGTCCTTCCCCATTCCCCGACCGTCTCTTCAGAAGGACTTCAGAAATGCCATCACCATTCCTTACATCCATGGTATTTCAGAAAAAATAGCCAGATCATTAAAAAAGTCAACCTCCATGCAGCTTTTAAGCCCCACTGTAAACTTGCTACCCTTATCCGCTCCACTGAAGACCAGCTTCCTCCTCTTTCAGTGTCTGGTGTATATAGAGTACCTTGTTCCTGTAATCTTGCCTACTTTGGACAAACAGGCAGGTCAGCATCCATCCGGTTAGAAGAACACAGTTTTTACTTCGGCAAACACAATTATGGTCAGTCTGGCCTTGCAGACCATGTTTTGGCTATATCCCACAGGATCTCCTGGAAAAAAACTACCATGCTCCACCATAGTAAATTCAAAAAAGAAAGACTATTCTTTGAATCTGCATCTACACTCAGGAATCAACCTAATTTAAACAAATACGGTTGCATTAAACTTCCCAAAATTTGGGAAACTTTAATTATCAGAGATCCCTCTTTACATTCCAGGCGACCTGCAAATGCCCATAGAGGGTGCACAACCTAGATAGGACTTTAGTTTCACTTTGTATTGTATTTGTGTGTGTGTTGTTACAAAAAGTTTTTGTAATCCCCGAAGATGTCTCTGTGATGGAGACAAAATATTGTAAGTATTAAAATTAGTTTTAATCCTTTCTCAGTGCTGTTAATATTCCATTAAACCTCTAACATGAATTCTTCACAGCACTTAAGCCTCAACACACGTGTTTACTACCATAAAGTATACACAAATCTATTATAAAAAGTTAAAATTCATCAAAACTTATGCACACAAACACTTATAGACCGTAAATGGCTATTTGCAGTCAAGAGAAATGTAAACAAATGTAAAGATGCAGTATTAATTCATAATTGCAATACAATTAACTCTTATTAATTAGTTAAAGTAACTAATTAGCATAAAATAGAAAATTTATAAGGATTCATTCATTAGTGTATAGGCTAGGCAAGGGGGAAGCAATCATATTGGTGCACTAAGCTACCATAAAGCAATGATATTGCTGCTGCTTCATATCAATGCATGAATCGTTATTCCTGTAGATAAATATGAATTACTTTTTCACATTATCTTTCTTTTCATTTTTGATATCTAGTGTTAGTAATACGTATAATATCTATCTAATGTTGTGTATCTATTTAGATAATATTGATGTAGGTACTGACAAACATTTCATTCATGTTGTAAACAGACAACGTAAACTTGCAGTATCAATAAATACAGTACAGTACTGTTAATGTATTTTCACTTCCTATGATTTTCTTTCATAACATTTTCTTTTCTCTAGCTTACATTATTGTAAGAGTATAGCATATAATGCATAAATACCATACAAAATATGTGTTAATGGACTGTTTATGTTATCAGCAGGGTTTCCGGTCAACAGTAGACTACTAGTAGTTAAGTTTTTGGGGGGTGTCTAAGTTAGACGTGGATTTTCAAACAACTCATGGGGATTCGTCACCCCCCCCCCATTGTTCAAGAGTCAACTGTGTATGTACTTAGGTAGTGCCTTTTGGAATTGTCAGTTATTGTTCGATTAGCTTTTTAAATGTACTGAAGATGCCTTTGATACTTAGGTGAAAATTATACTAATAAAATAATATTTTATGTGAGTTTATTCCAGTATTATAATTTATTTAAATAGGTGTTCTTGTAGTCTTTTTGACAGAACATACTGTTTGTATAAAGTATGAGCAGAGCCACTCATACTGAACCTGGTAAACATCAGGGAAGGAATGGGGCAGGGGGGGGGGGGCTGTTTATCATTTGTGGATGATAACCAGGAGGAGGTTTCGTTAATAGGGAAGAATGTAGGGAATAAATTATATCTTTTCAGGATTTTTGTAATTGTCTCTGAGATGCCTTCAATGTATGGAATAGACACTTGCCATACAAGTTCAGCATTCTTGAACTTGTATGGCAAGTTCAAGCTTGAACTTATAAAAGTGTCCAGAATGCATTTAAACATCCTTGAGGAGGATGCATTGGATGGTGCTCTGTTCTAGTTGTGGAGAGCTTGGGAGTTGGAGTATACATAGGCCATGTGTTCTATTGAGCAAAGATTTGAAGATGCCTATTTTGTGAGGTGGATGATGGGCTGAATCTTGTATGTTACAGCCTATAAAGGTAAGTTTGCAGTGAACAGATGCTGTATTTCAAATAGGATGTGGAAAAGGAGGATGTCCAGGAAGGCTAATTTTCCATCCATTTCTTTTTCCATGGTGAAGTTCATGTAGGCTGTTGGGTTTGGTTAAGAAAGTCAGTAGACATGCTTCTGAGTCTTGCAAGATGACAAACACATCATCATCCACATACCATACTCAAAATGAAGGTTGAGGTTGTATTGAAGAGAATAGAGAGACTTCAAGATGCTCTAAGTAAAAATTAGTAACTGCAAGTGACAAAGGGCCTCCCGTAGTGGTTCCTTCAATCTATTTGTAGAATTGGTTTCTAGATGAAATAGCCTGAGTGCATGATAGTCAAAAAACAGTTCAGCAATGTCTGGGAGGAACTTCTCTGATAACAGTCAGAGAGTGTCAGCCAGAGATATGCTAGTAAATAAGGATGGAATTCTGATAAATTTTTCACAGAGGCTTGTGGGGGGGGGGGGGCTGTATGCGAGCTTAAAAGATGAACTAGGGATTTGGCTAGGCTATTGGTGGGAGCATCTATGCAGTTAACGATAGGTCTGAGTGGGACTCCTTTATATATTTTTGGTAGAACATAGAAATGAGAGGATCTTCAGTTTTTTTTTATGGTGTTCTCATCTAAGCTGATCACTTTATTGAGTAAGGAATTAAATTTGTTAATTTGGCTAGTCCAAAGACTCATTGAGAGAGCTACCTACTCTACAACTCTCCATCTCCACCAATTGCAACTACCTTCGTTATCATTAATAACTCAGGAAGTGTTGAGAAATGTTACTTATTTATTTATTTTGTATCCAAACAAAAGTGGTACAGTAGTAAGTAATTGGTACAACATTATTAATGATAACGAAGGTTATCATTAATAAGCTGTTCTCATTAGAATACATTACAAATGAGAACAGCTTAAATTTAGTAAGTAAATTATACAGGGAGTAATAAGTAAAATATGAAGGAAAGAAACTATACATAAGTTATATACAGTAAATATGGTCAGATGGTCCTCCAGAATCTTGCACAAGCGACTGTTCTTTCTGTGCAGGATATGAGGTCCTGATTTGTGCAAGGTGATTGAAAAGGGGGGGGGGGCAAGAAAAAAGGTGTTCCATGGACTGGGTTGTCCCACACTCACAGTTATCTGGTCCAGTGAGCTAGCCCCATTTGATGAGGTTTTGTTTGCAGTATCCCGTCATTCGTAGTCTGTTGAGGCTTTTCCAAGTATTCCAGTCCAAGTGAGCACCACTTGGAAGATGTTCGGCTGTTAGAATACCAGTATTATGCACACCACTGTTGAAGTCTTGTCTCTGGAGGGTTTTTAGGTGGTTCAGTGGTTGCTAGGAAGCTATGTCGGGATCTTAGTCTTTGGGGCACTGTAGTCTGACCAAATAGTAAGTAGCACTATCATTCATTTGTCTGCTTCTTTCGTCAGCAGAGAATGCAGATCTTTGAATTGTGAAGGGGGGGGGGGGGTGCAATACCAGCCAAAGTATACAGATTTCTTAGTCGTGTTGGTTTCAGACATCCTATAATTAAGCGGCACTTTCATTCAATGCTGGGTCAAGTTTTTCAGCATGGCAGGATCAGGACTATACAGGGCAGGCATATTCAGCAGAAGAAGAAGAATAGCAAAGGACCAAAGCAGAAGATCTCAATATGCTAGGTGTTTCTTGCATTAACTTTTGCCTTTGTTTTTTTTCTATATGTGTTTTATATAAAAGAGTGCAATTAAGAGTCATACCAAGGTAGACTTTTTTTCCAGGAATGTTCTATATTAGAGCCTTCCCAAGAAATCCATAGCTTCCTGTTGGCTTCCTTATTGTTAAGGTGGTAAAAGGCCAGTTTGGGTTTTCATGGGGTTTGGTTTTAATTGATTACTTCTATAATATGTGATTAGACTATTTAAGGCAAGTGATAGAGAAGTTTCAATGAACTTGAAATTTTTTGATTGAGTAGCTATGGCAAGGTCATCAGCATAGATAAAGTTTCTAGTTCCTGGAAAGATGGGGAGATCATTAACATAGATGTTGAAAAGTAATGGTGATAACACACTTCCCTGGGGGAGGTTGTTTTTTTGGGGATGCCAGCTGCTCTTCCTACCCCCCCCCCAGGTCCACAAAAAAGCGTCTGTTTTCCGAGAGTGATTGGATCAGGAGGACAAGGTGATAGTCTCTAGTTATTCTGCATATTTTATTTCTGACTGTGAGATGGTTTATGGGATTATATGCTGCAGTTAGATCTACAAAGACTGTTCCTGTGGCTAGTTTTGCTCATAACCATTTTCTGTATATTGAGTGAGGTTGAGAATTTGTGATATACAGGATTTGCCTAGTCTAAAACCAGCCTACTCAGCAATATGGTGAGGTTCGATTAGGGGTTGTAGCCTATTCAAAATTAATCATTCATAGAGTTTAAAGTGGTTGCTGAGTAGTGATATAGGTTTGTAATTTTTTTGCTTCAGTTGAAGTTTTCCCTGGTTTCAGAAAGGCCACCACTTTAGCATGCCCCCAGATAGTTGGTATCCTTAGGGTTCTGAGGCAAGTGTTGTATAGGTTTAATAACCACTCTTTAGTCCTGGATCCAAAATGTTTAATTTGTTCATTACCGCTATCATCAAGGCCTGCAGATTTTCTAGGTTTTAATAGGTTTATGGCAGCGTTGAGTTCAGTGATCATGAAATCCGGTAGCGCCTTTTTCTCTGTAAGTTTCTTGCAGGCAGAGCACATCACAGTCATTATCTCTGCAAATATTTGCAATGAGATCTTGCTTGACACTGGAGAAATCTTCAATATTAAATGATATTATTTTTAGGCTTAGCCCCAGGTGGGATCCTTTAGGACAGGAATTTGGGAGCATTTTAGTTTGATCATTTGTGTTTGGTTGGTAGCAGCTTTAGTTTCCCCTAATGGGTGCTCACCCCAGGAATGTTCTATTGAAAATTTACAACCTTTCATTAGTAGCATATCAGCTCCCAGATTACCACAGGTAGGTAATCTTGGAACTCTGTTCTAGATATCAGTTATGAATTTCCTGATTTACGCTCATGCGTAGACCTTTTATCATTGAGGCATTTGTAACTAAAATCCTACGGAATAGATTGGTTACTCCTTATTCCTGGAGGTATCCTATGTCTGTAGAGGTGTGTGTACAGGGGGGCTGGTTTGCCTGTTTGTGGGAGGAAAAACCCCAGATAAACTGGAGATAAAAACCCTGTTGTGCACACCCAAGACTGGCTAACGTAGCTATGTCTGAGAAAGATCCTAAGCTCCTGACGTCAGTGACGGGAATCGAATGCAGGACACGCCTTTCCCAGGCATATGGTTGTGAAACGCATAACCATGTGGCTAACCACTCAGACCCCAGTTATGAAACTGAACTTTATTCAAGCCGGTGCAGACCTTCAATAAGCAAAGTGTATGAAAACTATCAACTACATATATATATAGAGATAGTTGTAGAAAGTGTTGTCGTTTGTTAAGAGATTAAATTATACTAAACAATAAATTATATTCCTATTTTAATCTTTTACCCAAGTTATCATTATGTTGCTTCACAAAGTTTTTATGTGAAGCAACATAATGATTAGGCCACTTGTATATAGAAGCTATTGACTTCACATTACTTGCCTCTCTATCCCATAATGCATAGCACACTTCCTTTCAGATGTATATATTGCTGTGCATTATTTGAAGGGATCACTGCCCAGGCCAGTTTGACCTATTTTGAAGTTTCATCAGTGGGGGATAATCTAAGCTAAATCAAGCTTAGGTCATATGTTTTCCATACACAAGCAACAAAATTACATGTCACCATATTATTAGAATTCTCTGGGATGCACCATTTTGCTGCTTATATATATTGTCTGCATTGGTTTAGGTTTCAGTGTCTCCACAGTCTAGCCCAGGGGTCGCCAAAGTTATTTGCCCGTCAACCCCTTCAAGAGTTCCTTGACTTTTTATCGACCCCCTATATTTTACTATTACGTAATTATAATAGGACAAGCAAAAAAAGACGCTTATGTTAGTTTTTAAATTGTTTATTTTATAGTTACAGTGTTTATTGTATGTATAATATAGTATATATTATTATATTACTATTACTACTACTATATTACAAGTGATATCACTAGTAATATCACTGGTATTACTAGTGATGTTAATAAACTACTGGTATTAATATCACTGGTATTACTACCAGCGCTGCTCAAGTCTTCAACATAGAGAAGTTTAGTTCGTGAATGAATAACGATTGAATTATAATATGTATGTTGATGAATTTTAGAACATTAACGCTCACTTGTATGTTGATGTGCAAAAATGAGACTGGGATTGAATACTTTTATCAGTAAATAAGAACCACGCACGTGTTGCCATCTCGCTCCCACTGCGCTGGCCGGCAGGAACCACCAACATCCGTTTATTGGTAAATATGTCATTTTGGCCTACTTGATTGGCCTCAGTAACTATTTTCATGACCTTACTCCATCTTATAGGTCCTATTCATGGACCTGTAAGATGGGGGTACTGATCCCACGATTCACTCTTAATTGCGTTGTCATTACCTCCATGTCTTTTGTCATGGAGGTAATGACAAAATTAAATATTACCCATACAATGATGTCTTATATTTTTCTGTCGACCCCCTTTGGCGACCACTGGTCTAGCCTGTCACTCAGTAAACGTCAAAACTAGTCTAGGTAGTTATCGCTCACATAATGCATAGCAATCTGCACATCTGAAAGGAAGTGTGCTATGAATTATGGGATACTGAGGAAGTTTATATGAAATTAACACCTCTATACAAGCAGCCTAGTTATGCTCTCATATACTTTCGTTTACTTACTTTTGGGTAAAGGATTATGACAAAGGTACATTTCTTATCCACTTTAATTCATCTACTGCTTATAGCATTCATAAACATTTATGTTATAGTGGGATTCATGCATATGTTGGAAGCACTAAAGTCATTCATTCAGTTGACTAGCTAGCAATATGTCATAAACTATGCCAAGTCAGTAATTATTGTATTATTATTATTATTATTACAGTGTTTTTATGCTGTATACAATTTTTTTTTAAATTTTTTAACATCAATTCCATACATGAAAGGTATGCAAAACTGTAGAACATCAATGTATGTGGGAAGTGTCATTAAGAAAGAAGGAACCTGTGAAAAATTTACTGTGAATGAATGGGGGGGGTTGTATTCCTTAGGAAATACTGTGGAAGGGGAACTGTTCTAAATCACAGAGGAAGATGGAATGAAAGAAGGTGATCAGTTAGTTCAGTATGCTTGGAGTTGCACAGTAAACAGTTCACTAACAGTTGGTCGAGTGTCTGTAGGTTTAAGAGAAGGTGGAGAAATGGTGGCAGCCAGCTCATCAGAACAGCATTCATGAAAAAGAGGTGTAGGGTAGAAATGTAGAAATAGAGCATCTGTGAGAAAGTGAGTGGCGTGATTGTATGAGAGAGGAATCACCATTTCACTGGATAGCTCTCTTCTGAATAGCATCAGGAATTTTTAGTCAGGTTTTTGTTGTACCTTTTCATATGTGAGAACAGTATTCTAGGGTGCAGTGTTGGAATTTCAGTATTGGAAGTTACCAAAAGGAAAATTGACAGTATATTTATCAGAAGTAATTAAGAAGAAATCAAAAGTGTTGAGAGAGTGGAGAGGATTATAAAGTATTTTGATGACAGATGGACAATTGTGAAAGATTGTTGCTGACAAAATATCTCTGCATCTCTTCCAGCTTGGTCAGCAGAAGTGGAAAAAGGAATCCAGTCCAAGTTGTGAATGTTGAAGTCAAGATATCCTCACTGTTTGAGTCTTTGGATAGCTAATTATGATTCAAAGACAGATAATGAAAATATCAGCATGTTTATAAAAATTAAATTTGGAGAGAGAGAGAGTACATGAATGCGACTGATTGAGGCAAAGAAATTTTGAACCAAGGTAGATAAAGAGGTGATTCAAGATTTGCCATTCTCTGACATCCAATGTCATATTTGACTAATGCATACAGTACCTTCTCCTTGATGGAAGGAATTGTGTACAGCATAATTTGGAAAGTTGAGATTGGATGTAATGGTTGAGAATTCCAGTTGAAGTTCTATTTAAAAAAATAAACAAACAACATACCGGATTTAGATGTGCACAGCACTTTTTCTCTGTGTGGTGGAAAGAATTTTTTCTGTTTAACACAAAAAAAAAGAAAGTTGAAGTGGATGTTTTTTTTTTTTTTTATGTTTTTTGGGTTTCACTTTTGTTCTTTTTTGAGGGTTTCTTTATCTGCAATAGTAAGAGTATTACTTACGTTGACTTACATGGTTGCTTCATTAAAGAATAGAGATATGTAATGGGAGTGAGAAATTCGTAAGTAATGCCTCTCACACTGAGTACTTCATCTCTAGTCTGTTGCATGACCTCAGCAGTTTCCCTGCATACCACTATATTTGGACTTTTTCCAGACATGACCTGAAAGAATAGGTGCCAGCTGGATTTTTCACTAGCTGGTTGGTAAGCTTCCTGATACATTATCAGGAAGTTCAGTCTTATATAGTATCAAGGGTTTGTCAAACCTTAAGGCCATACTACGAGGGACGTCCAGAAAGTACTGTTTTTAAATATTTTCACTGCAGCACTGCAGTCGCAATGGTGCCACGTGTGCTGAGTGTATTGATTTGTTAGCAAGACGTTGGTGCCATTTTCACACGCTTCTTAGTGTGTGTTTATGTGTAAGAAATCGAATTGCCTGTCGCATGTGAAATTAGATCAGTTATCCGTTTCTTAAATGCGAGGAACGTTAAAGCAGCTGAAATTCATTGGCAAATTATTGAGATTTATGGAGAACACGTAATGAGTGATTCAGTGGTATGAAGACGGGTAAGACTTTTTAATGAAGGATGGACAGGTGTGTGCAGGATGATGAATGGAGCGGGCAACCATCTTTAGTGACTGACGATTAGGTGTGTTGAGTTGAAGATAAAATTCTACAGAATAGGGGATTCACTATGACGTCACTCTCGCTGAAATTTCCAGAAGTTTCATGTTCGTGTCTTCATGAAATTGTGTCGGAGAAACTGAATTATTGGAAATTGTGTGCAAGCTGGGTGCTGAAGTTCCTTAAAAAACAACACAAAGTGAATCGGCTGGAAGTTTATTTTGGAATTGGTTAGGCTATAATGAATTTAGTTTAATCCTTTATCTAAGTGTAAGCAAACAAAGTTTGTGCATGAAAATATCTTCAGGAGTGAGGTAAAGTGGTGCAACTCGTAGCAAAGGTGGACCAAGCTCACATCACTCCGTGTCTCAGTGTCTCTCATAATGCAAAGCACACATCTCCTTGCGGACATGTATACTGCTATGCATTAAGGGAAGGGCCACTACCCAGACCGGTTTCAACCTTTATTGAAAGTGGGAGGCAGACCCAGAGTGGTGATACTAAGGCAGAAGCAATAGAGAGGTCATATTTACTTATACGAGTTGCCAACCAGTGTACCACCTTATTATTAATTTACTCTGGATTTAGAGGTTGAAATCGGTCTGGGTAGTGGCCTTTCCCTTAATGCATAGCAGTATACATGTCTGCAAGGAAATGTGCTTTGCATTATGGGAGATACTGAGACAAGGAGAGATGAGAACTTGGTCCACCTTTACTACGAGTTGCCTAGGGATGCACCATCTTACCTCAGTCCTGAAGATATTTTCAGGTGCAAACTTCGTTTGCTTACACTTGGATAAAGGATTAAACTAAATTCATTATAGTCTAACCAAGTGCAAAATAAACTACCAACATCTTTCTCTAAATCTAGAGTAAATTAATAATAAGGTGGTGCACCGGTTGGCAACTCGTATAGGTAAATATGACCTCTCTATTGCTTCTGCCTTAGTATCACCACTCTGGGACTGCCTCCCACTGCCGAGACCTGAATAAAGGTTGAAACCGGTCTGGGTAGTGGCTCTTCCCTTAATGCATAGTAGTATACATGTCCGCAAGGAGATGTGCTTTGCATTATGGGAGATACTGAGACATGGAGTGGTGAGAGCTTGGCCCACCTTTTCTACGAGTTGCCTAGGGATACACGACCTTACCTCAGTCCTGAAGATATTTTCAGGTGCAAACTTTGTTTGCTTATACTTGGATAAAGGATTAAACTAAATTCATTATGGCTGGGGAGTGTGTTGGAATTCTTGACATGCTACCATGAAGATGGCCATGATTTCCTGAGTAAACTTGTCACCGGGAAAGAAACTTGGGTGTCGCATGCAACCCCTGAATCCAAACAACAGTCCATGGAGTGGAGGCACACCTCATCACCAGTCAAGATGAAATTGAAGACAACGGTTTCCACTTGGAAAATCATGTGCACTGTGTTTTGGGACAGCCAAGGGATTTTGCTGGTAGACTTCTTCGGTCAAGGCTCCACATTCAATGCAAGTATGTACCTCCAAATCCTTAAGAAACTGCATTGTGCGATCCAGAATTAATCACGTTGTATGCTTACCAGGGGTGTTGTTTTGATTCATGATAACGACGTCTCGCCACCTTCGGCTGGGAACAATTCCATCATCCCCCATATAGTCCTGTCCTCGCGCCAAGCAACTTTCAAACATCTGAAATCTTTCCTTAGTGGCCAGCAGATTCAAGACGATGACAAGGTCAAAGAAGCAGTCAATACGTGGTTTGTGTCACAAGTGACAACCTTCTATGGCGAAGGTATACAAACTTTTCGTGCCCTGTTATGATAAGTGCCTGAACAATGGCGGAAATTATGTAGAAAAGTAATGAAGGATGTCTACTTTAATTTCCAATAAAGTTTTTTTTGTAAGTATATTTTTGTTTCTCTGACAGCCCATCGGAGCTTACTTTCTGGACATACATGAAAGAAGAGGGATAGAAACCGAGCTTTGGGGACCAAACCTAACAGCAACAACCACTTCAGGTCTTCAGTAAGCCAGGAGGTGGTATTCACAAGGCAGTGAAAAACATCTACAGCTCAGTGATGTAATTAGCCTTTCTTCCAACTAAGGAAGACATGCTTTCTTGGCATCAGTCATTGCTAGAGTCACCATTTGTAGAAGTAAGTCACACTATGAGAAGGTGGGATTGGGTTGGCATGGCCCAATCCCACCTTCCCACAGTATGGCTTATTTCCACAAATGAGAATTCTTGTAGGAAGGCTTATACTTTGTTATACATGATTATTAATTAACTTAAGGAATTCACAACATACACTAGAATATAAATTAAATTAAACTTTAATATATATTTCCAATATTTCGGCACCGTCACGTTGCCATCTTCAAAGGAATTTAAAATAAAGGCACGTGCACACAGACACTACACACAGTAAATGAGGATGAAGTGAGGAAGCTATTGTTTCTCTTAAACATCCTGATGGTGCCCCCCCAGCAGGCTATGTGTAAGTATTCTTGACCATTGGTTTGAAGGTCTCCTGATGTACGTATCCCAAATTTGGGGCAGTCTCGTGCAACCAAATTTGTTGAGGTTTGGCATGTTTCTTAGGGCTGAGGCTGATTCATGCAAAGTCTTTCAAATTTGAACTTGCTACAGTGTATTATTATTATTATCTGAGACCTCCAGGGAGTCAAGGACTCATCGAGGGAGGCTGTAAATTACCCAACCCAGCTATCATACCTTCCCTTAAATTCATTTACACTAGATGCACTCACTACCCCTAAGGGCAAATTATTCCACTCACTCACTGCTCTCTGAGAGAAAAACCTAGCTCTTACCCCCTTTCTTGACTGAGAACAACCTTAACGTCCATGGATGTCCCCCGTGTTCTCTCCTGCCTTCCATATAACGAAAAATTGCATCATTTGAAATGCTATAACACTCATTCAAAAGATTATAGACCTCTATCATATCACCCCTCTTTCTCCTGTTAACCAGAGTCTGCAATCCACATACTCGCAATCTGTCCTCATAATCTAAATCCCATAATCCGGATATAATCTTTGTAACTCTTCTTTGCACCCTTTCCACAGCTTCTTTATCCCCTTGGAACCCGGGAGACCAAATATGAGCACAGTAATCCAAGCGTGGTCTTATCAAAGCCTTATATATAAAGAGGCAAAATTACTTCCTTATCCTTGCTTGTCGAGGTTCGCTTCAGCATAGAAATTATCCTCTGAGTTGTATTTGCATTTGCTATGTGACCTTTGAACTTTAAATTCTTATCCACCAATACACCAAGATCCCTTGCCTCTTCAGTTTCTTGTAGCATAACCCCCCTAATATAATATGCCGCTGGATCTCTAATCACGCCAAAGTGCATAAGTTTACACCTACTAATATTAAACTGACAGCCATTTTCGTTTGCCCAGATTTCCAGTCTATTCAAATCATTTTGTAATTGCTGAATGCCCTGCCTATCTTCGCATCATCAGCAAACAATTGCAAATCTGATGATAGACCCTGCTTGAAGTCATTAATGTATAGATTGAACAATAATGGCCCAAGGACTGAACCCTGAGGTACACCACTGGTTACCATAAATCTGGCAGATTCACACCCACTGTATACCACTTTTTGATATCTGTCTGTTAACCATCCCCTGATCCAAGTCAATAGATTATCTTCCAATCCCATATTCTCCAGTTTACGCAACAGCCTATCATGTGGTATCCTATCAAATGCCTTAGAAAAATCCAACATTATCATAGTGTATCCAACTTGGCTGTAACACTGTTATAAAATATGAGCAAATTGCTAAAACATGATCTTCCTTTAGTAAACCCATACTGTTTCCTGCAGAGTATAGAATGATTGTCTACCCATTTCTGTATGCAATTTCTTACTAACTTCTCTAAAACCTTCACTACCACACCAGAAATACCAATAGGTCAGTAGTTAGACACATCAGTTTGTGCACCACCCTTGTGCAATGGAACTATATTACATTCCTTCCATTCCTGTGGTATCATTTCTGAGCTGAGACTCAGGTTATACAAATGTGTGAAAGGCCTAGCCAATTCAGCTGAACATTCCTTTAACAAACAGGCAGATATTCCATCTGTCCCTATTGACAAATTTTTACTCAGGTTATGCAAAAGCTCTTCAACCTCATTTTCATGAACCTCTAACTCTTCATCCAACGTAGCAGTAGCACTGTGCACCATACTACATACACCTGGTTGATATATCTTAGTAAAGTGAGCACTCATTAACTGAACAATGTCCTTAGCTTCCGACACTCGTGTACCATCTGCATTCAATAAAGTTATTCTTCCACATTCATTCTTTCTTTTGCTTGCAGCATAATGATAAAATTCTTTTGAATTGCCTTTAGCTTGCATAGCCAATTTCTTTTCATACTCCATTTTAGCTTTTCTCACAATACTCGTTACTTTTCTGGCCTGAGCTTTATATATTTCATAACTCCTCTCACTCTTATTCTCACGATACTCTTTCCATATCATCTTCTTCTTGTGGATTTCTAGCTTAATAAGGCTGCACATCCATTTCACACCCAACCTATTTACTCTTCGAACACTAGGATACATTCAGATACCGCCTCATTCAAGCACTTTCAACGATTCCCATGCATTGCTGACATTTTTTCCGTTCAGTAACTGATACCATGGGACTAAAGATAGCATTCTTCTAAGTCGATCATAATTTCCAGCTTTGTAGTTCAGCATGTTGCCTGTTTTAATCGGAGCTTCAATACAAGTAGATACTTCCCAAGAAAAAACAGCATGATCACTGTCACCAATTGGTGGTAAAATAGCTATATTTTTGACAGAGATCACTTCTGATGCTATGAGCAAATCCAGCACTCTTTGACCTCGAGTTCCTTCTTTCACATGCTGCTTGAGAAAGTTATCCCGCAACAATTCAATAAATTCCTGTTCTTTCTGATCATAAGATTTCTTTTCTACCCAATCAATGTTTGGAAAATTAAAGTCACCCATAATGATCATTTGCTTGGTACCCATAAGGCTAAATCGGCGATGCTTTTCTTCATCCCCTACAACTGAGCTGCCAGGGCTGTAGCAACACCCTACCATATATTTCATTCTGTTAACCTCCACTTCACACCAAATAGACTCAAAGTCATCGCTACATGGGACATTATTACCATCATTGTTTTCTTGTATTTCTACCCTAATTGGACTTAAGTCATCTGATATCATTAATAGCACTCCTCCTCCTCTCCTATCTCTTCTGTCATTCCTAAAAATAGTATATCCGTTATACTCAATCCTACTTACCATATCTGATTCTGATAGCTAGGTTTCACTAATGCCAACAATCTTAGGCCACATCGTATTCAATAAAGCAACAAACTCAACCCCCTTTGTTTCTAATGCTCCTGGCATTTGTGTATAGACATAATAAATTATGACATAGCCTATTCTTATGATTAGATATGCAATGTATTTGGTCTTGTTCTAGAATTTTCTCTTTTCCCTCCCCAGACATACTTAAAAGGTCTGAACCCAAAGCATATTTTTCCACTTCTGCGCCACATACATAATCATGTTCAAAGGCATTTATATCTTTATTGTGGCTTTCTTTCACCGTATTCTGTGGCATGTATCCAGAGCATGGTCTGCAAGACCAGAGTGGCTATACTGGTGAAAACAGATGTAGTCCTTGTGTTCTGATATTTGCTGTCCTGCCTTTTTAGCCAAAATAGGACAGCTTACAGCTGCAAGGAACCTGATATACACCAGATAGTCAAGGGGAAGTCATTGGTCTTTGTTGGAGCAGATAAGGGATGCCAATTTTCTATATGGTCTCTAACAAGAGGTCAAGTCAGGTGTTTTAAAGATTTTGGTAATTTTTTCCGAGGTGCCTCAGATGTATGGAATGGTGATGGATTTAGAGTAATTAATCCTTGTTGTGAAGGGGGGGGGGTATCCATTGGCTGAGAAAGTGTTGAGGATGTAATTTAGTTCAGTGGTTAGGGCATTGTCATTTGAACATATTAGTTTAGCCCTTTTATAGTGTCTTAATAACTCCATATTGTTGTGAGGGGGGGGGGGATTGTTGGTGAATGTATCTGCCTGTATGGATGGGTTTTCTATAAACTGAGAAAACCAAGTTTCCATCAGGCTGGTGGGTGACTAGTATGTCAAGGAAAGGGAGGCTGTTGTTTTTCCTCTTTTTCCAGGGTGAACTTGATTCTGGGGTGTTAGTTGTTTAAGTGTATTAAGAAGGAGAGGAGTATATCAGAGCCATGTGGCCAAATTGCGAACACATCATCAACGTAGCGAAGCCATATAGTTGGTTTTTGTGGGGTAGAGTTTAAGGCCTTCTCTTCAAAAGTCTCCATAAAGAAGTTGGCCAAGGTTGGGGAGAGTGGTGAGCCCATGCCTGTCTCCTCTATTTGTTTGTAGAATTTTCTCTGCCAAACGAAATAGCCTGAGTTCATTGTGAACTGAAATAGGGCTGAGATATTGGGAGGAAATTTAGCTTGGATTAGGTCTAAGGTTTCCTTGAATGGGACATTTGTGAATAAAGAGGAGACATCAAAACTGACCATAATGTTAGTATGTTGGAGTGTAAGGTTTTCTATGCTGGCTTTGAAGTTGGCTGAGTTTTTTATGTGTGATGGTGTGTTACAGTATAGTGCGTGAGTGCTTTGGCCAAATGTTTAGCTAATTTGTATATGGGGGAATCAATGTCATCCACTATGGTATGTAATGGCATATTTTCTTTATGTATTTTTGGGAGTCCATATATATATGGGGGGGGGTATAGAGTTAAACGGTTTTAATTTGTTAATAACTTCTACAGGCCAAGAAATGACCTCCTTAATGAGCCTATGGAGTTTTCTGATTTGTGAGTTGGTGGGATTGTATTCAGTAGGGAATTAAGTAGCCCGATCTGATAATAAAGCATTAAGCTTACCTGTGTAGTCTGTTTGATTGAGTACTGCGGTGGCATTACCCTTATCTGCATCGGTGATTACTATTTCTTTCTTTTTCTTCATTTTCTGCAGAGCTTTATATTCACTATTGGATATGTTGGTTTTTGGTTGTCTTGCTTTGATGAGAACACAAGCTATATCCAGTCCAATATTGTTGGCAATGTGGTTTGAGAAATGGCAAATCCCACATTCAATCTGGATCATTATATACTCCGCTGGTATTTTCCTGGGAGCAGTGGTGAAGTTTTGGCCATGTGTAAGAGCGATGAGTGCTGCAAGCATCAAAGTAACTGAAGAAAGGTTGACTACAGTGTTGGTTGGAGGTTTTGGTTTTTGAGGTTGAGTTCTTTTTTAATTTCTCAACTTTCTTGTTATGTCGACCTTGTATTTTCTCGAATTCTTTATCTGTTGCAGTACACAGGACGTCATATAAAATTGACCAAAGCTCATGATTTAATGTTATATAGTGCCCTTCTTCAATTGCTCGAATAGCTTTGTTTGCATCAGCTAGGAGAACACGAGGAGTGGCAATTTGTTCCTGTAGCAGGGCATAGCTGGCACGGTTATAAATTCGGAGAGCCTTTTGTGAAAAGAAACGATGCTTAAATTTCAGACAATTTGGGATTACCTGATTATCCTGGCAGCGTTTTAGGAAGATCAGATGATTCAGTTGTCTTGATAACTTCAGCTTTATTTTATCGTATTGGTGGGCCTTTCGTGCGATGAAATTTCCGTGGATGATAGTAATTCTTGTAGGAAGGCTTATACATTGGTTATAAATGATTATTAATTAACTTAAGGAATTCACATCCGAGACACCTCGGGAAAAATTACTAAAATCTTAAAAAAACATGACTTTACCTCTTGTTACAGACTATAGAAAATTGGCATCCTTTATCCATTCCAACAAACACCAACATCTTCCCCTAGACCTACCTGGTGTATACCAGGTCCCTTGCAGCTGTAAGCTGTCCTACTTTGGCCAAACAGCCAGGAGACAGCAAATATCAGAATTTCAGAACACAAGGACTACATACGTTTTCACCAGTATAGCCACTCTGGTCTTGCAGACCATGCTCTGGATACATGCCACAGAATATGGTGGAAGAAAGCTACGATAATACACCGTAGCAAGTTCAAAAAATTTGAAAGACTTTTCATGGAATCAGCCTCAGCCCTAAGAAATATGCCAAACCTCAACAAATTTGGTTGCATGAGACTGCCCCAAATTTGGGAGATGTACATCAAGAGACCTTCAGCCCAATGGCCAAGAATACCTACATACAGTGGTGTAGCTAGAGTTTTTGCCGCCCCTCTCAATACACACCAAAAAAGTACTACAAAAAGTCAAAACGACATATAGGGAAATAAATTAAAACACAATGTTTATTTTTGAAGGAAAACTTTAATTTCAACATTCTAAAATTCCATTTTACTTCCTTTTCTGTTAGCAAAATTGTTGATGACATTGGCAAAGTCTATTTCATAGTAATGTAGGTAATTCTAAATCCATTTTATTTAGAAAAACTCTTCTTACAACTAGCAATACTTACAGCAATTGTGAGGAAAATTCACAGTAGTATTACAATATTTGGAAATGAGTTCTCCAGACTGTATTTTAGAATTAACTGCAAAAGTTCAAAGAGGTTCAAAGTGCCGCCCAGTGCGGACCCCCCCCCCCAGCTATGCCTCTGCCTACATAGCCCACTAGGGGGCACCATCAGGAATTTTAGGAGAAACAATAGCTTCCTCGCTTCATCCTCATTTACTGTGTGTAGTGCCTGCGTGCACATCTTTATTTTAAGTTCCTTTGAAGATAGCAACGTGACGTTGCTGAAATATTGGAAATATATATTAAAGTTTAATTTAATTATATTCTAGTGTACTTTGTGAATTCCTTAAGTTAATTAATAATCACAAATGGGGAGTCTGGTGAATATATATATAATAGAAGGGAATCATATATACCATATTTTCTGGTATATATGATTATGTATAAGATGCACCCAAGAAATTTAATACAATTTTCTGGAAAAAACCTAAACTTTAAAGTATGATTTAAAAAAAAAAATTGGATAAAATAATAGGCAATTTTTAATAGTAAACTGACCTTTCAGAAGCCTGCAAAACCCATGTCACTGTCGCCTGACTCTTCTCTATCATCATTAATTTCTTATAATATAGAAATAATTTTGTCTTCATATTCTTTCGGCATTTTTTGACTGATTTTTGTTTTTGTATGCATACAAAGTCCACTGCGTTTCATGAAACGGTAACACCATGATGCACCACCTTTAAAATCTTCAATGTTACGCTCACAGGCTACTTTAACTGCATGTGTATGAATCATTTTTGTTGAAATGGCAATGCCATTTTGCCGATTTTCTTGCACCCATTTCAAAACTTCGGTCTCTAGTTCTGGCCACTTCACAATTTTTCCACGTTCTGCACGCTTTTCTTTACACAAATTGTACAAAATCTCCTTCTGACCACGCCAAGTTCTTAGCCAATGACACACTAGAAGTCACGTGAAGGTCATGCATCAATTTGATTGCACCATTAACCGCCTACAAAGATCTTGGAACATAAAAGGGAGTGTGTATTATTATTATTATTATTATTATTATTATTATTGTTCCGGGCAACTCCAAGGAGTCGACAGACTCATCGAGGGAGGCCCTAACATCATGTCAAGAACAACTATTCGACATTCACACAGTATCTATCATACCTTGCCTTGAACTCATTCACGGTCGTAGCACTCACAACAGACTCTAGAAGCTTATTCCACTCATTCACTACTCTCCAAGTAAAAAACCTAGCTCTAACACCCTTGTCAACCACGCTCTTGCCCAGCTGCCATTCATGGCCCCTAGTCCTCCCACCACCAGTCATATTTTCAAAAATATCTTCTGGATCAATCTTATAGAAACCCTTCAGTAATTTGAATATCTCAATCATATCACCCCTCCTTCGCCTATTGACAAATTTCTGCAACCCACAAATCTTCAACCTATTCTCATAAGGTTCATTACCACAGACCTGCTATCATCTTGGTCACTCGTCTCTGGATCCTCTCCACTTCCTCCCCATCACGAAGAAACCCTGGTGCCCATAACTGGGCACAGTAGTCCAGATGGGGTCTTATCAAGGCTCGATATAGAGGAACAACAACTTGTTTGTCTCTGCATGTTAAAGTATTTTTCAGAAGCCAGGTGATTTGGTGTGCTGTTTTAGTCACTTTTGCAGTGTGCCCCCTAAACTTCAATTCCCTATCCACCAATACTCCCAAATACCTGGCCTCATCAATCTCCTGGAGTACAGTTCCACCAATGCGATATACTGCTGCTATTCTTTTCACCCCAAAGTGCATAACCTTACACTTTGGCACATTAAATTGACATCCATTTTTCCTAGCCCAGTCCTCCAAACTATCCAAATCATCCTGTAAAATTTTGACATCCTGTGCACTCATAATTGCTCTACCCAACTTTGCATCATCAGCAAACAAGTGAACACTTCTTCTCAAATCCTTTCCTATATCATTGATGAACAAATTGAAAAGCAGTGGTCCAAGAACAGAGCCCTGTGGCACTCCACTAGGTGTGTATGACTTTGAAAAGAGGAAACAATCTTTACCTTCATTATATAAGATGCACCCCATTTTTAAGATGAATTTTTAAGGTAAAAAAGTGCATCTTATACACCGGAAAATATGGTATATACTGTATGCCCACAGATGCGAGACCCTTTGATATTCCTACCCATGTTAGAAGAAGGACAATCTATTCCGATATTAGGGTAATCATTGCGTTTCGTGGGATGAGTTGTTTATTCTTACATGTTGGAAAATTAACTTTTCTTTTATGACCATTGTGGTTTTTGAAGTGGAAATTATTTTGCTTGTATAACAGTTGGAAAATTTTTCGTATAAGCATGTGATTTCGCGTGTTGGTGACCTATTCTTATATCCTTTATTTCTTTCTCCCCTTCAGCATGAATTGACTATTCTTGGCACCTTGCCAAGGTCAGCTTTACAAAGTGTGGGGCATACTATATGTTCTATATGAGTGTATGAGCCCCTCCTATGAAAGGTTTTAGAACTATTAGTAATTAGTACTGGAGATTACAGTTAGATAATCTGGGAGCCATACTCTACAGACCAAACATACTAATTTCTCAAACCACTTAATGTCTCCAGATGTTATTGCCTTGCAGAAGGACTTGAACACATTGCATGAATGGGCAGGTAAGTGGAACTGTCATTTCAGTGTTGCCAAGTGTAAGGTTTTTGAGATTTGGTATGCAACAATGGGATGCAAAGTATGCACTTGGTGGGAAAACTTTAAAGGAAGTAGAGGAGATGAGAGATCTAAGAGTGATGGTGGACAAGGACCTGAAATTCAGGGGCCACATTGCACAAGTTATGAAGATGTCATATCGGATAATGACAATGATGCAGAGGGCCCTGACTTGCAGAAATGGAGAGGTTATGATGCCATTGTATAAGGCCTTGATCAGGTCTCTTATAAATTATTGTGAACAGATTTGATTGCTGGGTTTTCGTGGTGACGAGGATATGTTGGAAAGGGTCTAGAGAAGATTCACAAAGGCGTTATGTGGTCTTTGGAATGTAGAGTACGAGGACAGATTGAGAGAATGTAAGTTGCAGAGCCTCGTGAACAGGAGAAAGAGGGAGGGATATAATTGATACATATAAGCTAGTCAGGGATTGTTATTAGGTTGACATGGAAGAAATTTTTCATAGAATGGAAGAGGGTGGGTAGAACAAGAGGCCATTGCTGGAAACTGTATAAGGAGGGGTGTGAGCAGAGGAGTGAGGAGAAAGTTATTTGCATGGAGAGAGAGAGTGGATGGTAAGTGGAATGCGTTGTCTGAGTGTTGTGGTTATAGACACACTGAATAGTGTGTACCTCCCAATGAGTCTCTGACTCCATGGAAGTCAGATGTTAATAATAATAATATTATTATTATTATTACTTTGCCACAGAAGAATCTCATCTGTTTTTGTCTTCTTTGTTTTGGTAACACCTATCATGTCAATCTTGTATTTATCCAGTTCTTCTGCTCATTCCATTTCATTTCTGTTGGTGCTTCTTATGCTGATGCCATCAGTTGTGAACCCTGCTGATGTTCAGTTTTTTGTGTAATATTAAGAGAAAGAATAATAAATATGTACAATATTGTATACAAAAGAGACTAAAAACATTTGCTCATTAAACGTATACCACTTCATTAACATACAAATTGAACAACAATGTCCCAAAACTGACCTCTGCAGTACACCACTAGTGACCTTTCTCTTTCAGGATACCGTATCCCCCCATATATACAACTTTCTGATACTTATCTGACAGCCAGTCACTGATCCAACTCAGAAGTCTGTTATTCAATCCCATCTGTTTCAATTTATTTACCAGCTTGTCATGTGATAGTCTATCAGAAGCTTTTGCAAAATCCAAGTACATCACTGCATATGCATCTCCCCTGTCCAAGGTATTTGTCACCTTGTTATAGTACATAAGTAAGTTAGTGAAATATTATCTCCCCTTAACAAATCCATGCTGATAACCACAGAGAATACTGCTGTTATCAACCTGTTTCTGTATCCTACTTCTCACCAATCTCTCCAGTACCTTCACCACAACTCCAGATATACAGACTGGCCTATAATTTGAACCTACCACCACCTTTATGCAGTGGAACAATTTTATCCTCCTTCCACTCCCAAAGATAACCATCAGAATTAGCAATGCAGGTATGGTAGGAAGTCAAGTGGGTAAATTTATATGGAAGAAGAGAGAAATTAGCAAAACACTAAACTAGCTGTGTACAAGACAGTGAGTGCTCAAACTAGTTTTACGTATAGATCTAAGAGCTTGTTTGAAAATAAAACAGTTCATCAAAGAATGAGATCACATATATGATAGCTGAGAAAAAGCTGAAGAGAGAAGCTATCCCATTGATGACAGAATCATATTTAAAATGAAGAAATTAGGAACTTGAACCAGTTGGTATTCAGGAATGTGTGACCTTCAGTAAGCCAGGGAGACGAAAGTTGAGCAAAATAAGTGTTTGATATTAGAGTGCCAGGAAAAAGCCCATATTAAGACCAAGTGGACTGACAGTTAAAAATGCTTTAGAAGGCTGAAGTATAAAATATGACAATATCGGAGTCCTGGCAGATTACTTTGGAGGACATTTGTTGACATGAAGCTAGCAATAATGTAAACTTTTTATGTAATACTAACATAATGTCTTGTTCATCTCTTGAGGGTATATATCAGTAATTGATAATGATATAAGGTGTTAAGAGAATTTTTCAGTATAGATAAGAGGTAAATTTTACAGGTAATTGGTCATCAATGGAAAATAAGTAAGGGTGTGGTTAGGAAGCATGTGGGGGTCCAGGTTCTTCTTCTTACAACATGCATCTTCAGTAAATGTTTTTGAAGAAAGATAAATTAGGTATGTAAGTATTGTGTGATGTGAATGAAGTTCACCCTTGATCAAAATCTATTGTTTTAAAAATAAAAGTTAACCAAAGACAGAGATCATGTATATCGCATGAAAAATTTGGAGAATGAATCAATAATGCATTAATGGTAGAATCATATTCAAAAATGGAGGTAATTAGGAAGGAACTTGACATTGTTAGTATTCAAGAATGTGTGTATGTGGAGCTAATCTCAGGTGGTACAGTCACTTAAATGGAATGGAAGAGGAAAGGTTAGCAAAACAGGAGTTTAATGCCAGGATGACAGGAAAAAAGATCCAAGTGGAATGATGCAATAAGAAGTCCTTTAGACAACTGAAATATAAAATCCAACATTATTAGAGTCAGATAACAGATTTGTTTTGAGGAAAATTGTTGATAGGAAGTTGGTAATAATTTAAGCTTCTCATGTTGTAATGGCATAGTATCCTATCCAGCATACCTCTTAAAAGGATATATATATATATATATATATATATATATATTATATGTATGTAGAAAGTATTTTTAACTTATACCCAAGTTAAAAATACTTTCTACATTTAGATCTCCTCCTGAGATTTTTATTTAATAAGGTTAAAACACCTTATGGTAACTTGTTTTGGTAAAATACTTATAAGCTCTGCATTACTAAATCTTGGTATTTCTAGCCTGGCTCCCACTGATGAGACCTCAATAAAGGTCGAAACCGGTCTGGGTAGTGGCCCCCTTGCCTTTAATACAAAACATCATACATCCCCGACTTGGAGATGTGTTTTGGCATTAAGGGTAAATATTAAGATTAGTGATCAGAGCTTGCTCCACCTTTACCACGAGTTGCCTTGGTCTTGCACTACCTGTGGGATCAGCTAGTCTTGCATCTATTGCAGGCGCAAACGTGACATTTTGTCTGTTTGCTCACTTGGGAAAAATGGAGTAAATATATCAGGAATTTGATGATGATGATGATGATACCTTAGCTACTCGGAACTGTTATCTCCATTCATTTGCTCTCCTTTACATCTGCTTCATATCATCTTGAAATGCCCCATCATCTCTATTACTATGATTCTCTCACTAGCTTCACATCATTTTTTTTTGTCATGTTCATTCCATCTGCAAACAGTTGTAATCTATTATAATTAATACTTGGTATACTGTGGGAAGGCAAAAGATTTTTTCATTTTTGAAATTATGGATTCTACAACCGTGTTAAAATAACTCTTTTTATTATCCTGACGTTTCGATCTTCATATCAAGATTATCATCTGGAGCATACATAAATATACAAGACAAACTACGTTACATTTCAAACTGTAAGCTAGAGAAACAATGATTTGATCACATGCTACTCACTGGCATGACCTCTAATGAAAAAAAAAATAAATAAAATACATCAAGCTAATTTAATTTTTGATTACATGAATAAACATTCTTGCTTACAGATGGTTTTCCTTCCAGTAACAGTGATGTCCTATTTCTATTATTACAATTGTTATTTTTGATTTAAAAAACAAAAAATTATTTATAAATTACAACATGAATAAACTTTCTTATAGATTTTTTTCCTTAACAGTGATGTCCTATTTTTCAGTATATTAAAGTTATTTTAGATTTAGGATCCTGGATTTTCTAGAGTCCTGTTTATAGTTGTTCTTAGAGAGGAAGGATTCATGGGACGAATATATGCCTTCTATATGTATGGGATTTTTAGACCATCATTATTGTTTAGATTGGGGTGGTTGATAATGATCTCACAAGCTTCCTTAAATTTGCATTCATTCCATGTTTTGGTCTGTGATGTAGACAACTAGTGCTTTTCCAGTCAATTCTATGTAAGGTGTTCAGAGCATGATCAGAAAGGCCAGCTTCACCATAATTATTATATTTGATGTGTTGTTTATGTTCTTTTTGTCTGATCGGAATTGTGCATCCTGTTTCTCCTATGTCTGATATGTTGCAGGTGCAGTAAATACAATATACTCCAGGGTGGGCTAGCGGAGGGAGTGGGTCTTTCGATGAGTTGAGTAAGCTTTTTAATTTTGCAGGAGGTTTAAAGGTGGCTTTGAGGTTGTATTTTTGTAGTATTCTGTTTATTTTGTCTGATGTCCCTTTAATGTTGGGAATGGTTATAGTTTTACTGTAGTCTGGTTTGTCTTTGTTTTTTATTGAGGTCTTGTAGAGAATTTTGTTAATAGTGTTTTGGCTGTATCCATTTTTTTGAAAAGTATTACTGATCACTTTAAATTCGTTTTTCAGTGCCTGTTCTGGAGCAGATCTTTAGAGCCCTGTTTTTTAGGGTATTGATGACACCTAGTTTTTGTGTTGGGTGGTGGTAGGAGTTTATGTGTATATATTGGCCAGTATGTGTCGGTTTCCGGTGAACAGTGAAGGAAAGATTGCCAGAAGGAAGATGTGTGACAAGTGTATCTAGAAACAGCAGTGTGTTATGTTTTTCAATCTCAGTTGTGAACTGTATATGTTTGTGTTGCTTGTTTAGGTGGTTAAGGAAAGTGTCTAGTGTCTGGCAGCCATGAGACCAAATCGCAAAAACATCGTCAACGTATCTGAGCCAAACTTTGGGTTTTAAAGGGGAGGAACCTAGAGCAAGTTGTTCAAAATGTTCCATATAAAAGTTAGCAATCGGGGGGGGGATAATGGTGAGCACATGGCTGTGCCTTCTTTTTGTAGGTAGAAAGCGTTTTGCCATACAAAATAACCAGAATGTAAGACATGTACAAAAAGCACCGTGATATCTGGAGGAAATTTGTTCTGTAAAAGAAGAATTGATTGGGACATTCGTAAAGAGGGCAGAGACATCAAAACTGACTAATAAATCATCTTTTTCTAATGTAATGTCTTTGATGATGTTTATGAAGTGTTGTGTGTTTTTGATATAGGAGGGGGAATGACTTACCAACTCCTTGAGTGTTGCTGCTAATTTTTTGGCTAAGTTATAAGTCGGGCTATCAATCCCTTTGACTATAGGCCTTAACGGTGTGTTTTCTTTGTGAATTTTCGGTAGCCCGTAAATTTTCGGGGAACGAGCGTAGTGTGGAAATAGTTTTTTGACCGTATCTTCGGGCCATGTGGTAATTGACTTAAGTAGATTCTCTGTTTTCTTTTTGATTCTATTAGTTGGATTATAGTTAACTAATTTGTATGTGTTATTGTCCAAGACCAGCAGATTCTATTTTTTCCACATAAGTGGTTCGGTTTAAAATAACATTGGCACTTCCTTTATCTGCTCTGGTTATTAAGATGTTCGGATTTGACTTTAGTGATTTTATCGCTGTTATTTCGCGTTGAGTTAGGTTGCTTATTATTGTTTTGTTATGATTTAAAATGCTGGTGGTTTCTAAACGTATTTTTTCTGCTATGTTATTTGGGATGAATCTTGCTCAGAAAATTATGCTCTTGAGACTAAACATGGAACTTTCAAGCTGCTTCAGGCCTCCATTAATTAAGGCACTGGTTTCATACCACACAGTGGTATGAAAAAAATTCATCTGTCATCTAAAGATAATCATGAACATCCATTTCCCCCAGCAGGATTTGAACCTGAAGTCTGTTGTTTAGAGAATAACAGACTTAACCACTCAGCAATCTAAGCAAGCAGTTCTTTGCAAATAACTGAATAGCTCCTTGAAATTCACTGACAATATCATTGACAGTAAAAGTTGAACAGTAACAGTTCTAGTACTGAACCCTATGGTATTCCACTTATAACTTTCCTTCCACCTGATGATGCTTCTGCTATGCAACTCTTATATCTGATCTGTCAGATAGCTGCTAATATTTCAACTGTTATATCTGTTAATTTTATTATTAATATGTGCAATGTCTATATATTTGTATTGTATTATTAACTACTATTAAAACTCTTTCAAAGACACATCTTAAAGATAAACCTGAATCTTGTCTTGTCTTGTTTAACCCTTAACTATATCCCTTGTCCGCTGCGCCTTTGTTGTAATCTTTTGTGGCCTCTCCTTCAATCTCAAATCGTGTGCAAGGTCTTCAAACAAGGAGAATTTTCCCTGATCTATAAATTCTGGGGTTAAGTCCTTTCGGAATCAAGAAAATTTATTTGTTTATCTGCACTATCTTGATTCCTATTCAAGAGAGAACTTCTTGTCAGGGATTTGATGTACAGATTATCATGATTCCAATAAATATCAGCATTAAACAAGCCCTTACTAATATTTCTAAACAGCAGTCGTAACTGTTTCCCGTGTTTTTACTTATACAGGTTCTATATTTTTAGCAGGTGGTGCATTGGCTTGGAAAATCATACACGTATTTTGGGTTAAGAAACAAAGAAATTTATTCATTCAAAAAAACAATACATGTTAATCAAAACTAAGCTAAATGAAGGTCCCAAAAATCAATTATGCAAAAATTAACAAGATCTAGTTCACAATCGGTATCTCTCATTAGGTGATATTAACAAATCCAAACTGTCCTTAACCCAATTACTTAACACAAATATATGGATGAATGCCCTATTTCTTCCTCAATTAATGCACATACACATCTATTTCAAACTAACCTTAAACTAATGATAGTTTCTGTAATTCTACACTTCTATAGCTATAAAGATCCTTGTTAGAGGAATGGGTACTAAAGTCCTAAAATCTGTCTTAACAAGTCCAATCCACAGGAAATTTTGCACTGTATCTCACTCTGGCCTAAGAATTACACAATACAATAAGAAATAAAGGCTTTATGTTACCAACCAGATGAATTCATTAGGAGATACTTTTCATCGTGTCTTCTTGTAGGTTTCTTTTAGGTCGTTACCCTATTCATCGAGCTGTTGTTCCTTGCCTTGATTTCAAACATGGATCACTTCTTTACCTTATGTCGATGAATCTGTCTTGCAGAAGGGTACAGCCGGAGCTACACGAAGTTTTGGCGTACGCTGTTTGTCCCATCGCATGGATGATTATGCTCGGACAAGCCCGCTATTTTGACCATATTGCCGCCGCTGAACGACTCCCGCTCAACTCCATCGTCTCGAAGCTATGACCCACCACATGGAAAACCGCAGGAGGGAAGAAAACACCAAAACCTGAACTAGGAATGAAAAAGGCAAAAAGACCACGAACTCGTATCACTAAGACTTTTATATGCTCTGTGTCTGTTCTCTCTAATACGTCACTGATTTGCAGACGCCACCTAATTCTCCTTGTACACCGCACCTTCTCCTCTCATTGCTTTCCCGCGTGGGCAGCCTACACATGCTTTCAGTTCATATAACAACTGCCTGAGGTCATGTTTATAATCGGATTACAATAGTTTACTCTAAACTCTGACCTTCTTGTTACAATATCACCTCTACAATACTTTATTTCTTGTTAGTTATTTAAGGGCCATTTACAAAATACTCACATAGAAAAATTATATGAATGGACTATTATTACTATGTGTACAAGGATTTCTAATATTATCTATTTATAAGTAATTCTCTTTAGGGAAATTTTGCATTTATGTTAAATCTGAATAAAATACCAAATTACAATTTTAGTGTTCATTCCAGATTTAACACAACTATTAAATATCTACTTTCTCATTCTCTTGCAATTCTTGCAGTCCTTCTTTTCCCATTGCTGTTTCTCTTATTTTCATTACTTTCTTTCATTATCAATGCTGTTGTTTTTTCCTTTGCATCATTAACCCCATTTATTTATTTATTTATTCCTATGGCAAATGGAATACAGAAACAGCTACAGGTCAATGTCCAGCCTGGAAAGCCAATCCAAGGCCTCATCCGTCATCTTGTGAATGTCTTGTAGGCCACCACCTTGAAATTGGAGCCTTCGCAGTCATTCCCAATATGAGTAATTGTCTGAGCCATGGGAGAACAATCACAATAAGGGTGGTCTAACAGCCTCCATTTATGTAGTAGGTAGCTACATCTACCCTGGTTAGTTCTGATCCTGTTGATCAATGACCAAATCTTCCTAAGAAGAGCAAAACCAGTCTGCGGAGCACAGGGACCTTCTACCTGGAAGCTGTTTGTTGGGAGATTGTTGGACCAGTTTTCTCTCCACATGTCAGTTGTTGATGGCAGGGCAGCTGAAGAGGGAGTTCGTCCATGGACCAGAACGGCTTTCTAGATTTTGGGCAAAGACTAGGTGGATTTATGAGAGTCTGGTGCAGAGACAGGAGTGGGTTGCTCATTACTTTATTAAATTCTTTAATTGAGGCTTATCTTCTCCATATGTTTGGTGGAGCAATGTTAGATAGGACAGGCAGCCAGGAGAGAGCAGTGCTTCTCACTGTCCCACTAATTATGCACATGGTAGAGTTTAGTTGGGTGTCTATAATGTTTATTTGTTTGTGTGTGTGCGTGTGCGTGCACGCACGCACGCACTTCTTTCCCAGATAGAGGCACAATATTCTGCTGCAGAGAATGCGAGGGCTAGTGCAGACGACCTTAGGACTTCTGCACTACAACCAGGTTGTTCCAGCAAGCCTTGAAATGATATTGTTTCTTGTTTTAATTTTGTTGGACAGGTTGGTGTTGTGCCTTCTGTCCAGGCTCACTCCAAGGTATTTTGGGATGAGGCTGTGTTCTACCATTTTTTTTTCACAGAAAGAAAGGTTGAGGTGTCGATTCACCTCTGCATTGTTCAGGTGAAATACTGTGGAAACAGTTTTTGTTGGATTTGGCTTCAAGTACCACTACTTGAAGTACTCTTCCAGGATGTTCAGGTCTGTATTCAACGTTGATTCCAGGTTGGAAAAGGAGATAGATTGATGTAGGATTACTAGGTCATCAGCATACATATACTTGCTTGAGCTGGTATGTGGTAAGTCGTACACTTAGATGTTAAAGAGTAAAGGGGATAACACAGAGCCCTGTGGGTGACCATTGTGAAGGAATCTGGGCCTGATCTTTTTTTCTGCCAATATGGACCCGGATCTTTCTATTGAAAAGAATGGATTCAAAAAGCTGGAAAGTTTTTTTGCACCTTATAATATTTCCTAGCTTTAGGAGGAGGAGGCCCATGATCCAGACTGTATGACTCAATAAGCTAATGTTAGGTCAATAAAAGTGGCTCCGGATTTAAGTTTCTTCTGGAAGCCTGCTTCAATCTGTGTTGTCAGGGCCAGGACCTGGTCACAGCAACTTCTTCCCGGCCTGAAGCCAGCTTGTTCAATCGGGAATGCTCTTTCAATGAGTGGTGAAATTCTTTTAAGGAGAATTCTTTCAGCGAGCTTATAGGTGGAGCAAAGCAAGGAGATAGGTCATAGATTTTTGACATCATTTGAATCTTTCCCTGGTTTGGGCACAGCAATTATTTTGGCTCCCCCCCCCACACACACACAGATTTGGTAGTTTTCAAGTCATTATAATTTTTGAGAAAAGGGCTGCTAGCCATGTTTGGCCGAGATGTTTTAGAAACTCAGGGAGGATACCATCCACTCCTGAAGCCTTGCCATTCTTGGTGAGTTTTAAGGCTACCTGTACCTCTTCCCGAGATACTGGGTGTACAAGGTCAGGAAGCTCGTGACTCATCTTCAGGATTTGTCTGATGGAAGACTGCACAATAATTTTCCTGATAGAGCTGAGACATATCTTGGAGGTTTTCAATAAATGATTAGCCATTTGATCAGAAGTTATCTCTGTTTCTTTTTGTGTTGTTGGTTCTGTGCCACCTAATTTTCTCAGAAGTGACTAGCTTTTCTGGTTAGATGTGGTGAAATCGAGTTCATGGATGGTTGAGATCCATCTTTCCTTTCTGTTTTTATCCAGCATTGCTATGAGCTCCTTAGCAACAGTTGGGTCTTCAGTCTCTTCATATTTGGCTAAAAGTTCCTCAGTTTCTCTACTCCAGCATGGGATGTATTGTTTTCTGTAACCTCTAAGAATAGAGGCTTTGGCTGCAGTTTTCATTAGTTTAACAAATCTTGGATAGCAATTAGGGGTGGGTGGAAATGCTCTAATGGTTTGCTCGATTTGTTTCTGAAATGCATTCCAGTTGGACCTGCAAAGGCTCCATCTAGCAATTTGTGTTCCACTGATGATTAGAATTGATGTGCCAGTCTCTATTAGTGTAGGACAATGCTGACTAATAAGAGAATCTGTTGAGGATGGTTCTGGTTGTTGGCAGAGGGTGGTCTTTAGTGACTATGCACAGATCTGGAGTGTAGGTTCTGTTCCATCTGGCTGAGTGGAGAGTGCCTTCCTGATTGGCATCATAAATCAAATACAGGTTATATGTATCCAACCAGTTAACTAGATTATTACCATCCTGGTTGTTAGAAGAATAGCCCCACATGGTGTGATGAGAATTGAAGTCACCAACATAGATAGCAGGGTGAGTTGGTGGCTCGTCCATCAGATCAGGCCAGGATTGCAGTGGTGGTTTGTAGACATTGTAGATGGTGGTATTTTGAACTTTAATACCTATGGAGTATTCCGCATCAGGTACACATTGGGTTATGTCCTTGAGGTCAGGCTGGATGTAGGTTGCCAGACTATGCTTGGGATGGCAGTTATAATACATGAGAATTAGGACTGGGATCTTTAGTCTATTGAGGGCTATGTCAGGTACATGGGTTTCCTGGAGAGCCAAGATGTCAATTGCTTTGTCTTTGGCTTTGGATTTAGATAGTCCTTCTATGTTTAAGGAACATATCTTGAGAGAGTTGTTTAAGGGGACTGTAACTTATTTTTTTGAAGCTGCCCTCCACCCAAACAAGCAATGCGATCTTTGTTATTCTGTGCGAAGATCATGCTGGCATGGAGCTTTTTAAGTTTTGTATTCATCATAGTTGCTGCTGTAAGTGGTCCAGGATGCTTGGTATCTTTGGATGCCTTGTTTGAGACATTAGCTTCATGTTACCTGTGATTCATCTCTGGGGCTTCTTTTGTCTGAAGCACCAGCAATGTACCACAGGGTAATATTACTGGTGTGTGTGTGGGGGGGGGGGGGGGGCATGAGAAGGCTGTCTCATCCCTCCCATTAACCACATGAAGTGTCCTAACTCTCTGTTCACCCTGCTCTGCACAGTCTTTTGTCTTACTTTCTCAATACTTCGGTCTCCCCTCCCCCATGCATTCTACCTTCATCCATGATTCACCCATATAATGATGGCCATCCATAAGGACTGCAATATCTTTCTCAGTCGCACTCTCAAAGGTTAACTCCAATGATACTTCTTGCATGTTTTCCTTACTACATTTCAAGCTTACATCTTCTCATTATGTTAGGACATTAAATATTAATGGATATAAAAGAATGAAAATTAAAAATAAGTTATTTCTCTATTATAGCTATTTTTCTGTTATAGCTTTTGACTGGCCTATCAAAACTAAAGATATCTGTAAGGTAAACATAATCTTTAAAGGTACCTGTGGCATGACTAGAAATAATAAATTATTATTAACACTAAGCACAGTATTCGGTGGGATGAAGCTCACCTTCTCCATAGAAGCAGGTTTAAATATGAACTCCTTTTCAAAGAAAGTTGCGAAGCCCTTTTACATTGGCCAAATCTGAATCGGAACAATTATCTCTCTCTCCAGAAGTTTGGGAGATTCTTATTTTATGTAACCATCAAAAATAGTTTTTAATAATATTATTTATTAATATTAATTTCTAACACGCAGCAACAGTTTTTAATTGGTAAAACCACCGACTGGTGTATGTACCTTGTATTCCTGTTTCTTTGATTTGCTTGTTTCTATGCACTGATGATGACATACTGTTATTTTCAGTACAAAATATCTGTACTTTCATTTCATTAAAGTTAATTACTGTGGTTATCGTATAATTTCTTGTTCATTAGGTAAACAGTACGTACAAAATCTGATCACTTAATCACATTTAAAATTGAAAGATGACATCTGATATTTTAAAAATAAATAAATAAAATTACAGCAGAAGGATATTAAGAACAACAATTTTAAATATTAATTTTTGAGGTAGCTGTTTTCCAGATGTATAATTCCAGATGCTCCCATTTCTCGCCTGCTGCATTTTGAAATGATGCAAGCGCAGCATGCCACAACATATATTATTGACACTAGATAATGGCAAAAGTTAAGTAGATTTTTATAATGCTATGTTGTGTCATTAAGTTATTATATTAAATAGAAAATATATTTAACAATTAACAGTCAGAAAAAAGAAGTGAGGCTCTGCTAAAACAACTATGAAAATAATATGTAAAATCTTATGAGAGATTTTATGTTTTTTAACCCTAGGCATGAGTTATGGATTATGCAAATGAGTAACTAGATTTATCTAATACATTATTGCTATCTAACTATATATGACTCCTTTCATTGCTTTTACAGTCTTATTCATTTTTTTATGAAATATGACAGTTCAGAGAAAAATATTTTGGCTTTACACTTAAACTAAAAACAGAAAAAATCCATTTAGATATTTTGTCTTGAATTGAGAAATGAAATGAAATAAAAAAAATACTTCATCATTATTATAATACAATATTACAGTATTGTAATATTGTATTGATTCCAGTACTAAATTAAGTTTTAATAATTATTAAAATATATTTAAAGCTAGCTTGGTATGTGTATATATATATATATATATATATATATATATTACTTACAATGATCTACTCATATGATGGTTTTAGCAACATGACGCTGAGTGAATCAACCGGTGCACAGTATTTGTTTTTTACACTGGAGCAGCAACACCCTTACTTGGAAGTTGGTCATTATTAACAGCATTCAACTAATAAACAGTTCATAATTTATGGCAAAACCAAATATTGAGAGAGAGAGAGAGATGTTCTGAGTAATGATGTCATAAATAACCTGAGTTCAGAAATATTGTGCACCAGTTTGATTCAATGAGTTGACATCATGTCGCTAAAACTATTGTATGGTCAAATGCAGCATCATATGAGTGGGTTGTTGTAAGGTTGAGTGTTACCTATATGTGTGTGTGTAAGTATTACTTACACACACAGCTTGGAAAGAAGTCAATGGATACCATAGTGTGAGAACAAACAGCCATGGCACCCACCTCAATAAGATGTAGGACCTCCTTTCGCTGAGATAACTGCAGAAATCCTATTGGGCATACTTTCCAGAAGTGTACAATAGTGATCAGTGGGAATTTTGGACCATTCTTCCTGTAGGCATGTAATCAGGTCCTGGACTGTTGAGGGGTCAGACATCCCTTGACTTCACTGGATGATTCCCATTCATCCTCTCAGATGCTCAGTAGGGTTGAGATCAGTGCTCTGTGGTGACATCCCTATTTCACACATTTATGACAGCAGCCTTATGACTAGTCAGTTCCATAGAAATGCCACAAAGTAGGAAATATTGCATTCTTTAGAATGTTCAGATACCTCTGAGAGTTCAGTGTTTATGTCACCACAAACAGAGGTCCAAGGCCAAACTAGGAAAAATAGGACCACACTGCCACCTCTGAATTTCATAGTTGGGGATGCTTACCGGTCATCTGCCACACCCCATCCATCTGCTCAATAGAGGTGTTGTGTGATTCGTTTCTCTGTAACACAGCTTTCCAATCTTCTAATTCAAATATCCCACTGTACATGCAAAGAGCATGTACAGTGGGATATACAAGCTGCAATATACGAGCCCCCACCGTAAAAACACATGTTGTGAGCCTTGGTTCTGAATGTTTTTATGCAGATACGTGTTCCAGTTGATGTCTAGAACTCCACATTTAACATGTTGCCTGAAGAATGACAGTTTTTACATATTATCCTTCGTAGCACCCTATGGTCACATTTGGTAAGTGTGGTGGGTTGTCCACTGTGGGTGGTAGTACTTGCAATTGACTCCCTGCACTTCCATGTAGTATCACTGATTGTTGACCTGGAATGGCTCAATTTGTCAATGCCAAGAGATAGGCCTGCAACATGGCATCCTATCACAGTCTCTGTCAGTTCCTTTCTCACAGCCATTTCACCTAGGCACAGTTGCACTGACTTGAAAGCATCATATTCTTCCAATTTATACCAGCTACAAACACATAACTCATTACATGGCACAGTGTACATTGCCCTTTAGTGTGTCCATTGACTTCTTTCTAAGCAGTGTGTGTAATATGTATGTATATATTACTTATATGCAATATAAGTAATACATACTTACTAATACATAATACATACATACATACTTTCAGTATATACTTATTACATATATATATACTGAAAGAGAAACCGAACTGCAGGCCAAACTTACTTTGCACAACTGTTCTTACAGTGGTTAATTACAAAGAATGGGGTAGGGGATGGGGGATTAGTGCTTTGCCATACAATGAAATTCACTATATGATTGTGGTCTTGGAAGAACCCAACATGCCATAGGGCTCAACAAGTACACTCTTCCATGGCAATTTATTATTTAATAAAAAAATCTTTCTAAACAAACTTTTTTTTTTTTAACTTTAAGTAAACATAGAAGAATATACATGTAATATAAAGGGACATTATAGTAACAAAAGTTATTTTAACAAATTATATTTTCCAAAAATTCAGCATTGTTTTTACTGTTCTTCATGTTCTTATTATTTATTGACTTCTCCTTATTGAAATAGTTCTTACATAAAGGAAATGTTCTCACAACAAAACAGCACCACTAATCACTTTATGGAACTTGCAATATATCATTAAAAATGTGTGTGGGTGTGTTGGGGGTGGGGGGTCTTTGGTGATTTTTTCCTGCCATAAGTAGGATTTTGTATAACTTATCAACTACTATGTACATGGGTACACACACACAATAATCCTTCAATTATCCACATTGGTAAAGCAGTTCGAAAATTGAAGGGTCTGATAACCTAAAGCCCTAAAAGTTGGTTGACAGACTAACACCCATTAAAGGTTCGGATAATTGAGAGATTGCTGTGTGTGAGTGAGTGAGAGTGAGTGAGTGATATCAGGCATATGGTGCATATTATTATAGTTTAAGATGTAGCTGCAACAGTTGGCCATATTTGCATCATTATTGTAACATTCTGGACAGTTGTCAGAAATATTTTCAGCATGGTAAATTTTATGACTGCTATTTTGAAATCTTATTATGAAAATTACTACAAAAAAATTTTGAGTAAACTTACAAGTTTGGATACTTACATTCATTTGGAACAGTGCTTTCCAACCTTGTTTTGACTCCTGTAACTTTTTTTTTTTTTTTTTTTTGAAATACAGTACCCCTCATTCTTTTATAGCACCCTGCTCTCTAGCATATGACATCATAATATCCATCCATCAGAAATTGACACTAAAAAAAAATACAGAATAGGAAACAGAAGAGTGTTATCACTTAAGATTAATAAGTGGTGGAATAGTGATGGTGATATACTGAGTATATTCAGTGGTATAAATTAGTGTTTTATATTTAAAACTGTGTTCTTTTTACAGAAAAGTTACATATGGGGGGGGGTGGAAAGTTCTGATACGCACCTAGAAGAAAAATAATATTAAAGCAACTGATATAATCACAAAAAATAATATACGAGGATATCAGTCATTTTTGTTCTACATGTTTATTAGAACTTTTCAGACCTCCTGTATATCTTTATTCGAGATTTAGAAGAAAATCTTGTGTCACGCTATTATGAGTATTCTCATTGAAAATAAGCGATCTATAAGATGACTCAGAATATCTTTTTTCATTGAGTCTTATCATCAAGATATAGACAGTATATACCTGTTTTAGTTAGCATCTTTTATCAGAAGTTTAAGGTTTTGTATGGTTCTTGTTTCATATATGGAAAAAAAAATGAATTATACTATATTACAATTACCCTTATTGTTTTTTGGTCTCATGATAACTATCTATTACTTTATGCTTTTCATAGAGTTTCCCTTTGATACTTCCTGATGAAGTGCCATTAACACAAAATTCTGAGCAAAGTGACATAAATATTTTATATAACGAGAGCAACCGTTCTTACCAGAATGATTATAAGAGTGATAATATGCCTGTAAATTCTGAACTCTTCAGTAACTGTACCTTACCACCGTGTGATAATGCTGACATACCCTCTTATTTCACAGAAGGAAGTAAGTGTAGAATGCTTTAAAAATCAATTAAGCTATACTTTTAACTATTTTAACCATCTTTTTATAATAATTATTGCAAATTATAATATGTAAAAAAAAAAAGTTATAAAAATTATGGAAACAACTACCATGTTAGAGTAAAACTTCAGTTTAATATAAACCAAAATAATCTCTCAACATTTCAACCTTCACATTAAGATCATCATCTGGAGTATACACATATATACAAAGAAACAAGCTACACTACACTCTACATGGTATGCTAACGTTACATTGATTTGGTCAACCATTAAAACTATTGGCCTGACCTCTGGTGAAAAAAAAACTTCCTACATCAACGCTACAAAAATAAATTAAGTTGGAGAGCAACATCTTCACACAAATTACTCATATAAGTATACATATAAATTAAAACAGTATGGGTGGTGGCCAATAAAAGCTGAAATAATTGCTTAGAGTCCTAAAGTCAGGGTTTGCTAGAAAACTTGAAGAACTAAGTGGGCTGAATATATACTATCCAAATTCTTGGGATTTTAAACCACCATTATTGTTAAGCTTAGGATGGTTAATCAAAATTTAACAGGCTTCTTTAAATTTGCATTCATACCAGGTTTTTGTATGATGTAAAGAACAGTATGATGTATTTTCCAATTAATTTGGCGTAGGGTGTTAAGAGCATGATCTGAGGGGCATATCAGGAGATGGACTGGGTGCTACACTTTGGAAACAATGCTGCCATTTTTTTCTATAGGACCATCTTAGTCTGCTCATGCATCTTGAGCACTTGTTCATAGTCCAGGTGTTCCAAGTTTAGATCTATAATTCATTCTTGCTTTGTGAGGAATGGTTCAAGAGAGAGAGAGAAATGGATACTTACCTATATCCAAAGCCTGGAGAGCTAATGGAGTGTTGAATCATGTTCCAAAAACTAATCCAAGAAAGAAGAGTCACGATACAATGCGATAAGAAGTGAGTAACCAGAGATGATGGCTCATCTAATCTCAGACCAACTATCAACTGCTTTCCAGGAGATAAATCAATACCAGAGCAGATAACAAGGTTGGAGTGGTGCCGAAGTCATATATTTCCCTTATACAAATAGTGAAAAGGTGTATCAACTTATTGTTAAAATACTCTGGATTAACAATAGTTATAGGTGTTTTCATTTGATTATAATTTAAACTAGTCAAAAATTATATGCCTGTTTAATCCTTTATCCAAGTGTAAGCAAACAATGCTTTATACATGTCTGAAAGGAATATGTGCTTCGCATTATGGAACATCTAAGCAGTTAATTTGAACTCATTACTCTCTATATACATGTAGCCTAGTAATGAAGATACTTCACAAGCAAACAAAGTTTGCTTACATTGGAATAAAGGATTAAACAAGAATTATTGGCAAGTTTATTTAGATAATAACTAAATAAAAAAAACTTCTATAATTGTTGTTGCAACATTTGAAACTAGTAGCCCTTATCTGCTCTCCTAAAGATTCACTCCTTATCCTCTCTTCAAGCTGGTTACAAGGTTTCTTTTTCTTGCAACTTGTAATGTTATGGACATCCTTTGAGATCTGTCAATATTCTCCTTGGAGAATACAGGAAACAGTGAGTCTAGTGTGGTCCACACTTATGGTCAGTCAGGTCTAGCTGACTATGCCTTAGATATGGTTCACAGAATCAAATGGAAAAAAACTACTATGCTTCACTGCTGCAAGTACAAACTTAAAGACTGTTTTTAGAATTAGCATCAGATTTAAAAAACCAACCCAATCTAAATAAATATTGTTGAGCTAAACTTCCCAAGATTTGGAAAACGTTAATTCTTAGACCTCCTGCCTAACAGCCAAGGCTGGACAACAGCACCTATAAGAGGGCATCCCTAATAGGACTTTAGACTTCTAGTCTAACTTCCTCCTCTTATTGTTTTGTGTATTTTTATCTATGTTATTACAATATTTATATTGTATCCCAGAAGGATGTCTCTTTATCAGAGATGATATATCAGAATGGTTAACTTTGTGTTTAATTATTTCTCTGTGCTGTATTCATTTCTTTAAATGTAATTATGAACTATTTCCATCCTCATTTGACAAACCCCTGTAATAGGGTTCTCTGGTATTCTGTCAAATTGCTCTGCAAAGTGTAGCAATATCATGCTGTTGCCATTTCCCTTTTCCAGCTTAGCCATGTCAATTATTGTAGAAAGTGGATTAATTGCTAAGAAAAAGATCTCCCCTTTACAAAGCTTTGTTTCTCTTAGAATATCATATTCTTATCCATCCATTCCTGAGCTGGGTGTCTAACCAACTTTTTCAATACCTTAACCACCACTCCTGAGATACTAATTGGTCTCTAATTTGCTCCAGATTTGAACTTCCTTTATATAATTGATTACATTGGCCTCTTTCCATTCCTTTGGATCTCGTTCAGTACTGAAAAGTAAATTAAATTGCCTGGTTATGGGCAGACTATTAAATTATTTAAGGAATTTACAACACATACTGGAATATTAATTAAAATAAACTTTAATAAATACCTCCTATAATTCGGCAATGTCGCATTGCCATCTTCATGAGAACATACAACTATGACACTTGCACGACTATGACACATCCTAATGGTGCCCCCCCCATAGCGAGCTATATTGGGTTGTCTTGGCTGATGTTCTCATGATGCAAGCTTCCCAAATTTGGGACAGTCTCATGCACCCAAATTTGTTGAGGTTTGGAAAGTTTTTTAGAGCTGAGGCTGATTCTATGAACAATCTTTCATATTTAAACTTGCTGCGGTCTATTAACATGACTTTCCTGCAATGTATTCTGTGGCAGGTGTTCAGAGCATGGTCTGCAAGCCCAGAGTGGCTGTACTGGTGAAACTGGATGTAGTCTGTGTGTTCCAAAATCCTGACATTTGCTGTCCTGCTTGTTTGGCCAAAGTAGGACAGTTTACAGCTGCAAGTGACCTGGTATACCCCATGTATGTCTAGAGGAAGTGGTTGGTCTTTGGTGGAGCAGATAAGGGATGCCAATTTTTTATATGGTTTGTAACATGAAGTTGGGTCATATTTTTTTAAGATTTTGGTTATTTTTTTCAGAGGTGCCCCAGATATGGAATGGTGATGGATTTAGTGTAATCTTTGTTATGAAGGGGGTGGGGGCTTGTGGTTAACTGGTTTTAATATTTTTTGGATTTTTGGGGGATTGTAGCCATTGGCTCAGAAAGTATTAAGGATGTGGTTTAGTTCAGTGGTTAGGGCATTGTCATCTGAACAGATTAATTTTGTCCTGTTATATAGTGTGTTTTTATAACCCCATATTGTTGTGAGGAGGGAGGATTGCTAGTGAATGTATCTGCCTGTATCGGTGGGTTTTCTGTAAACAGAGAAAACCAAGGATCCATCAGGCTGGCGAGTGATTAGAGTGTCTAGGAAAGGGAGACTGTTGTTTTCCTCTTTTTCCAAGATGAACTGGATTCTGGGGTGTTGGTTGTTTAAGTGTGTTAAGGAGTGTATCTGAGCCATGTGGCCAAGTAGCGAACACATCATCAATGTAGCGAAGCCAAACAGTGGGGTTTTGTGGGGCAGAGTTTAAGGCTTTCTCTTCAAAAGTCTCCATAAAGAAGTTGACCAGGAGTGGGGAGAGTGGTGAACCCATGGCTGTCCCTCCCCCCTCTATCTGTTTGTAGAATTTTCCCTGCCAAACGAAATAGCCTGAGTTCATTGTGAACTGAATTAGGGCTGAGATATCGGGAGGAAATTTGGTTTGGATGAGCTCTAAGGTTTCCTTGAGTGGGACATTTGTGAATAGGGAGGAGACGTCACAACTGACCATTATGTCAGTATGTTGGAGTGAGAGGTTTTTCTATACTGGCTTTGAAGTGGGCTGAGGTTTTTATGTGTGATGGTGTGTTGCCAGTATAGTGTGTGAGCGCTTTGGCTAAATGTTTGGCTAATTTTTATGTGGGGGAATCGATGCCATCCACTATGGATGTAATGGCACATTTTATTTATGTATTTTTGGAAGTCCATATATTTGGGGGGGGGGGGGGTTCTAGAGTTAAAAGGTTTTAGTTTGTTGGCAACTTCCACAGGCCAAGAAGTGATCTTCTTAAGGAGCCCTTGGAGTGTTCTAATTTGGGAGCTGATGGGATTATACTTAATAGGGAGGTAGGTAGCCTGATCTAACAATAAAGCATTAAGCTTACCTGTGTAGTCTGTTTGGTTGAGAACCACACTGGCATTTCCCTTATCCACTTTGGTGATTACTATTTCTTTGTTTTTCTTCATTTCTTGTAGAGCTTTATATTCACCTTTGGATATGTTGGTTTTTGGTGGTCTTGCTTTGGTGAGAACACCGGCTACATCCAGTCTGATATTGTTGGCGATATGGTTTAGAAGGTTGCAGATACCATGTTCTATCTGAATCATTATTTCTTCAGCCAGTATTTTCTTAGGAGATACGACGAAATTGTGGCCATGTGCCAGTGCATCGAGTGGTTGTTGTGGTTCGGAGGTAGAGTCCTTTTTCAAGTTTTCAAATCTTTTGATGTGCCGACTTCTTATCTTTTCAAATTCTTTTGCTGCTGAAGCACACGAGACATCGTAGAAAATTCCAAAGGTCGTGGTTCAGTGTGTCGGAAAACTCTTCCTCTAGCACCCGATTAGCTTTGTTTTGATCGGCTATAAAAACGCACGTAGCGGTAATTTGTTCTCATAGCTAGCGTGGTTATAAACCGGAGAGCCTTCTGTGAAGAGGAACGGTGCTTTAATTTTACACAATTTGGGATTATCTCATCCAGTCTCATGGCTGTATTCACTTGATATCCTAAGTACTCCCAGTTCATCTATGTGTTCTCATATTGATTCCCTGTTACATCAGACATTACATTACATGAAAACCTCGCTTAACGTGATTAATTAGTCCATCAAATAATGCACGCTCAAATACAATAAACAATAGGAATAATTATAATTCATCCATCAGTTAGCATGAATCTGGGGGGAAAATTTTCAGTATAAACTATATTAGAGGACAAAATTATCAAAGTTAATAAAAAATTTCTTAAATTTTTATGTGCTTTTTTAATCAAATGTCTAAACATTTGATTGGAGTACTTTTTTTAGAAAAAAATGAAGTAAAGATGTTTGAATCGTGCTTGACTTTGTCATCTTGTAATGTAATTTGCGATGGCTGGTGATTGCTTTTTCAAGATTTCGGCAGACTTCAAAGCTTCATTCGATATCAGGATCAGCAACAAACAAAATTTCCTTAACATACTCAATGTGATTGAAAACTAGCTCAAGTTCTTTTGCAGTTAGCTTCTTTGTCATAACATTCTCTTCTTCTTCGAGCTCCTTTTCTTCTTCTTCTTCATATCCACGCTGTTCTTCTAGTTGAAGATCATTCGTGCTTAACTGTTCTAAATGGGAATTGAACAAATTTCTCATATCTTCATTATCCAGTTCATTAAATCCAAGTTCTTTTCCAATTGTGCTGATTCCTTCAAAATGTGAGATCTTGGATTTTGCTCACGATAAACTAACATAGACTTAAGTTTATTAAAGTTGCCTTCTTCATTGCCTCCTGATAAAAGCATAAGATCTATAGATACTTTGCATCTTGGTTGAGATGCTTCAGTTTTAGCTAGGAAAGTTTTTGTTGGCATACACTTCCAAAAGAGGAAGTGTATCTTCGTCGATGTTGAATACTTGCTGATCATCATAATCACCCTCCTGAATTATCCTTTGCACTTCTTCAGGAAACTTGGTCATGTAATCTTTATCACCACTAGCAGATTCCCGTTATTCTTATATTATTCAGTTCAGCTCGATTTTTAAAACAGTCAAACCGTTTTATCACAGTAAATCGCAGTAAAGCTTTCACATTCCTCTTGAAATTTGGTTTCTTTCATTGAGGTAAAAATAATGAGAACTTTTGCCTGAATATTCCCTACTAAGAGGTATTCTTTTTTGGTTATAATCTTCAATCCAGAGTGATAGAAGACACTCCATCTTGAACATTAAATGGCTTCTATTTCGGGTAATCTGCATGCTTAAAGAAGCAATAGCAACTTTTCCTTGTTCTTTGTATTCTTTGCCCTTATTTAATATAGTTCAGACTGTAGCCTCGCTGTATCCCAGGTCTCACACAATCATTGTATTACTAGTGCCACTACACTTTCATGTCTCTTAATGACTTCCAGCTTTTCGCTTGCCAGATTGGCAACAAAAAATCGCGTTAATGATTAATCACTTGCGGGAAATAGTATAATTTTATCATGCTAACTGATTATCACACATATTGAATTCACATTAAGTGGGGTTTTCTGTATATTCACCAGGATGATACATACTCACAAAATGATCACTCAACAATTTAACTATTTCTTCTCCTCTTGTCATCTCACCATCCTTCCATAATCATTCTTCCTTTTTTACTTGTTACATAAAAGAAGAACTCTTTGGGATTTCCTTTAGCCTACTCAGCTAATTCCCTCTCATAATCTGATTATGCCTCGCCAAAAGGAAACATGGATGGCATAATTAGACCATGAGCTAATCGGCAAATTAGCTCAATGAGCACAGGGCAAGTAAATCACTCCCTTAGATATCAACTATGAGAAAATAGACTAGAAAGAGGAAAGAAAATGGAATTTATGCAGCTACTAAAAGATAATTACCTAAAACTGCATACAGGAAGAGTGACCTTATTCCTTATATCTCTCCACTATTTTCAGAGCCTATTTAATGATGCCACTCACCAATTTAACACCCACCTGATTTGCCCTCCTGACCCTGGGTGTGTAATCAAATACTGCTATCCATAAATACCTTTTGGTTTTTTCTCAAGTTTTTCTTAAGAAACTAGCAGTTTCTTAAGCCACAGCACTGCTATGGCTTAAGAAAATGCTAGTTTGTCATAATCACTAGCTTTGTAGTTTTATATATAATCCTTCTTAATTTAAAATTCTGCATGCTTTAGCCACTTCCAAGGTTATGACTATATGATCACTCTCCCTATGTCTAATACTGTCACCAGAATGCAATATTCTCAAACCCTAGATAAATTCCATCATATGCTGTTTTAGGTAATTATCTTTTAGTAGCTGCATAAATTCCATTTTCTTTCCTCTTTCCAGTATTTCCTTATAGCTGACATCCCTGAGACTGAATACTTGCCCTGTGCTTGCTCATTGATCTAATTTGCCATTGCATGTCATCCATTATCTCCTTTTGCTTCCCCTAGCCTATAATACTAATCAACTATATATTTTGTCCTGGAGCATTTGAAACTACTGAAGTGGTTTTTTAAAATCTTGTATAGACAGAAATTTTATATTAAATTCTTTCTATACTGATTTTACTTAGGAATTTAAATTAGATTGATTTGCTTGTAATTTTTGTAAATATCTGATCGCTGAATTACTGTACAACAACAAAGAACAAAGAAAATTATGTATAAATGAATTGTAACATTAGATTGTTTAAGACAAAGAACAAAGAAAATTATGTATAAAAGAATTGTGATAATATAATGCTTAAGAGAAAGAAATATCCCAGATGGATTAATATAAAACCTGAGGCTATCACGTTTACGAAGGTCAAAAACGTACAGAGAGTCCTGGCTTAACACAGCGACGAAAAAAGGTGGCAGGTACAGACCCATGTGAATACCCAAGGAAATGAAAGGGTAGCAAAATTGAAAGTCATTGAGCAGCTTAAAAGGAGGAGACCGAGGGCAGAGTTGTTGGCGTCACTCGGAGGTCATGCAGTACGTTTTCGTCTGGGAAGGTCGGTCATAGGTAGCCAGTGGACTGCTTAAAGAGGAGAGGCCATTATTGATGGTTGTCGCTGGACAAGCACACTTTTGCCCAGTTTTTCTGTTCCAGCTCTCGGTTCGTATATGTCCCGTTGATTCTAGGTCAAGGGACCCGTTCCTGCCAACAGATACCCGAAGATGTTAGATGGGTCGTTTAAGCAGTGCAAGAAATGAGTTCTGGACTTCCAGCTACCAAGGTGCCTGCTGATTGCCGCCAGTAAAAGTGTCCCATCGATGTCGTTAAAAGGTGCCCATGTGTGAAAGGAAATATCTGAATGAAGTAGATGGTAACGATATCAAGGATCTACTGACGTGGACTAAATGAATTATTACCAAGTAAGGTCGTCTATATATGATTAACTAAAGGCAAGAATTTTGGCAGAGATTTCTCTAGCTTATATGTTTGTTAGTATTATTTCAGGCTGAAGGAAATTAGCTAGTTATTGAGAAATTTACCCGCTTAGTTGTGAGATAAGGTAGCGTTATTGTTACTGATTGTTTAAACTTGCCTATTGTATAGCATTGTAGGTCATTTCTAATATATGAATTGAGTGTAGGCACAATTATTACCATAGTCTGTGTACGTAGTGAAAGATTGTTGAACTTGGTTGAATAGTTTAAGATCCAAGCTAACTTTAATGAGAAGTATAGAGTCAGAATTATTTTGTGTGCTTAGTATTAACTTTTAATGTAACTTGATTAGTATGAATAAACTGTTTTCTTTGTCAAATAATTTACCTGATTTCTGCACACCAATGCACTGCTCATAAAAATCGAACATATATGACTTAAGGGGATAGTTTACCGCGACTGTAGAAAGAAGTTTTACGTTGCTTGATAGAGTGTTGAGAGTTAGAAGTATTCCGTGCTAAGCGAAGTGTTTATTCTTTTGGAAGGATATTTAAATCTTATCTGTGATTTTTGATGGTGCAGTCGAAATAAAATATAAATTTTCAGAAATCAATATCGAAGAAATGCGCTTGCTGTTATGACAAAGGAATTTGGCTCTTGCCCGAGGCAAATTCCGAAGTTATAAAATTACGAGTACGTGAATAACATAGTTACGGCCTTGAGAAAGGGAGGGATTAAAGTTGAATGAAAGGATTAAATATAAGTGACTAAATCAAGCAACGGATTAAAATAACTTGGCGTTACGACGATGAAGAAAGTTAAATAAGAAAAATTAAGTAAAGGGTGAAATAATAAAATATTGAATATATTAGACTTTTGAATGAGTACAAATAACAAAATAAAAATCCTTTCAATTTTGCAATTTTATCCCACTCCAGTAGTTTCAAATGCCTTCAATAGCCTTCTTTAGGCTTAGTCTGTAGTCTTCATTTGGGCAGAACTTCTACTTTGTTGGTTGTCTGCAGTTAGCAGTTCCCCTAACTCAGTCCTGTTCTCTTTATCCTCTCTCAACTAAGTTTCACTAATGGCTATAATTTTAAGCCAATTTGTGCTAATCAGTGCCATAAACGTTTCATTCTTGAACCTGATATATTAGCATACAAATGAGTGTACTGTTGATTCCTTTTCATGCTAAGTCCACTCTCTCTCCAGTCAAAGACAAAACAGCTACCTCAGTTGCATACATGTTTGCAGATGCTGTTATTATTATTATTATTATTATTATTCAGGCCTCCAAGGAGTCAAAAGACTCATCGAGGGAGGTCCTTCCTAAGACATAAAGTCTGTCAAGACTCATCAAGGGGAGGTCCCCCCCCCCTGAGAAACACAAAGTCTATCATACCACTCTTTAAACTCACTGACCGTTCTCACTCCCACCACTCCATCAGGCAATGCATTCCACGGCTCAACCGCCCTCTACACAAAGAAACCACTCCTTACCCTCTTGCTCACAGTTTCCTTTCGTAACTTCCAGGGATGGCCTCTTGTCATCACTCCTTCCCGCTGTTCAACCAAGCGAAAGAACTCCCCAGTGTCAACCCTGTAACCACCTCTCAACAGTTTAAAAGTCTCAATCATATCACCTCTCCTTCTTCTATCCACCAAACTCTGCAGTCCACATTCTCTCAGCCGATCCTCATAACTATCCTTGTACAGTCCTGAAACTATCTTTGTCATCCGTCTTTGTATCCTTTCCACAGTTAATTTATCCCCTTCAAATCCTGGGGACCAAATCTGAGAACAATAGTCCAAGTGTGGTCTGATCAGAGACTTATACAACAGAATGATAACCCTCTTATCTCTGCAGGTCAGTGTCCTTCTCATAATAGCAGCAATCCTCTGTGTTACCTTCACCACCTTTGCAATATGTCCCCTAAACTTCAGGTTTCTATCAATCATCAACCCCAGATCTCTTGTCTCCCCTACTTCCTCTAGTATAACTCCTCCCATAGAGTATGCAGCATCCCATCGATGTTTCCCAAACCTCAAGACCTTACATTTTGCTGCATTAAACTGACACCCCCATTCATTTGCCCATCTATCTAGCTTATTTAAATCCTCTTGCAGGGCTACCACATCTGCACTATTACTAATAATCCTTCCCAGCTTCGCATCATCTGCAAACAACTGAATATCCCCCTGCAATCCACTGGTTATGTCATTGATATAAAGGTTAAACAATATAGGTCCTAGTACTGAGCCCTGTGGGACCCCACTTGTAACTCTCTGCCTCCTGAAAACTGCTCCACCATACACAACTCTCTGATACCTATCAGACAGCCAATCCTGAATCCAGTTGACCAATCTGACATTCAGACCCATGTGCTGCAACTTAAATATCAGCTTATCATGTGGCACCCTGTCAAATGCCTTCGCCAAGTCTAAGAAAATTGCAGTATATGCCTTTCCCTCATCTAATGTTCTTATAACTTTATTATAAAAGGCTAGCCTATTGCTAAAACAAGAGCGTCCTTTCACAAATCCATGTTGATTCTCACAGATAACATTACCCTCATCTGCCCAATGCTGTATACGGTCCCTCACTACTTTCTCCAAGATCTTAACAACTACTGATGACACACAGACTGGCCTATAATTAGACACTTCCAGTCTGTTACCACCCTTATGTAATGGCACTATCTTACCTTCCTTCCATTCCCTGGGCACCTTTGCCAAGCCAGACTTTCATTGAAAAACCACGTTAAAGGCACTGTCAATTCCCTAGCACATTCTCTCAAAACTCGTGGTGAAATACCATCCAGTCCCACAGCTTTACTGACATCCAGAGTACTCAGTATCTGAAACACACTCTCCTCCTGTACCTCCAGACCTCGAACCAGTCCTATCCCTCTAGCATTAAAACTGACTCGTCTAGGATGAAATACTCCAATACAGTGTTCATTGAACAATTCCACTATGTCCTCTGCATCAGTCACTCTATGCCCATTTTTATCCCACAATATCATTCTTCCACAGTCATTTCTCCTCCTACTGGCCACATAGCTAAAAAATTCCCTAGGATTTTCTTTGGATCTTAGGGCCAATCTCCTCTCATATTCCAGTTTCGCTTTCCTTACCACACTAGTCACTCTTCTGGCCTGTGTCTTATATTCCTCATGCATCTCTTCATCTGTCTCCTTATATCTCTTCCATAGCCTCTTTTTCGCATGCAATTCCTGTTTAATATTGTTTGTCATCCACTTTACTCCAAATTGCATCCTCTTCTTCACTCGTGGTATACAACTTACCATTGCTGATAACAAATATTCTTTCACAATTTCCCACGCACTAGTGATATCCCGGCCTTCCAATTCCTCCCTCCATGAAACTTCCCGAAGTTGATGTCTAAGACTATTATAATCACCTGCCTTATAATTCCACATAAGCTCCCGTCTCTTTGATACTCCTGCATGTCTATTCATTTTCCAAGTCAACACCATATGGTCACTCTCTCGAACTGGTGGGAGAGACGTCAACTCAGTTATTATCAACTCTTCTGATGCTATAACCAAATCCAAAACTTTTGAACCTCTTGTTCGCTCTGTTACATGTTGCCTAAGACATTTGTCCCTCAAGAATTCTAGAAATTCTATTCCCCTATTGCTACATGCATCTTCCTCTCTCCAATTTATACTACTGAAGTTAAAATCTCCCATAACAATCATTCTTCTTGCACTTGCCAAACTTAGCTGTCTAAACATCTCCTGGTCCCCATCCTCTGTGCTCCTGGGTCTGTAGCAACGCCCCACTAAATATCCTGTCTTGCCTACCTCTACCTCACACCATACGCTCTCAAAATCATTTGTCTCACTTCCTTCCAAATTCTCCACTCTTAGAGGACATAAGTCATCACTTATCATAAGCAGTACCCCACCACCACGCTTTCCCCTCCTATCCTGACGAAAAATGCTATACCCAGCGACTTCTATTCCTGTTGTTATATCCTCTTCTGTCAACCACGTCTCAGTGATCGCAATAATTTTTGGCCAGGCGTGATGGTGAAATGTATAGTCAAATAAGCCAAGCAAATAAGAAAAGGGTGATCATTTTGGGTGATTTTAATTATGGCTGTATAGACTGGAATGAAGAGATAGTAACTGGAAGTAAAGAAAATGAGTTTCTTGAGTTTTTGAGGGATAACTACCTCAGACAGTATGTAACAGAGGGCACAAGAGGATTAAGGGTCTTGGATTTGGTCATCTCATCGGAGGATGTAATTATAAATGAGGTATCAAATCATCCACCAATTGGTGAAAGTGACCATGAGGTGATTACCTGGGTGGTTGCCAGCAGTCCAAGGACCCCTGTGAAAAAAGGGTATATGTGGAACTACAAGGGGGGGTGATTATGAAGAGCTCAGGAGACAGCTTGCAGGTGTAGCATGGAATGAGGCGTTAGCTGGAAAAGAGATCAATGCATCTTGGGGGATTTTCAAAAACTATTTAGTAGATGCAATGTCTAAATGTATACCACGGGTGAGAAGGTTAAATAAGGTAGGTGTGAGATGGATAAATAAAGAGATTAAGCATGCGATACAGAGAAAAAGGGCATTGTGGAGGCAGCATAAGAGAAGTGGAAGTAACTAATTTCATGAGGTCTACAAAGACCAGGCAAGGAGGGTGACTTGGTTGGTGAGAGTAGCTAAAGAGAGGTATGAACAGCAGTGTTAGCTAATGAAGCCAAAAAGAATCCTAGGGAGTTCTTTCGATATGTAGCCAGCAAAAGAAAGAATGATTATGGAAGGATGACATTGATTGGAGGAAATGGTATAAAGACAGATGTTGCAGAATGTGTGGTGGAGATACTTAATGAGCAGTTCATAAAGATCTTTCAATTTTGTGAATGTGACTTCATGGAGAGATTGAGAGCAGTTGATGATGGGGAGAGAGACTGACTGTAAGTGAGCAAGAGGTGTTTGGGGAGTTGAGTAAACTAGATATAAATAAGGCTGTGGGACTTGATAATATATTACCGCGTATTCTGAAGGAATGTGCAGAGAGTTGACACCTGCCTTGACATATTTTTTTAATACGAGTCTTGCACTTGGTCAAGTTCCTAAAGAGTGAAAGGAGGGCAAGATTGTGCCACTTCATAAAGGAGGTGATCGAACTATAGGCCTATCTCTGTGTCAGGTGTTGTAGGAGAAGCAGGTGTTGTAAGTTGTTGGAGAAGCTTGTGAGAACTAGGATTTAGAGTTGGGTTGACAACAATGGTATAATCTTTGATGGACAGCATGGATTTGCTAAAGGGAGGTCGTGTTTTAGTAATCTACTTACTTATTACAATAAAGTGACTGCTTCCTTGGACAGAGGAGAAGGATGCATAGTAATATACTTGGATTTTGCAAAGGCCTTTGATAGAGTACCTCATGATTAGTTGACAGTCAAACTAGAGCAGATGGGGGTTGGATATTAGATTAGTGCATTGTATTTGGAGACTTGCTATCTGATAGGTATCAACAAGTTGTGTATGGGGGTGCGATATCCAGGAAGAGGAAATTCACTAGTGCAGTGCCTCGGGGGATCTGTTTTAGGGCCATTACTATTTAACTTGTATATTAATGATATTGGCGAAGATTTGGATGGAGATATTCAGTTGTTTGCAGATGATGCAAAGTTGGGACGAACCATAAAGAGTAGTGAAGATGTTGTGGCCTTGCAAGAAGACTTGAATAAATTGAGTGATTGGGCAAGCAAATGGGGATGTGAGTTCAATGTTGCAAAATGTAAGGTTTTAAAATTTGGAAAACAAAGATGGGATGCAGAATTTATGCTTGGTGAGAATATATTGTTGGAAGTAGAGGAAATAAGAGATCTGGGGGTGATAGTGGATAGGGATCTAAAATTTAGGGGACACATCGCCAAAATTGTGAAGACAACACAAAGACTTCTGGGAATGATGCGGAGGACACTGACGTGTAGAAGAAGGGAGATTCTTGTTCCATTGTATAAGGCTTTGATTAGGCCATACATGGACTATTGTGCCCAGATTTGGTCACTGGGTTTTCAGAAGGATGAGGAGATGTTGGAGAGGGTTTAAAGGTGACTGACTAAGGTAGTTTCTGACCTCTGGAATGTTGAGTATGAGGAAAGATTGAGAAGATGTAATTTGCAGAGTCTAGTGGAGAGAAGGAAGACAGGAGATATGATAGAGACCTACAAGTTGGTAAGGGGTTGTTATAAGATCAATGGTGGAGAAGTTCTACAGAGAATAGTGGGAGATCAGGGGAGAACCAGAGGTCATCCCTGGAAACTGTATAAGGAGGGTGTGAATAGGGGAGTGAGAGGCAGGTTTTTTTCGTGCAGAATTGTGAATGATTGGAATGCCTTACCTGAGAGTGTGGTGTCTGCAAGGAGTTTGAGTGTGTTTAAGACACAGTATGATGAGATGTGTGTGTGATAAAAGGACCTCCCAGATGAGTTTTTGATTCCATGAGGCCTTGTTTAATAATAATAATAATAAATCTATATCCTTATAGTCAAAATCACTAATTAGGATAGTGATTTCTGTAAGGTTTATTTGTCTATGCAGTGTAGAAGGACCTTTAGCATCTGAAAGAAAATACAAGAGGTCGAGCAGGATGGAGAGCTTTTGTTCGCAAGATCACCAAGAGTCAAAAACGACTGGATGGCACATAACAACAACGAACCTCTACATCAAATCAAACAGCCTTAAACCCATTGTTTGTATTACTCATACTGTAACCTTAACCATCATTCAGGATCTCTATGTTGGTTGGATTTAATCCTTCCACAGTTACTAGCAATACTTTCCCACCCTCTTTATCCTGCCTGTCCTTTCTGAAGATACAATACTCATCACAATCTATTCCTGCAAGGGTATTTTTGGTACCATATCATTTACCAATGTTAAAAATTTGCCACTTTTATAACTAATGCTTCTTGCATTAGCTAACACATGTATGATAACATGCATGGTTGTCTTATGTTTTACTTCTTCCACCTGCTTGCCTACAGTCTCGGTCACTTCATAAATCTTTTTGCCACTGTAAAATATGCTTTTTCTATTTGCTCCCTAATCTTATAGGGTGGCCAATAAGTCATGGAACATGCCATAGAAAGTGCTGGTCTTGTGAAGCAACTGCATAAGTTTTTTAACATCACCAGATTTTTTTTATTAGTTATGAAACCCAACATCATGTAAATGCCTTCTATTCTCAGCTTCACAAAGATATGCCCTTTCTATCAAATATTCCTATTTAGTCTTCTTTCTTGATACTAACTAACTGTTTCTAATCCCCTCCCCACTCCATGACGATACCTGTTTATGGTGAAGAGAACCCCCCCCCCCCCCCCCAGTGATGGCACTGGCCCTTTTATGTTGCTTCTGTTTCTGCTCCTTTTTTCTCATGTTCTTCACTTCTCCTGAGTCTTTTTTTTTTACTCTAAATTTTCCAAACTAGTATCACTGAGATACAACACACCATGTCTGTCATACAGCATGACCTGCGGATACATAAAAGGGTGATGCTAGTGGTTTGCACACATTGCTTTCGGATGGTCCACCAACAGCATTTGGCTAATGGGTTTGCATGCATAGACCCAAAAGTATTACCGTAAATCTTTTTTTGAGCACAGTTATTGCTTGCAGGATAGTAGGCATCCTTATGTGGCTCCATGTTGGATGGGAAGCTCTTCTACTGAAGGAGACTTATTTTTGAAATAAATCCTTCCTCTTTATCAGAGGCCCTCAACAAGCTGCAATCCAGTTCATGAACCATTGATAAATCTACAGATGAAAATACAAGAAGAAAAACATCAGGAACCTACAGAAACACACTATAGTTTCTAATAATAATTTTATGAAAGAAGAGTCACCCTTCTGTATCAAGAATGGTTGGCAGCAGGGCTTGATTTTGCTAAATCCTACTTGCCAGGGGGGGGGGGGGAGTACTTGTCTAAGGATCCTCCTTCTCCATTTTTAATGATATGACCTAATAAGTCAACATGAGTTCCACTAAATGATTAGTGATGTGTTTGGAGAACATTTTTTTTTCTTTTTTTTTCTGTGAGAACCATCCAGAATGAAAAGTCGATGAATAATAAGAAAAGGAAGAACAGCAAAAACCTTGATTTGTGGGAAATATAATTTGTTGCATTATTTCTGTTATTGGAATGGCCTTTTATTACACATATTCTTCTGTGTTTTCTTAATGTTAAAATATATATACTTTGCTTAGAAAGTTTTTTTTATTTATTTATTAAGTAAAAAATATTCTATTTTGTCTTGTCTGCAGTTACTCACCAGCCGGCAAAATCTATTTACCACAGATGAGTGGACAAGTTTACGTGTCAAGCCCTGCCAGCAGAATCCTCGAAATTTGTTAACACTACTCCTTTCAGGAGATATCCTTGTCAAAATGCTATGTCAGAAACAATCAGAACAACACCTTTAAGCAACATACATTGGAGGAATATCCATTATGGATAAATTCCACCCACACATAAAACATTAATGTTTTAAGAGGAGTAATATATCAGTGATATCTCCTTGCTCCTCAACATTCTAGATCAGTGTTTCTCAAACTTCAGATATCCGCATACCCCCCTTCTTAAATTTTCATTATTACCAAGTACCCCCTAATTAATTAATTAAAAAATAAATAAATTAATTTAAAATATTAATTAAAATTAAATATCTATTTTATTTGAATTTATATGTTCATGTAAACAAAAAATATGATTTATTTTTAAATTTTGGGTCTCTAGAGATGTCAGATGACACACTCATTAATTTCATTTGATCCAGATGCAATATCAACATTTTCTTGTTTTGCTATATTGCTCTCTTTTTTTTGGTGGGGGGGGGGGGTTATAAATCCAATCTTTAACCAATGATCCATACATAAGAATTTGAAAGTAAAAAAAAAATTGTATTTACTCGAATATAGCTCTAACTTTTTTCCCAAAATTAAAGCTAAAATATCATGTTGGGAGATACGTGCGGGAATTTTCGGAAATTAAAGTTTTCAGAAAAAAATCTGAAAATGGTGCAACTTACAAAGAAGCTCCTACTCGCTATCACTACTTTTGGTCGAGAACAGTTTCTTTGTGTGCATTGTCAAAGTCATCTACCCAAATAGCGTCATCTCCTTTCCCATTATTTCAAGCAAAAATTACCAGTAATTTACAAGATTTGAGATATGTAGAGTAGCGAAGAACTGAATATGATTGGTGCGGTATTAACAAAAGATCGCGTGAACCAAAGACAAATTAGCATTTCAACAGTTGAGTTGAAATGCTAATTCCCTTCAACCGAATTCCATAATATCTGAAACACATTCACTATATATTTCTTAGTGTTAACACGTTAACGACGGGGGGGGGGGGGGGGGGTGTCAAGCAAAACCATATGTTCCACCGGCCACATATGGTTTTGTTTGTCTATAAATAATTTTCTGTTGGAGAGGGGATGTGATTCATTAGTTAGTGCCATTTTATCCCGGTCTAATTGCACTGTTTTGTTGAAAAATATAATGACCCCTTTAATTATGCATAGCCGAAAATTGCCACGTACCTCCTAACAATCTTTCGAGTACCACACTTTGGGAAACACTGTTCTAGATGATTGGATTTCCTCTGAACTAAAAGATCAAAGAATGACACCCATGAGAATTCTTGTACTAGTGCAAAAATATCATCCTTATATTTAACACCCATAAACCTCCAACATTACTGAAAGCAGGTTATCTCAACTGTCATATCAGACTCAACATCCCATATCCTTTTGTACTTCAAGTGCTAAAAATAGTCATAACTCAGATTGATTCATTGCTCTGCCATGTGGGCTAGGTGTGGCAGATATGAAAACAAAGATTTTCATGTTCAAAAACACCTAAATGCACTAATTGAGGGAGAGAGAGAGAGAGAGGAAAAAAAAAAAGAAAACATCATTATATTCCCAAGCACAGAAAAGGTGAAAGATATTTGAAAGATCAAGCTAGAGCAGAACTTTCCAATCAAGGGGGGGGGGGGGGGGGGGAATACAGCTTCAGTCCTAAAAACACAACAAAAATGATTCCACTACATGAGAATCCTTAAATATATATATGTGTGTGCATGCTAGATCTGGTGATTAACAGATTGAGCCATATATATATATATATATGACTCAACAAATTGGGCAAAACCCTACTTTGCCAAGCAAAAAATTTACTTTCCCTATGTCAATAGGAGTTCTGTACAGTGATTAGTGGTGCTATACCATGGTTGGAAGAACTTTTTTTTTATTAAATAAAAAATATTCTTTCTCCAGCAAAATCTATTTATCCCTTATATATACATATAAAAAAAAAAAAATGGAATGAGCACTGAAATACAAGGAAATGCCACCAGATTCACTAATAGATAAAATGGATTGCTCTATTTTAACAGCAGGATACAATGACATCCTGAATATTTTTCCAGAAGAGAAAGAGATGAAAACTGGTCATCCACAATTATCCAATACTGGCAAAAGAAAAACTACAGAAACCAGGAATCGAAATAGATCCTACAAACATAACACCTTCCTGCCATTGAATTGTTGCACAAAACATGGTTGATATCAACCATGTTTTGCAGAAACATACACCACTGTGCACATGTCAACAAGAAATCTATTTGAAATCTGGTTTGAATCTTATATTACAATATATCTCTATCATCCATAAGAACAGAAAAAAAAAAAAAAAAAGGGATAGGCCTGCCCCTGGAGGAGTTGCTATCCCTGTGGGCATTTGTCTCTAAGTTATAAATCTTATTACAGTATGCTGCATCTGTCTACCATTCAGTACACATATATCCAGTTCACATCTTAATAACATTATGTTGCATTTGCAGTCTGTACTTGTAACACTCTGTGGAGTAGTGCACAAATTAACATCAGAGAAAACAGTGTTGAACACATTCTCAATAATAATATTCTTTCCCTCCTAAACATTGGAAGTAGCACCTTCTTTCCATATGCCTATCTGAACATTGGCTGTGGTTGATCAAATTTGTTCGACATTCCTCTTCTGTTTAAATGAGAAATAGAAAATAACATCTAGAACAGTCATTTCCCTGTGATAATATCCACTCTCTTATATGGACAACCAGTTACTCCATTATGGCTATCACAATGGAAAATAGATCCTGCTGACTGGATGTCTTCTCTTCTTTAGCAGAATTTGATTCTACACCACTCAGATCATCCCCTGTTAGTGAAGCAGTGGATCACATTATGCAATGTATCACATACTAGCTACCACGACTGCAGTATGAAAAACAGCAAGGTCATTTTCCACCTTTCCCCCAAACTGTGGTGGAATTCAGAATATACAGCAACCAAGAAAGCCCCAAAACAAAGCTTTTTTTTTGCTTTCAAACATGCTTATGCCTGCGCATGATACATTTGCCATCACAGCCAAATGGACTCTTGGATCCAATTCACATCTTCGGTCATCAGATCAAACAACACAGAGAGGTTAGGGACAAAATCTGGAAAATGAAGGGCAGGTAAACCATACATTCATTTTTGATCCTAGAATCACATAATGAGTAATATGAAGCATTGCTCACCAAAAAGAGACAGATATCTTTGCAGAAAGTTTGCCAATACATCAGCAATATCTCCTTATTCCTCAGAACTCTTCAGCCTTAAAAAGTGGAGAAGAAAAATATCAAATTCTGTTCACTTTGAACAGTCTAGAAGTTTACAACGGGTCATTCAAGAAAGAACCAAAGGCTGCTTTGCTTCTATGTCAGTCATATGGAATGTGACATCTTATAAGATGGTGCAACATCTGTCAATATCCACCATGGATCAAATCTCTGCCTTTTGAACAGAATCTCTGTAAGAATAAATTTCTGGATTCCTAGCAAAGGGCAGTTGTCATTGCCTTTCCAGGTAGGATACGGAAATTCTAAAAAATTATCATGCAGTAGCTCTGACAGCTGCTTATGCAAGATATTAGAAAAAATGGTTAGCACAAGTTTTTTATGGTTTCTGGAAAG